>NC_140916.1:2920965-2984208 GCF_045865225.1 Trachurus japonicus
CTAAATAACACATTATCTGCTGATAATAACACAGAGAGGTAAATGCAGAGACTGCTTGCTGAAAAACTGTCCCTGAAGGCAACGCGCATCAGCAGTTTTGCATGAATTTCCCTCTAAAACAACTCTGTCTGGTAACGTTGTGTTATTATCTCATAGCGTGGTGAATGTGCAGGTCACAACTTGTCCACCAGAGCGTTGTGGAGATGTTGGATTGTGTATTTGATGAGTTTCATGAGGGAAACCAAGAAATCCCATGTAATGAGCCTCCGTAGCGTAGCTCTGAGCAGCTCGCGGCTCTGCTCCACCGTTCTAAAAATAGCTTGCACCGACAATTAAAGGTAACAGACCTACTGCTCTGACTATAGGGATTATGGCAATGGGGCAATTTGCCAAAATGTTGAACTATCCCTTTAACAACACTCACAGTCAGCAGGTGAGGAACCTGCTTCCTGTGAAAGCACAAGAAGTTCAAGAGGTTTCCACGGCTGTTTGATTTGACTCTGTGGAACCATCGGCATCATCATGGTCTGAAATACTTCCTTAGAAACATTTCTTATATTTTCTGTCTCCTGTGTGAAGGAGCTGAAGTGTTGTTGAGAAGAAGAAGATATACTATTTGTGTTTTTCCATTTCCTCTCTCAGCTTCTCCCCTGAGCTCAAGGTCAGCGTCAGCCAATCAGAAGAGAGGATCGACGCCTCCTCTCTCCTGATTCTTCTGGTTTCATTGGACCTGCAACACGTCCAGTTTTAACTTCTCTCCCTCTCTCTCTCTCTATCTATCTCTTTCTAAAGAGCAGATACAATCTACAGGGATGCTCTGTGTTGTCTCTGACCTTACACATAATTGCATTCTACGTATTTAAAATGAAAATCAATGTGATGTTTCCATGTGAGTCTTGTTTCGATTCAATTTTATTCAAGCAGCAGCAAATCACACCGCGCGTATATATTATCTCCAGAGCGAAGTCGAGACCTGCACAGTGTTACACAGAGAAAGCCACAGTAATGATATAATGTCAGCGCTGGACAAACAACTGCTCACAATTTTATTCTATAAAAGCTAATTTGACCTTTTGGGTGAAACTGTGGGGAGAAAAAAAAAGTATTAATGGGGGCCGTTCGTTTCACTGGTGATGCAGCTTTTCATTAAAAATGCTCTATAAGTGGTGAAGTGTCAAGAGTGAGAAATACTTTCCACAAGGCCAAAGATGATGAAGCCAATAAAAACATTCACATGCGGCGGTTAATAACTCACACACAACTCAAAGCACGCAGATGATGTTATTCAACCAACCGACTTATTCACTGCAGCTCCACACTCAGCCTATTTTTAACTCCACATGGACCCACAGAGGAAATCTTGCCTTGGGCCTTCGACACTTCAGAACCAGCTCTGTTTGGCTTTAAGTACTATATCATCCAATAAACCCACTGGAGGTCTGACCAGTGCACTATACACCCCCTTCCTCTCCTCCTCCTCCTCCTCTTCCTCCCCCCTCTGGCCACATCCCACTGTGATAAAGCCATCAGCCACCGGCTCCAGGCCTCACCCTCTGCCATCGCTGCTGCTGTGATGGGAGATGTTTTGACACCCCAGCCCTGAAGAACTGACACCTCCCTAAAACCGCTGCCTCCTCTCCCACCTGAGTCTCAGTGCATGTGTATATACAGTATAAGGCAAGGCATTTGTATTTATACCAAAGGGCAACTCACTGTGCTTTACATAAAGACAAAACATTTAATAGTAAGAGCTGGAAACAAAACAAAAAAGAACATAAAACAAAACCAAGAATAGTACAAATTGTAATATTAAACATACAATTAAAAGTAAGAAAAACAATAAAGAAAGTACAAGAAAAAAAACATATATATATAAAACTAGACTAAAGGATAAAATATGAGTTTGCAGCATGAAAGATTGATTTGTTTTAACACAACTATGATGACTTCAAATGTTTTTAACCTGGATTTAAAAGTGCTTACAGCTGGGGCTGATCTCAGTTCTGCTGGTAGTTTGTTCCAGTTTAAGTTTAATTTATTTATATAGCACCTTAAAAGCAAAGAGCATTTGCACCAAAGTGCTTCACAGTCAACAAGTCATAGGCTATAGGCATAAACCAACATCAATACAATGCAACAACATCATACACTTCAATTAATCAAAAGAAGCAGCAGAAAAGGCCCGGTCCCCTGACTTTTTTTTTTTTTCTGTGAATGAGGCACAGACAACATGCCACGATCTGAGGATCTGAGGGTTCTGGTGGTAGTGTAGGGTGTAGACTTTTTTGTAGAATTGTAGAATTTTAAGGTGTATTCTGAAGTGTGAACAGTTGTGTACAGTTGTGTGTGCAGTATAACAGCTAAATGCTGCTTCACCATGTCTGGTCTGAACTCTGAGCTCCACTATCTGACCTGAGTCAGTAAATCTCTGAGCTCTACTGAGTTTATACTCTACTAACATGTCATCCATGGGTTCTGGACCTGAACCGATCATTCTTCCAAGTGAATCCTCCATGGGCGTCCTCATCCTCCTCCTCTTCCTCATCCTCCTCCTCATCCTCCTTCTCATCCTCTTCCTCCTCCTCCTCCTCCTCCTCCTCCTCCTCCTCTTCCTCCTCCTCCTCCTCCTCCGACTTCAGGTGCGATAAACAGCCGACTGATACCTTATGGATGCTGCGTAACCGAGCTGGCATCATGGCTGGTGTCAGGTGGTGGGGGTGAGGGGGGGCAATGCCAGGAGGAGGATGAAGGAGGAAGGGGGGAGGGGGGAGGGGAGAGGGAGGGGGGGGTGACAGCTGTCAGTGATAGTTTCCTGTACAGAGCGTCGGTGACAGCTGGCAGAGCCGACCGGTCTGCGGCGCTGACAGCCGCCAGCTTCTTCTCCGAGGAGGAGGAGGAGGAAGAAGAAGGAGACTGAGATATTCTGCTGCCTGCCGGGCTCCACCAGGCTCCACCAGGCTCCACCAGGCTCCACCAGGCTCCACCAGGCTCCACCAGGCTCCACCAGGCTCCACCAGGCTCCACCAGGCTCCACCAGGCTCCACCAGACGCAGCAGCCACGGCCTCCACAACCTCATGGACGACTCGGCTCACCGCCGTCTGCAGCAGGAGAGTAACACAGGGGAAGCCCATCTCTGATCACTGTTTTATATGATGGTACAGAGCTTCTATATCTTCACCCTCCAAACACTAACCCCCAGGGGCCTAAACCAGGAGTATGATATTAAGCATTTTCTTTAGTCCCCTTAAAAGTGGTTTCTAACACTTGCTCTGTAACTTTAATGATTTATTAATAACTTTGTAACTTTAATGATTTATTAAGATTTGTTTTGTAACTTTGGTGATCCTTTATATGTGTAATGTTGGTTGTTTATGCATTGGTATCCATTCTGGATTATATACACGTTGTTTACTTATTTTTTTCTCTCATGATTATGAAATATTTGATTATTGTTTCACTGCTATGATGAAAAAAACTTTTTGACTACAAATGGGTTCCCACTGATTATATTTGTGTTTTTCTGGGCCCAATTGTTTAATGATAAGTGTATTTTCTATATTTAAAAGATTTTCTATATTTAAAAACTGTATATTTATAACTATATATTTAAAAGTGTATAATTAAATACTGTAAGCTTAAGGATGTGCCCCTTACCTTCAGGCTCGCCCCTCCTCACCTAATTGGACCTCACACCCATACACCTGTGACCCTATATATGGGTGTGAGCGTTCCTCTGTTCTGTTGGCACCTGATGAAGACCACACATGGTCGAAAACGTTTGTGCAAGTGCTAAATAAATCACTGTGACCTCCTTTAAGAGTGTGCGGGCAACCCTCTCTTTTTCTACGTTGCTTTTTGTCGCCCTGCACCTCAATAGCCTGCAGCGTGATGTGCGTATAAAAACCTCCTTTTTCCTGCAACAACGGTTCTTGTTTGTTCTTTAACTTGATGTACATTTGTAGAGTATTTTCTTAAGGGTCTATTTTTTCTTCCTCTGATCTCATATCCGTTGTGTCCTGTGCAATGACAATAAAGGTTCTGTATCTATCATCAGGTGTTTCAGGTCTTTAAGACACCTAGGTGGCCCATTGCAACTGTTTTGAATAGACACCACTGCAGCATCGAGTTCTGACTCTCTAGAGTTCGGGACTGTTGGAACTGTGGTCCAACACGTGCCCATTAATCACGTCCGATCAAATAGACTGGAGCTCATGAAGTGACTTTAACTAACAACTGACACAGACAGTGCACTGACTAACAAAGGTACAGATCAGACACACAGCCTGTATTCAGAAACTGAGCCTTATGCTGCGTTCACATGGAGTCCGGCAGACGGCAGACCGGATGTCATTCTAGTGGACGAGAGAACGACGGTAAAACTTGGGGGAGACTGGCAAAAAATACTGTCGCCGGCAACGGCAAACAGCAATGCCGTCCAGAGTTAAAATATTTTAACTTTTGCTGTGTGTCGCGATCGTATCCTCAACCGGATGTCGACATCGCCATATCAACATAGTGACGCGTTTTGCTGTCATGCCGTCCCGACGGTGAACGCAGCATTAAAACCAGCCATCAGGACCATCCAACAACTTGCAGGATTTGGTTCTTTGTGTTTTATTCTGAAATTTGTTCTATAATTGGATGGCTTTAGAAATAGTCAGCCAATCAGAAGAAAGACTCAGAGCCTCCTCCTCTCTTCTGATTGGCTGACACTGACCTGTTGTTACTAGAGCTCCAGAGAGAAGCCGAGATGAGAGGAGAGATGGAAAACTACACTGAGATGTGTGTTGTTGTTTTTTTTTATATCTTCTCATGGATCAGCCCTTCAAAATAAAGTTCAGGAGAGGTTTCAGAGCTGATTTGCTGTGTGGTTGTGGGTTTCTGGGAGGACTGAGGACTCGTATCCGCTGACAGACAGACAGACAGACAGGTGTCAGACCGGCTACAGAGCTGTCAGGGTCTCTGTTCTCTCCCACTTCCTGTCTGATCCTCTGGAGGAGGATGAAGAGGAATCAGATCTCAATCATTGTTTTTTTTATTTCCAGATGCAGCCGGTGTGAGCTCTCCCAGGATGGAGCCGGTCACCTGACACAATAACAACAACAACAACAACACCACAAAACTAACTTGTTAAAAGTCTCAGCCGTCACTCAGACACTCTGAAAGACAAAAATCCATCTACAGTAAACACCAAGGGCAGCAGATGGATGACAAACGCTTAACTTTTCTTTTAGTCGCTCCAAACAAGGCTCTGGATATTGAACCGTTTTTGTTACTGATGTGTTGAAATGACAGATTATGTTTGAAATGTCTTTGTGTTAAAAACAAAAAAAAAGATTCTCTACTCATGAGTTGTGTCCTTGAAAAAATTCAACACAATTCACAAGAGGGGTAAAAAGGGCAGTTTGTGGGGGAAAAAACACATAATTTGTTCAAATACAATAAAAAAAAAGCTGCTTGTTTGTGTTTCGACAGCTCTGTGAAGCTGAAGTCAAGGTTTGGTTTGTTCATCCTCTGGTGCAACTGGTGAGAAGCAAAGAAACTCTTCTTTGTTCAGTGCACCACCAGGTGTGATGCCTCAAACTAGTAACCTGCTCATCTCTTTATCACTTTAAAGTCCCCAGATGAGATGAGAAATGTATTTTCCAGCTTTCATCCTGTATCCACATGTTAGTTGTTCATGTATCTCTCCATAGAAACCAAAATCATGTCAAAAAAAGAGAAAAAATCAAGACCAAACCAAGACAGAGACCATCGTCAAGACCATTATTGTATTCAGTCCCAGTCCTCATAATAATCATATGTCTTGATATTTACAGTATTCCTCCTCAGCTACAAAGAAAAGATGATTTGATGTAAAATCTAAACCATATTTAATGTAAACAGAGTTTGGATTGAACAGAAGAACACAGCACAGAACCTGCTGAAGTCTCCTCCAACTGTTGACACTGTTGTTCACATGCTTACACAAACACTTACAATACTTTTGTACAACTATTTGAATTGTCAAAGTGGGACAGAGACACAGAGACATTTGGGGTTTAAAAAAAAAAAAGATGTCACTGCAGCTCAGGTCTTTTATTGGCCTTCATTTGATAGTATAGGTGAGAGAGACAGGAAACGCGGTGGCATGTAGAGGGAATCACAATCAGTAAAGGGCCACCCAATGTGGGATTTGAACCGTGGTTGACTGCAGTGAGGACCGTATCCTCTGCATATGGGGCCCCTGCTCAACTTGGTCTTGACTGGTCTTGAGAAAAAATCCTGAGTCCAGCTCAACCGAGACCGAGACAAGACCAAGACCTTGAAGATGCGTCTGGTCTCTAGTGCTACAACACTCTTCAACACTATTGGCTGCTGCAGCTGTCAATCATTATCCACGACAAGTCCCTCCTCCCTTCCAGGAAACATGGTGATGTAGCCTCACGTCACCAGGCTCTTCAGAGAGGAGAGGAGCCTGGATGGTTTACTCCAAATTTTGTCTGCATTCTGGTTTCTGTCTTTTAACGGATTTAACGGACGAATTCACCAAAGTATAAAAGTGTTCACCAACATAAAACTTATAAAATAGACAATAACTTGTAATACAATACTAGAAAAAGGTTAACTTAATAGCTCAGGGATTTTCTTGTAGGCTAAATTATATTCCTTCAATAAAAAAAGTTTCACCGCATTTTATTAGCTTGGTGCTTTTAGTTTGATGGAAAGTCCTGTCTCTCTCGCTCTGGTTCCGGCTTCTTACCAAAACAGCGAGTCAACGGCCCCAGACTAGTGATGTGGAACTGGATGAGATGTTTCAGGACGACTTCAAGGTAAACTTCCTCCTGGCTCCATGACTCCTCCCCTGGGTCCTACGTACCTTCAGCACCCAGGTTCAACTCCAGTCCATCATCATCCTCATCATCACCAGCGGCTCCAGCTCCATCTGCAGCAGCAGCATCAGGACGGACATGGAGCTCATCCAGCTCCATCGCTGCACTAATCCACCATTCTTCCTCTGAATGGAGCATTACCATAAACGCTTGGCAGCAGGAGGGGGCATTGTATTCCAGGAAATCTGTGAGCCTCTCAAATGTGCATTGTTGAAATTCACCTGTTGCCTGGGCGATGAGAATGGACCGTCCCCCGCGGCCCCCCATCCATTATGTAATGTGCTGGACTTTGGGCTCCTAAAGCTCGTCCTCCGGAGGCCGGTCCAGTCAGGCAGGACGTCTCTAAATCGTGGAGACGAGCGGTGCCAGTAAGCGCTGTGTGGTTTAATTGAATTGTTGCCTGTGGGCTGCTCCATAAATGAACAAGCGCTGCTGTTGTTTCAATTGTCTCGTTTTTAAAGGATTCAAGCGGTTTGGATACTTCTGCTGAGAGAGTCGACTTCACAAGTTGGTTCTGCAACACTGACAATGGACCGGCTCCCCGCTGGGTCGGGGATAATCTGCAATCAGTACATCAATGATGTAATTAGTCGACTCAGGAAGGATCATGTGTTGTCTGCTCTTTACACTGAGATGAAGCGGTTGACTTGAGTGACCTCATGACTTTGTAATGTTTCCTGGTAGGGAGGGACTACTTCCGAGTAGAAAACCAGCATGTAATTTGAATGAGGACAGTGGTAACGAACGAGAGTTTAGCTAGGCTACTATGTTTTCATGCCCTTTCACCGCTGAGAGAAATCTCAAATAATTGAAGAAATATTACTATTTCTGTGTTTGTGTTTTGTGTTGCTGTGTGTGGTATTTATTCAGTGGCTGCAGCTGACAGGGACAGCTAACGGCGGTAGCTAAGCTAACGGTGGTAGCTAAGCTAACTGTTAGCTACTTGCCTCTGAAGCCGTTACCTCTGTAGACGGTGTAGGCTGCAACCTCTGAAGGACGCAGCCCCTGAATTATGGCTAAGCCCCGCCCCCTCCACTCACTCGGACAAACAGTCAACATTCGGTGACAGTTGCTATGGCATTTCTGGCATTTCTGTTAGCCTGTCTATGGAGTTTTACATTATACGTTAGCAATAAGCTAGCGGACTTTATGCAGTTGTGATACTGGCTAACATCTAAACATCTCTGACAATATGTTGCCTCAAATACGTTGTTGACTTAACTTAGAACAGATGTAGACATCCTTGTTAATTTTATCCACGTTAGTTGGTGTTGTGGTCTACCGCATAACTTTATCCAGAGCAGACATTTCTCTTGGTTGAAATGTGGCCTGGGAAAAGGTTAAAAAAAAGCGTTCCAGGCAATCCGTAACTCGTGTTTTTCTGTTCTGTTTCTCGTGAAAATGCACTATAACAGCAGTCCGACCCAAACTCGTACCAGATCGAACTGGTATGAGTTCTCGGGTCGGAAAAACACGAGTTAGGGGTTGCCTTAGTTTTACAGGCAGAGAAAGTACTTAGATTTTGATGTAAAATTTTTAAATTGGCTCATTAGTTGTAGAACTTTTCTGAGAACTGTCACAGTCTCACAGTGATATTTGTCTGTAGCCTACATGTTGGGCTGGAGCGAAACTCTCATTTACATCTGCAGTTACTGAACAACAACAACAACCACCAAACATATAGCCTAATACATTTCAGTGACCAATCATTTTCTGTTTGGTGATATAAACATCATTGGTTGCTAATGTCTTGTTTTTGAAGCTTTAACTTGGCTTTATAATCAACTGTATCACTTCTGCACATATCGACAGCCTATTGGATTAATAAAAAAGATCCTAATCCTGTCCAACGGTCTGATATTCAAACCACTTCAAAAAGACTTTAAAACTTGTCCGACTTCCTCCGTGTTATCGTGGAGCCGCTCACACTCAGGTTCACAGTCATTATAAAATCAAGAGGAAAAGTTAATCTTGAAACTATAAAATTAATTTGCATTCAGGGAGCGGAGCCGAGCTGCTCCTCTCTCTTCTCCCTCCACTGAAGATCATGAATTCAAACTTTGAGTCTAATGAGAAAAGGAGTGAGACTGAGTCTCCTCGGTATCGTCCAACCCCAAAGTCTTCACTTCAAAACCCTCAAATGAGACAAGAGCAGGAGGGGGAAAAAAGCTGGGGAGGGTTTTTTTTTTTATTCCAAAAAGCAGCTCCGGTGTCTCTAAAGTGTCGAGGGCCATGACTCTTTTTGTTGAAGCACTCCATCAACTAATCTGTTTCTCTACTTTCATGTTTTGGCTGCGGAAGGAGAGGAGATGAAACAGAAAGTCGGAGGATAAATCAGCGCTCGTTCCCTCGGCCGTATGTGTCTGCATCTGCCCACAAGATGAAATCCTTTTTATCACAATTTAGGGAGCGAGCGGTGCAGTTATGAGAATTATAGCGGCACTTCATGTAGACGCGTCGTTACTCAAAAGCAGCGGGAAGGCCTCCAAGTAGGTCCATCTTTTATACACAGAGGGGAAATTGCATATTGATTGCAATCTGTGCGCGTGTGTTTACCAGCATGTGTGTAGACGGGGGGGAAATGTGTGTGTGTTTCCAGTGTCGGAGCATGTTGCCAGATTCGATGACAAGCCAAAAAAAGAAAGAAAGAAAGAGACGGATTGATAGAGAGAGCAAGACAGACAAAGACAGAAAGAGGGAAGGAGGGGCGTCTACGTGACTGATTGAAGAGGCACTTTTCAGGTTTTTAACAGCAGCAGCGACCGTCCGACCTGAAATCTCAAAATCTCAGGTATTTGTGAAGAGAAGAAAAGAAGTTGCTAGGCGACAGGACAGAGGGGTCACTGAGTGGGAACAGCAGGTGAAGCAAAGTTTTTAAAAAAATCAGTCTGCAAGCAGAGGAGCCACGCCTCCGACCTGGAGACTGAGTGTCCGACTTCCAAGAGATGTGACTGCACAGACCGCCGACCAATTTAGAGATGGAAAACCTGTCAACATAGTAGATGTACTTGTTTAATTTCAGTGTGTTTAAAACTGCTAATTTTATTTCTCAAGCCTGGAAAAGAAGACAGGGAAATTTGTTTAATTAACTTCTGATGATTTCTCTTGAACCTTGGCATTGTTTTCCTTTTCTTTCTTTTTTCTTTTTTTAAGATAATGGTTTTGAACCTGTTTGTTTTCTTATTTCTTTGATGTGCTCTGGACCTGGTTTGTTTTCTTGGTGTCTTATAAGCCCATGCCGGCTGGGCATACAGAAGTATGCATGACACAGTAATAAAAGTCATTCATTCATTCATTCATTGTAATACTTGAGAATGAAAACTTCTAATGCAATCTTTTGTTTGCTTTTTAGTGATGGATGGATAGATGGACTGATGGATGGATGAATGGATGGATGGATGGATGGATGGATGGATGGATGGATGGATGGATGGATGGATGGATGGATGGATGGATGGATGGATGGATGGATGGATGGATGGACTAATGGATGGACCGATGGGTGGATAGATGGATGGATGGATGGATGGATGGATGGACTGATGGATGGATGGATGGATGGATGGATGGACCGATGGATGGATGGATGGACTGATGGATGGATGGATGGATGGATGGACAGATAGATGGAGCAATGGATGGATGGATGGATAGATGGCTGGATGGACGGACGGACGGACGGACGGACGGACGGACGGATAGATAGATAGATAGATAGATAGATAGATAGATAGATAGATAGATAGATAGATAGATAGATAGATAGATAGATAGATAGATAGATAGATAGATAGATAGATGGACGGACAGATGGATGGAAGGATGAATAGATGGATGGATGGTCTATGATCACACCGGTGCGATCATAAACCATCCATGATGTTTTCAAAGCGCTGTAACAAAAAAAAACAAACAAGAAAAACTTGGTCACCTGGAACGCTGCTTGTCCACATCCCTTTAAAGTGACAGATTTGAAACTCTCTCCCAGTTTTAGTTTGATGTTGATTGACGTGTGAAACTGCAGATATGACCGTTTTAATTTGATAGTACAGAAGTACTAGTAGTTATCTGGGCAGGCATCGCAATTCTTTTCAAATATTAGTCATTTTACAGAACAGAAGAAAGTGGTGGAATCAACGAGATTTTAATCTATTTTTTTTTGGACCAATATGTTAAAGTTGGTAAAAAAGATACTAAACATGGGTATGGTAAACATTTGTCATATAAAAGCAAAATCAAAAGTTTTGGCCAAAATAAGCTCAGAGCCCTGAAGGGTTTAGCTCGCCTATGTGTGACTGGTTCCCCAGTTTTCAGCCAATCGGAGGCCTCAACAGCTTATTCTTCTCTGCAACGTGAAATAAAATCTCTTGCAGGTTCGTTTGGGTTCAGGCGGGCTGCTCACCTTCCTCCTCCTCCTCCTCGTCCTCGCTGCGTCTCAGCTCTGAGGCCTCTGCTCATTGTTGGGTTGGAGGCCTGCAGCAGCAGCAGCAGCAGATGATGAGAGCTGACTCACGAAGTTTAAGTGGCGCTGGGAGAAGCTTTGTGGCACATTGACAAATTTCTGGGGCGATTTGGCGACTGCGCTCTGGCAGGTCGACTCTTAGGAGACGTGTTACAGTGCAAGCTTCTTCTCCTCTGCTTCTTCTTTTCTTCTCTTTTTGTTTTTGCCAGCGTGACTCAGACTCAGAGTTAAGATGTTATTCCACAGACAGACTTTTACCTTTGGCTCCTGCCTGACGCGTGGCTGCAGGCGACGCTGCACCTGTTTCCTCCCAGCAGCGAACTCCACTCGCTCTGTTTTCGGGGCCAAAACGCAGAAGATTCACCCGTCAAAGTTGCACAAAGTTCAACAACTCGATGCACAAAAACTCCCAAGCTGATTGCTGTTGCCATCTGAAATAATGTAGCTGCTATAAAAGCTGCTGTGACTGTACACTTAGAGGGAAACGAAGTGAGATGCAGAGCGAGACAGGGAGGATGGATGATGGAGAGGTGGAGTGGTTAGAGGGGGTGGAGGAGTGGAGGAGTCTGTTTTCACTCTAATCTGTTTACTTTGCAATTTGTGTTTTCAGAGCGAGTCCATTCATTCTGCTTAACCTGACACTTCACTCACCGACAGGAAGAGAGTGTGTGTGTGTGTGTGTGTGTGTGTGTGTGTGTGTGTGTGTGTCTGTGTGTCTGTGTGTGTCTGTGTATGTGAGAGAGAGAGACAAAGAGAGGGACGAATCTCATTTAAGCCTCCCTTTTATTGAGATGTGTGTGCCTGTATCTATATATATATGTGTGTGTGTCTGTGTGTGTGGAAGCTCATTTACATGTTGTCTTATTGTAATTGCCTGTGTGTTTATTTGTGCATGTGTATATGTGTGTGTGCGTGTGCAGCAGACACCTCATTTGCATCTTGTCTTATTGTAATTGCATGCGCCTCTGTGTGTGTGTCTGTATGTGTGTGTGTGTGAGTGTGTGTCATATGAGCGTCCATTAGCAGTGCAGGGTTGGACTGTAATTATTCAGCAGTGAAGCCATTAACTGAGGGAACAAACAACAGTTCGTCCCGTTGTGTTGTTACACTTCCTGTGTCTCAGTATCAGAAATTATTCAATCGTTCATTGTTCAATAGTCATAATGAGTGTGTGTGTGTGTGTGTGTGTGTGTGTGCGTGTGTGCGTATGTGTGCACAGTGACATGATGCAGCTCTGCAGCAAAATGTGTATATATCTTTATTATGTCCACTTTTCTATCTAAAGAGTCTCTTTCTTTCTTTCTTTCTCACATTCAGTATTTTTCCCCTCTGATGCATTGTGGGATATTGTGAGTCCACTATAGTGGCTGAAATCTTCCACAAGACCTTCACACCACTTCAAAGGAAGTGAATACACAGAGTTGTGAACTGCGTTGTCAGCCTGTGTAACACTGAGGCTGCAGCAGCATCGAGTTCAACGCTGTGTTAGAGAGAGTGGAGCTGCTGCACACAACTCACACATTAAGATTTATGATTTGTTCATGTTTTGAGTGTGTTTATTCTTTTCAGAATTAAAGATAAATAGTAAAATAGTTACCGTTTTTTTACAATCTGGACCTTATTTCTAGCATAAACGATCATTTACTCACCCAGATAACTTTGGTGTCATTACAAGTCGTTCCCGACGAAATTAGCTCGAGCCGAGAGCCGCGTACATCCGTAAAATGCGAGAACACGGGGCAGCAGAATGCAGCCTCTAAATAACACACTATATGCTGCGAAACTTGTTCATTTCACCAATATTTTGTTATGATATGCTAGTGTTATTCCCTGAGTCCGGGGTTAGCTGTTATCAACATCCGGGGTCTGTAGGTTGACCTACTGACCTCTGACCTGGATGATATCACGGCTCATTCTGATAATAATCATTCCACTTCGGCATTCAGGTCCATTCACTCAGAGATGACATCATCCAGGTCAGAGGTCAGTAGGTCAACCTACAGACCCCGGATGTTGATAACAGCTAACCCCGGACTCAGAGGGGAATAGCACTAGCCTATCATAACAACATATTGGTGAAATGAAGGAGTTTATCTGCCCTTTAGACTCGAATTATATGGATATACGTGGCTCTCGGCTGGAGCTAATTTCGTCAGAACGACTTGTAATGACACCAAAGTTATCTGGGTGAGTAAATGATCGCATTTTATGCTAGAAATAAGGTCCAGATTGTAAAAAAAACGGTAATTATCCTTTAACAATATGGAAACCAGAACCATTTAGTTCATGAACACACCACATGTGTTTTCATATACGTATCTAACACCTCAGTGGAGCAGCACAGAAATTAAATGGGTTCCTCTCTGACCCCATGACCCATCCCTCCACTGAACTTGGTCCAAGTTGGTCCAGGACTTTTTTTTTTGGCATAATCCCGCTGACGAACAAACAAACAAACCAACCAACCAACCAACAAACAAACATGACCTCCTTGGCAAAGCTAGAAAGGAAGAAGCCCGGCGTTTCCAGACTCTCCTGCACTAGATTCCCGAGGTGCTTCAGAGGTTATTAAAAAAAAGTCTCTAATGAAAATCAGATGAAAAGAAGCAAAACTGGACAGAGGAGGAGAAGAAGTGTGTCTTCAGATGAGTGCGCCAAATAAAAAACACACACTGCAAATTAAACATGATCTAAAAAATATATATAGTCTGAAGCAACAAAGGAGGTCATATGATGCAGCCAACATGTACTTATGTGTAAACCAGAACATGAATATTAAATGTAAATGAAACTATTGTGGTTACACAAGTTCTACTTCTGGTTTTCAGCAGGTGTCGCTGTGATTATTCCCGTGTCTCGATATGAATACTTCCATTAGTACACTTCATTGTAATACTAGGTGAATTTCAACAGCCTTGAATCGAATATGGTTGATGATCGCAACATTTGCCCACTGAATTAAGTTACTGTCAACTATTAGCCTACCAGCTGTTGAACCATAGCTGCTGCATTCAACTTGTTAGGGTGTACAGTGTTTGTTGTTTATGTGGATTAAATTGTCAAAACTGTAGAAGATGTAAGCATTAGACATGTGGTCAGAGGCTTAACAAGTTGTAAATACAGTGGAAACCGCTTATAGTGATCACAGATATAGTGATCAACCGCTTATATGGATCAAAAGGCTTGGGACAGAATCGTTTCTATACAAATGATCAAGAAATCCTCTTATAGTGTTAATTTTTGGTCATTTTGAGAATAATAAAGTAGCATGAATGTATGTTTTATAAGCTCTGAGCAGCTCGCGGTTCTGCTCCGCCGTTCTAAAAATAGCTTGCAATGACAATTAAAGGTAACAAACCTACTGCTATGACTATAGGGATTATGGCAATGGGCCAGTTTGCCAAAATGTTGAACTATCCCTTTAAGCCTGTGATAGTCAAACACAGACACCACATCGTATCGGCAATAATTCAGTTCAGACAGTTAAATTAACCCAATAATGGCTTCTTTATGACATTTATAGGCTACAATAGAGCATAGTTTGACTTCCTGTTAGCATGGGATGTTTGAGCAGATGGGACATGTGTGTAATCTAGTTTCAACAACTTCCTGTTCCATTGTGTTGTTGTCAGAACCTTTGATGAGCTTCAATGGAGACTTTGCTCTTTGTGTTTATTAAAATAAGCCTGTGTGTTGATGTTCACACGATTATGAAGAAGTGTCTCACTCTATTTTCACAGATGAGTCTAAATCCACTCTGAAACTAAAAAGCTGAAATAAAAGCAGCTCAGAGAGAACGACGTGAAGCTCAAGGACGTGGATCCAGGTGGGAATTAAAACGACTGTAGGAGCAGTTTGTATTTTTTTCTTTGTGTGCATCATGGTTGTAGACAGAAATGACTTCTCTGCAAAGAAATGATATATGAACTCTTATATTCATTGTGCTCTATACAGAAGGTAACGACTGTGAGACTGAATGACCTCATTTTCTGTATTTCATATCGTAAAACGCTCCGACTCACTCAGCTGAGGGGAAGTTCAGTTCAAGTGAACGTGTGTTTAGTGAATCTGAAGAAACTCCCTGAAGGAGCCGTGGAGACGCTGCATTCACAGACTCCCAAAATCACACTTTTAGTCTGCGGCCACGACCTTTGACCTTTCAGTACCAAAATCTACTCAAGTCGCCAAAGTGAATGTTTGTGCTAAGTCATGTTGTGATTAAATAAAGAAAAGACAATCAAGTGGATCCTCGGTTTTGTTTTTTTTCTTATTTCAGGCTGCAAGTGAACAAATAATGAGAGTGAGATACTCTGTGACTTATTGTCAAATAAAAAACAATTTCAGTGTTTTGGGAAATGGGCAAAGTGTTGCAGAATGAATCAGTGATTCATATATAAGATCATTGAGCTCAATTTGGTGCAGATAAAATATCTTTTATTTCATCTTTTTTATATCATTGTACATGAGGAGTGAAGTTGTTCCTTGTGGTTTTATTTTGTTGTATTGTGCCACTGTGCATTTAGATTAAAGAGACGTTAAAAAAAACAAACTTTAACATAACATTTTGTTGAATAAAAACAAGTCATACTCTTAAAACCCTGATTTTACTTCACTAACTCAGAGCTGAGCTTCAGTTTAAAGGGATAGTTCACCCAAAATTCAAATTTCACAAATTTTCTACTCACCCTCATGTCGACTAAGGGCTGGGAGAAGTTTCAGAGTCCTCCGTGGCTTCTCTGAGTTACAGCGGGGCTCCGTGCAGCACTGCATGTCCATATGACGGTTGCAAACGGGGCTAACTTTTCTTTGTCCTAAAAGACACACCAAAAAACATCCAAATACCTCCATACTGCTCGTCTGTAATGTCCCTCTTGTATTGAAGTCCCAACATGAGAAATTTTTCCGAAAAAAATTAAATAAGTCTATGTTTTAAGCTTGTTTGTAGCGGAAGCTCCCAGTGTCTCAGTTCACTGCTCTGCCGGTGTCAGTGCAAGAGTACAAGAGGGACATTACAGACGAGCTGTGTGGAGGTATTTGGATGTTTTTTTGGTGTGTCTTTTTGGATGAAGAAAAGTGAGCCCCGTTCGCACCAGTCATATGATCATGCAGTGCTGCACGGAGCCCCGCTGTAACTCAGAGAAGGCACGGAGGACTCTGAAACTTCTCCCAGCCCTTAGTCGACATGAGGGTGAGTAGAAAATGAGTGAAATTTGAATTTTGGGTGAACTATCACTTTAGCTTGGACCTGATTGAGTTTCAGTTTCATGAGCTGCAGCTTTAAAACCTAACAAAAAAGTCACCGAAATGTGTCTGTTCATATTTGTCCTGTATTATAATGAACGTCCTGCTCAAGGTTAAGTATTGAGTCACAGTCACAAGACACTGTGACCGTAAGAAGAAACAAACATCCAGCTGTTGCTTCACTTTTAATTGGACGGTAGCTAACGCTGCAGAGTAACAGCGCCTTAGACTTTTAGAAAGTTGTGAGTAACTCTCCTCTCCTCTCTGCTGCTGCTGCTGCTGTCGCGTGTTTGCAGAGCGAGAGGCAGACAAAGTGTCTCTGTGATATTTGTATCATCTCCGGACGCCTTGGTGCAGACACACACACACACACACACACACACAATAATTACATCAAAAGAGTTGTCGTCTGTATAAATGGTGTTATAACTCAAATCTAAGAGATACCACATGCATTTTTTTTGTTGTTGTTGTTGCACTACACTACGCTGTGGCCTGAAAGTACAGCTCTGCTGCAGAGGGGCGCATGATGCAATTTGGGGGATTTTATCTGGGCACGAGCAACAAGACGGAGGAAAACAAGATAAATCAGAGGAAGGGAAATAAATTAGAGAGAGAGAAGGAGAGAGGAAGGAAGAGATGGGAGTTTATCTGGAGGCAGAGAGCGCTCACATCTCACACTCCATCTCAGACTCAATCTTCACCCAACACGCCACCCTGACACACACACACACACACTGCAGAAACTCTTGCTGTTTCTTTTTTTTTCTTCCTGTTCTCAAAAATATTCATGTTTTTTCCCGCTTTTCCAGACAAAAACCAGGAAACACGACCACGTTACCGAGCCCAGTTGTTCAAAGCCACCCATCCCATTGGATTTTGGATAATGGATTGGATCAAATCTTGAAAATGGGTTGTTTCAAAACCAAAAATGGATTCTGAGATCGGATTAGATCACATAATCCAATCTTGATTTTCATCTGGATCAAACCCTCAGTTTGTGTTGTTCCAAACTTTTTAGTTGGACTTGGATCTGGATAACTTTTTCCAAACAAAACCAAAACAGGATTATTCTGATCCCAGCAGTCGGGTGGATTTATCGGGGATTTCAGGAACAAAATGTGATTTAAATTAAATTCAAACTGGTCAAATAAACAATATGTATAATGTAGGATATAAACATTTATTTTGCACGTAATTTTTAAACCATAACAGTGATTAGTAAATAAAGTAACTTTTGAATATTCTACAACTGAAAAACTTTTCCCCAACTACTTTTCAGACTGATCCAATCCTACTTTGCTTTGAACAACTGGGATAAAAAGACGGATTACGTGATCCTGGATAGCAAAATAAAAGAGGGATTTCAAAATCCGGATAATTTTTATCCCTTTTGAACAACTGGGCCCAGATCTGAAATCCGTGATTGCAGCATCTGAATCACACAGTGCAGCTCTGCACCTGAACGCATCGCTGACACCTTCATGGAGGTGAAGCAGCGTTTTGTTACCATGCAACACAAGCCCCGCCTCCAACCAGTCACATTTAAATAATTATAAACGTTTTTCATCTTTGCACCTCTTATCTGCACTTAAATGCTGAATTTTAAATTGTAAATCATGTGGAAATTAATTTGGCCTTTTACATCTTTTCTCTTTACTCTTATTAAAATTCTGTTTCATCTTTTAATGCTTGGTGAAAAAAAACAAAACGCATTGGATTGAGTTAAAATATGAAATGAACTGTACAGAAACTACATTAATCACTACACCAATTACAGCTTGACTACATGTATGTGCACATAATGAATGTGGGTAAAAAAAAAAATTAAAAAAAAAGGGGGAATGTGGCTAAAAGTTCCTGCAGCGTTTCCTAATTCCTGTTGTTCCCCCCCTCGACTCAAACGGCTCATTTAAACAGTTTCTCTGCTGCAAATTACACACTGCTGACGATTTGCAGCCTCTGCAATCATTTCTGAGAGTAGTGTCAACAGGATAGTTGTGTAATTTAGTTGTCACTCAGGACACAATTACCGCACTTGTTGCAGCGTTTGATCGTCCATCAGGACACGGATTTGTACAGATTTGTTACGTTTTGAACCACGAATCTAACGCGGTTCACCAGAAACCTCCTCGTTAGGACACCACGTGAAATAAATCACTACAAAGGAACTCTGAAAACTCTGCTGATGTTTCCACCTCTGTGTTTTTGCTTTTTTTTTTTTGAACCAGTGCACAGTGATGAAACAACTCAAACCACAACGACTGAGATTTTCTACCATGTCTAAAATGACCGACTGAGAAATAACAAACTCAAAATCACAGATTTGGACCCCAGGAAGAATGGTGGATGATGCAGAAGCTATGGGGATCTCAATAAACAGAAACAATAAGGAGCAATAATGTCTGTCAGTTAAAATAAATAAATAAATAAATATCTTCAAACAGTTCAATGTAAACTTTCCCCTTGGTTTCTGTCCAATCAATGTTTGGTTAATTTGAGTGAAAAGAAAACACAAATACAATTTTGAGTTATTGAAAACATATATAATCACCATTGGCAGTATGGTTTAATAAAATCCAGGTATAATTGATAATGATTCTTAAGGGAATGCAAATAAAAGGTTTATGTTGACTGTCTGTTTTATTGACTATTAAGGAAAAAGAGAACAAAAACACAGCACATTCATGATAAATATGAAGCACACTGTACAATGAAACATATGAACATATAGAGCTAAAATGAAATCAGCTTCTGACTGCTGATTTCGGCTCGGGTAGGAGTCAGGCTAACGCCTAGATTACACTGGATGCGGAACGGCTGCAGATCCGCTCCGGTACGGCGGCGGAGCCGTTACGTATTAATTATAATCACCGTGTGAGCGTCCACCGACTCCGGGTCCACTGTGTCGTGGGTCCGGAACGGCACCGGCATCCGGCAGCCGGAGCAACACATACGCAGAGCTTCTATTTTTGCCGGAGCAGCACAGAGCAGGTCGTGTATGACAGGAAATCGCGGGCAAAACACAAAATAAAACACCCGGTTAATTTTCAAAATAAAATACACCATGTTTACAGCGGAGCATATTTCCTGCTTTACACCTTGAAAACGTTGTAATGGGCAGCGACCGGCCTGAAGTCAGCAGCTCGGAGGTTTTCAGACATCATTTCACCCCGTTTACACCATGGACAAGGAGATAGTGATTGTAAAATCAAGTCAGGTCAGCACCAAGTTGTTTCTCTACTACTCCTGGATTAAATTAATTGTTTTTGATTTTGTGGTTCACTTTATGGAAACTTCAACCCGCTTTATCGCGAGATCACGTGTTCCCGCTGTGCGGCGGAGCCGCAACAATCAACATCACGGACGGAACCGGTGTGAGTTGACGGAGTCGGAGTACGCAGCCATTCCGTAGCGGATCCGTTTCGGAATCGTTCCGCATCCAGTGGAATCCCGGCGTAACACTACCTATATGTGATTGATGTTGTTTGGTTCAGACTTGCCCTGAGTGAGGATCGAACCCGCGATCTCCCGCACCGGAGGCGATGATGCTAACCGCTTCACCAAGAGGTTGACAACCGCTTTGCGAAGTGGTTAGCACGTCTTTTATGGGTGAGTGAGTTTACTTCCAGTACCGCTACTGCTACATCCGGTCACTTCTCCTCAGGTACCTCGTGACTGTGGTACAGGTCTGTGGATCTCCGTTACGTAGTATACACTTCCAGCATTTGAGCTAAGGTAATTACGGCGATACGGCTCTATCTACCTTGTTACTGCACGCACAGTTGAAAGGATGGAGTCTATCTGCTGGTCATGGACTCGGGAGTGAGGCAAGACATGGAAAAAAAGTCCTTTAACTTTACAGCAGAAATCAACGTGTTCACAGCCTGGTACAGAAACAGATGTGGTCTGGTGGCATCAGGTACTGACAAGACGGCGTCTTCAGAAACCTGTGGTGACATCACAGAGGTTTTTTTGTTTCTTGTTAATTTATTGGATGGATCCCCATTAGCTGCCGCCTTGGCGACCACTAATCTTCCTGGGGTCCATACATCACAGAGGTGACGTCCAACTTTGATTATTCCACAGAAATATTTTCAGGAGTTTTGTGGTCAAAAGGAAAAATAACAGCGTTAAAAACAAAATGAAATCATCTAATCACAGATCTCATTGCAAACGAACATGTCGACACTAAATCCTGCTCAAGCTGATTTTATATGGAGACAGAACTCGTTCTGTAAACTCAGCAGTTCTGGTACCGGAGTTGAACCACAGCTGCTGCCGCCGCCGCCGCTCCGGTTCATCAAACAGTCTGAACTGATCCAAACCAACCACAGAGCTCAAAACACATCATGGAGCCCAGATCAAAACTTTTCCTCGCAGCTTTCGGAGAAAAAAATAAATAAATGAATAAAAAAATTCTCAAATGTACAAGAAGGGAGATTAGAGTTTGCTTCAGTTTCTGTTCCTACTGACAAACCAAGGACAAGAGGAATCTGTGTGTTCACAAGAGGGAAAACATTCACAACAAGTCAAGTTTGAAAAGAAATAGATTTTTTTTCTTTTTTGGCCTTTGGAGTATGAGACTGAAGATGTGTGTTTCTCTACAGTGTGTGTGTGTGTGTGTGTGTCTGGTGTTGTGTTTGTGCACAAGTGGAGCGTTACCCCTCATACATATGCATGTGTACGTAGGTATATGAAACACAATGCATACAACTCACACACACACACACACTGAGCACATACAAACACATGCATGATGGTGCATTAGCATGCAGTTTGCAGCAGAGAGCCACTCAGACGTGTCAATCTCCGCTCGCAGCCTTTTCAAGCCACTTCAATTTTCATCTGATCTCAAAGATTTATGAATTTGGACGTCAGCAGATAACACATCCCCTCATATCAGCGCTAAGCCTGTCACAGCGCGGCGGGGGGAGGGAGGGGAGGGGAGGGGAGGGGGGAGGCCAGGGGATGTTTTCCTCCTCCCCTTCATGAGCGTGTATAAGCTCAGCAGCTGCAGGACGTTGGGGTGGGGGGAGCTGCCGGCCAATCAGAAGATGCCGTTGCCACTGACTCTCTGGCTCAAGGCCGCCGGGTCTTTCAGCATCTCGACGGCGTTTTCCCTCCAAAAGTTTCCACAGCAACACTACAGGAGAGAAAACACAGAGCCACACCAGGATGTCTGAGAGGAGCGAGTGGGAAAACACACATTTTAATGGTTTAAAGGTATAGTATGTAGGAATTTCCCCCATCTAGCGGTGCGGTTGCATATCGGAACGTATTCTTGATGTTGCATTCACTTGAAATGGGGCAGACGTCAGACAGACAACAGACGCTGCATGTAACAGGATAAACAAGCCTCTATGTAAACAAGTGGTCCGCCAGCACGGGGCAAAACAATACAGGCGTGGCAATATGTTGTCATGGTGATGTCGTATTGTTTACCTGACTTACGTTTTATCCGGTTGGTTTGCCGATGGCCGTCTGCCTGACTGCACCTGAATACAACACCAGTGCCTCCGTCCTTCCTCACACTACACAGTGGTGACAGTTTTAACAGGCCGAGCCCACAGCTCCGCTGAGTTTCCGTGGTTACCTACGGTCACGCTGCCACTCAACGTAAAAAATGGCGATGCAACATGGCCGCCTCGGTTCGATGCGTCGCCCACTTATGTATTTGTAACGACTTGTAGCAACTCATTCTAAGGAACCAGAAAGCTTTCATTTGTATGTGGGTGTGATTCCACTTCAGTGAAATATGTATTTATGAAAGACATGTTTGATTTTTGCTAATAAAAAGCCAAATAAGTTACACATTGGGGCTAAAAGACTGTCCCGTCCCGTCCCGTCCCGTCCCGTCTGACATTTTGTCGGTGGGCGGTGGCGACTTGAGATCAGAGGCTGATACCAGATTCACCAGCTGCGTTTACATGCAGCGTTTTCCTCAGTCTGATTGGAAACAATCTGATTAAATGAATCTTATTCAATCTGTGTACATGAACACTAAATAAAGTGATCCGTATTCAACCCGCGTATACATGGCCTCAGCTGAAGCGATTTGTGATTTGAGCCGGCGTCAGTAATCGCGCGAGATTTGGACGGACCAGGAAGAGGAGCTTCCGCTACAAACAAGCTTGAAATATAGACTTATTTAATTTCGCATTTTGGGGCTTCAATACAAGACGGACATTACATACAAGCAGCATGGAGGTATTTGGATGTTTTTTGGTGTGTCTTTTTGTTACGAAGAAAAGTAGTATCCATTTGCAACCGTTATATGGACATGCACTGCTACGCCGAGACCCCCTGTAACTCAGAGAAGCCACGGAGGACTCTGAATTTTGGGTAAACTATCCCTTTAACAACACCAGGAAAAGTCGTTAGATTTGTCGCTAGTCGCTTTTGACAAAGAAAAAGTCACCAGATTTAGTGAGAAAGTCGCCAATTTGGCAACACTGCTTTGACTTTCCTATTTCCTGTTTCCTATTTCCAGGGAACGTCAATACGTGACTCCTACGTACTAGGGCGCGAATGCACAGAATGAATAGTCCACTCTATTCAGCCGTTAACATGCAGCATCAACCTCATTATCACTCGGCGTAGACTTCCTCTTTCAATCCAATCGGAAATGTATTCATCCGGGTAAACTGGATCTGCTAAGGTGTTTACATGAGACATCTTGAATCTGACTGACCTATAAATCTAATCATAAATAGGATTTTTGGACCCATGTAAAGCTACGGAGGAAACTTAACAGAGGAGGTGAGTATGAACCCAGTCACCAGCTCCGTCTGTAACATCCTGCCAGGTGATCCAACATCTTTTCAGTCTATGAATCGTATCTTCACTGCAGCACATCTGTAGGTTTTATTCAGAGGTGGGTAGTAACGCGCTACATTTACTCCGTTACATTTACTTGAGTAACTTTTTGGATAAATTGCACTTCTAAGAGTAGTTTCAATGAAGCCTACTCTTTACTTTTACTTGAGTATATTTCTTCAGAAGAAGCGGTACTTTTACTCCGTTACATTGAGCTTCATTCCGGTCGCTACTCGCTACTTTTTCTTATCGATCTAATGTGCACATTATTTGTTTATGTTTTAATGGAGATACGTCCGAGCCTCTGTGACATGACTGCGCTTCACCAATCATGTAGCCACTCGCGACGTTTGCCTCCGTTTCACCAATCAGACAGAGCCAGGGAGTCACATGACTGCACACAAAATCTCTGCGGTAAACAGGACGGCCACTCCGCCTCAAATTTGAGAAACTGTGGCTAGTAAATGATTAGGATGACGTCAGCCCTGGTATGTCGGGGATAATGTCCGTGAAGGTTCTCAGTCATACAGGTCAGCTTATTTTTCTTCCTCCCCAGGAAGTTTAAACCCCATACACACCTGGAGACATGACTCCTAGTCACATGACCGCCCCTCCACACACACACACACACACACACACACACACACACACACACACACACACACACACACACACACACACACACACACACACACACACACACACAGGGTCACAGACAAACACACACACCCACCCACACAAAGAGCTTATGGACAGTTCATAGACCTTTCATAGGCCTATAAGTTGTTGTGGCTGAATTTTGTCTTCATTTATGTTACTTTGTAAAAAATGCCATTTAGGCTTTTGTCTTGTTAAATGTTGTTCTTTGGCAATATCTGGATTTTTTCATTGCTATTATATTTCTGTGTATTTGATTAGGCCTACATTTACATTAAACAAACAAATCTGAGGTTACTCAGCAGTTACTCAGTACTTGAGTAGCTTTTTCACCAAGTACTTTCTACTCTTACTCAAGTAAATATTTGAATGACTACTTTTTACTTTTACTTGAGTAACATTATTCTAAAGTAACTATAGTCTTACTTGAGTAAAATTTTTGGCTACTCTACCCACCTCTGGTTTTATTTCATGGTGTTTGCTCACACACACCCATCTGTGCAGCTGTGGGTGGAGTGGTGCATGCTGGGACCATGTTTATGATAAGTTCAGGTGTTTATTTACTTTTTTAACAAGCGACTGCGCTCGAGTCCTCGTTGCTGCTTAAGAACACATATCAGCAGTTTGAACTCGTGGCTGAAATCAAGGTTTAAAAATGGAGGAAGTTCTTCTTCAGAAGCTTCTCTGTTTGTATCCAGGCAGCAACATTTAAAACACTGACCAGCTTCAGTATGAAGGACATCCCAGCTTCTTTTGTGTCAATATTATTACATGTATTCACTGTATTTATTTAATTCATCTGATGTTTTTGTTTTTTGCACTCATTAAATATGTGGCATGAAGGTTGTGGGTTGGTGGACTCAGTGTATTCAATGTCACATCAATGAGAGCAATAGGAAGGTTTAAAAGAGAGGCTTGAAGATAAAGAGACCTCCTATATGAAATAAAGGTCGTCTTCAGTGTTAGGATTAAATGACAGACACAGAACACAGAAATTAAATTAAACTAAAGCAGCAGATTTACTACAGCTACTGTACAAGTGTTTGAAAAACATATTTCAGTATAAACATCAAAAATAATGTTGCACCACTGTACTCGTACTTGAAGTGGATCCATCTCAAAAACAACTGGTCAGTTAGAAACTGTGTTATAAAACTAAACCTAAGACATATCACCATCTGCATGTAGCATCACTAAGCTGTGGTTAATCTTAATAAACTGTATGTAGGCAACACCTGGTGAGGAACATCTCATACCTGCAGCTTCAAATGTGAGTTAACCCTATGTCGCCATTTGTATCAAATTTGATACATGAAAATACATGAGTTTTTCAGACCTCTACATCCTCGCTGTGATTTTTTCCCCTGAAAAACCTAATTTATACAATCAGATAGATGCAATGATTAGATAACCCACCAGGATGCAGTTATTTATTTATGCACCAGCAGTCCTTCACTTGGGACATCCAATATGGCTGCTGTCAGTCAGTGACCTTTCTCATGGATATTTTTGCCAATTTTGAAAAAGTTAAGGTAAGAAAAACTTTGTGTTACTGAAACTTCAATGGGAATAGTTACTGCATTGATGCAAAGTAAAACTACTTAATATTTCATAACTTTTTTTTTATTGTAGAACCGTGTTGAAAATGTGTGTATCAAAATAGATACAGCAGGTATGTAAGGCCATTTTCTATGCAAATCTGACATGCAATTTTTATTTTTTGAATTATATATTTTGTCAGAAGGTCCAATGAAGGGTCCAATTAAAAAAAAAAGAAAAAAGAAAACCTGTTGGTCTGTCGGTTGCCGAGCAGCAGCTCTGAGACAAACCTCAGAGTCGACAGTCAGCGTGGAGTGGAGCCGTCACTCACTCAGACTCTGACACATGTTTGAATCCTTCACCTGCTGCCCAGATGTCTCCAGATGTGACGCCTGAGTGCTGAGTCCTGCGTCAGAGTACAGACCTTCACATCCAGCTGCTGGAGCCTCGTCGACAGGCTGATCTGAGGTCTGCTCCTCGGTTTCCTCCACACAACAACAACAACAGACAGAAGTGAGTGGCAGAGCAGCAGCTCAAACAGCTCCAGCTCCTCTCAGAAGCAGGAGTTTGTTCTTCTCTGGTCAGATTCACTTTCAGGACCTTCAGCAGCTTCACTTTCCCTCATACGCTTCATACAACTGGTATTATTTTATCTTTTCCCAGGCGACAGCTGGGAAACACAAACAACTGAACTGAAGTGTGTGGACATGAGCAGCTCTCACAGTTGTTTTCTACCACTGCAACACATGCAAATCAGTTTGTGGTGAATTAACATTGAGGGAAACTTCATTTACAAGTCCACACATAATGTGCAGGAAGGTTCATACATACTGTATATGTAAGCTTCCTGCTGAGGTCGGGCCTGGTATCTCTGCTGCTTCGGTGCATCAATGTGTTTTAACATCCATTCATGAAACAGTTAGAGCTCAGCAATAAAAATCTGTCTGTGTGGAAACTGCTCTGCCGGGAGAGGTTTTTCTCCCACGTCAGCAAAACTCAGCTCCACGATGCGTTTGATCCAGCTCAGACTCAAACTGCAGCCACAGACAGAGCAGCACAGGAAGAACAACCAGGCCGGCGCGCTGGTAAAAAAACGTCCCCAGCAGGAAAATGGTTCCACATCAGAAACAACACAAGCGACCAGAGATCTGGTGATAATGGTGAACTGTCACCTACTTATGGTGTATTTATATTCAACATTTAGTGCATTTTCTGTCACATACGGTGACGTTTTCCTCTGTTTACATGGAAAAACACCAAACTTGACATTTCAGAAATTGAAAAAGTGAGTTTTTCATGAGGACGAAAGGTGAAAACACATCACAAGGTATCTGTTCCTCATGTGTACGTGCGGCTAAGCGCAATACTCCAGCTCCTTGTTGTCCTTGTTTGCTGACATGTTGTTGATTTAATTACCGGAGCCCAACGAGTCCTTTAAGGATCTGGTCCACCCTCGGCTGGCAGAGGAAGAAGAAGAAGCAGAAAAACGAGGTCATACTTGAAGCTTTAGAAAAAGGAGAGCAGGTGGGTTCATCAGAGCTCGTGTGATGGAAACTCAAACAGAAAAAACCTGAGGAAAACACAACTCGTCCATGTTGACAACACCACCCATCCTCCATAAAACACTGGACAGTCTCCAGAATACATTCAGCCACATATACAGACTCCAGACTCCAGCATAATCCAGCTGCACAACTCCTCCGTCTGATTCATTCATTCACTATAATCGTCCTGAACCCAGCACCTTTTATCCACATATTTATTACTGTGTTTTAATACACTATGGGCCTGATCTACTAAGATCCCAGATAACGGGCGCTAAATTGGGTTCTCGTGGTAAAAAATTGCATGTTTGGTTAGCGCACGAAAAACAGGTGATCTACTAGTTTTTGCCCTGGCAGGTATTAAATCAATAAAAGAAAAAAAAAGTGGTGCCAGACAATACTTGCCTTTCAAACGTACTGAATAAAGACGCAAAAACTTCACTATCCACTATCTGTTTCAGGTTTGGTAAATCACATTGCGTGTGCTAAATAAATCTATTTGCATCTACTCCTCCCAATATTTTGCACGTTCTGGTCGAAACGCCCACATTTGCATATTCATCAAGGCAAACACGCTAAATGCCCATTTGAGAGACGCAATCCTGAGTGCACCCGGTTAGTAGATCAGCTTGCACAATTTTTTGCGGGTGACATCAAGTTTGCACACGTTTTAATTAAAGCAAACCTTTAGTAGATCAGGCCCATGTGTTTTTTATGTGTCTCGTGATCTGTGTTGTTTTCTCTCTATTGTCATGTATATGTTCCCTTTGCTGCTGCTTGTGACATTTAAATTTTCCACACGGGGATTAATAAAGTATTCTATCTATCTATCTATCTATCTATCTATCTATCTATCTATCTATCTATCTATCTATCTATCTATCTATCTATCTATCTATCTATCTATCTATCTATCTATCTATCTATCATAGATCTGGTGGTGACGATCATATGAAGACTGGAGGGGAAAGAGGTGGAGAGCTGTTGCAGCAAGAGAGAGAGGGAGAGCATGGTTGGCTGGTTGAGATGACAGCAAGGTCTTCTCTGATTGGCTGCCAAATACCTGGATTCACCTGATAATAAGGAGCAGGGTGAGGAAACCAGAGAGAAGAGAATCTCTCAGAGTGGATGAGCCTCTGGTTGTTCACACCCAGTCACTCTTGTGTGTTTTTGACCTGAACACGGATCAAAATCATCTCAATGATTCATCCACAATGATCTGAACATGAACCAGCAGAGAGCTCGACTGTTCCCATCATGCACTGCTGTGAAACACGCTCTCCCTTCACCTTATCAAGAAAGAGAGGAAAAAAAACTCAAGGTTTTCTCTTCATTGTTGACACATTGAATGCAACACACACACACACACACACACACACACACACACACACACACACACACACACACACACACAGGTGTCTGATAGTGAAGTGAGGAAAACACAGACTGTCAGAGACTCAGTGCTGCATTCAGGTAACACCGGCGAGCGTGCAGGTTTCTCCTCGGCGCTCCGACTGATGTTGGACAGAGAGACACTCTGCTGTACGATGGCTGTTGACAAAGCAGCTGTTTGACCAGCCTCTGTTTTGACAGCGCTCGCTGCTTTCAAAGAAACGCCAGCTTCTCCTCTTTTTTTTTTATTTTTTATTTGTGGTGGTGGTTGTGTTTGGGGGGATGGATCTCTTTCTGCAGTGTCCTTCACCTTGTCTCATCTTCCCTCAGGTTTCCTTTGATTCCTGCAGAAGCGGCGCGCGGTTTCGGATTACAGCTCCTCGACACGTCCATCGCCCTGAGCGAGCATCCTGTTGTCTACTGTACCTCTGAAACTCCACGGCAACATGGCAGGTCCAGCCCGGCCCCGGCCGCCACCGCATTAAATAAATATCACCTGAGAGGTTCAAGGGGAGTTCAGGCCGAGACAGGTCTGCTCAAACATTTCCACATTGAAAAATATATCATTGTTTACCTGAAGGGAGAAAAAAAAAAAACATTATCACTACTCGTTGTATCGCTCCAGGTTAAAAAGGTCGGTGAGTTATCACAACATGCTTTTCACTTTCATCTCTGCAGGGAGGAATTTGACCAGATACCAGCAGCTGGTACCCGCGGCATTTCACCTGCACACGGTGATTAGACTGTGGACTAATGTGTGTTATTTTTGTCATAATACATCTCTAACGAGGTCAGACTAAGTAACAATGAGATAAATTAAACAGCAGCACAAACTGCAGCCCCTCCAACGCCTCTCTGCAACTGTTTTAGGAAAAAAAAAACGGAACATTGAAAGCTTGAGTGAGGCGAGGAGAGGAGAGGGCAGGAGCTGCAGGAGGCGAGGGAGCACCTGGCAGGGGACTGGAGTAAAAGTAATACTTTTCCTACTAAGAGTTTGTAAGGGTTGCATAATTTTTGTTCACCTTCCCTAAAGCAAAAGAAAAAAAAAAAAAAAAGAAGAGGACTGGAAGTGTAAGAGCCGAATAAAATAGTGTGTTTGCCTGCTGCTCTCGTATAAACCTGTGTACTCTTATAACTTATTTTTCAGTTGAACCAGTGTGTTACATTCTGAGATTTCACCACATGTGCATGAATGGGCGGGGCCAGTGTGGATCTGACACCTGCCACTCAAACAGTTCTACATACCTTTAGCCAAATCTGTGAAGTTGAAGGACATTGTAACATGTTGAGTCCATAGAGACTGACTCGCTGTTAGAAACTCACTACTAGTGGCCAGGAGAGGAACTGCAGCATTTTAAACTCCGACATTGACACATGTTTCTGGAAGTTTCTGCTTGTTTGCGCGTGCAAAAGAGCAAGAAAAGCTGCATTGACAGCCTCCATGATGTTGAACTGTGTGCTCAGTAAATGTGCTCACTCCTTTCGGTAACACTTCACTTGAATATGTATTAATAAGATTGACATAATACTGTCATAACCATGACATAACCTGTCATAAACATCAATGAATACTCATGACAGTTGTCGTTAAGTGTCATTCGGTAAGTTATGTCACTTTTGATGCAATGTTGACATTGTTTGAGATGTCCTTGTTGTGACAACTTGACATAAAGACAACATAACCTGTCATAGCAGACCTAATTGCTAACATTTTAAAATAATATCAAGTAAGTGTGTATGTATGTAAGTCCTGTAATGTGTTTCAATGTATTTCTTTACCTGACATTGTATCATTGTATCTTTTTGCGGAAGGACCCCCTCGAAAATGAGATGATTCATCTCAAGGGGCTATCCTGAATAAATAAATTCAAATTCAAATTTATTGATGTTTATGACAGGTGTTATGTCAGTTTTATGAACACGTATTCAAGTAAAGTGTTACCACTTTCTTTAACAGCAAAGAGCCTGTATTTCTACTCTTTTCCTGCGTTTTAGTATGTTGATGTTGACTGTATTTGTAGTTTTAAACAACAAACATCAGTCAGCCAATCAGAAGAGAGCAGGTTTGGAGTCTCTCTTCTAATTGACCCTTGGCCAACTCCTCCCACAAACGGCTATTGTCCAATCCTACGTTAGCAACTGTAACTATAGGCCTGGCAAGCTTTCCGCAGTGAGTCATTACGTTTGCTTTTGTGGACACATTTTGAGACTAGGACGAAAAACATTTGTTTGTAGAGAAGGATGTTGTTGTTGCTGCTGCTACTACGGCGGTGGCGGCGGCGGCAGCAGCAATATAAAGATGTTCAGATACGAGCTGACTTTTTTTTCGACTTGAGCAAGTGTAATTATGGGGAAAACCATATGTTCACCTCCGAAATGACAGCTGTACTTTTAGGGCGTTTACCTGGGCTTTTAGGCGAGGGATCCTCCAGGCAGGGACTGCTTTCACTGACTGATACAGCGGTGGGAGAAAAAAAACAGCAACCAAAGCTGTATGTGGTTCACAATCGCCCCAAAACTTGCAGTTTGACAACGTTTCATGACCAGTGAGATGACGTAAGTCTTCGTGGGTTGATAGACGGTAAAATGACCAGCCCTTACTGCTGCTCTGTACATTGTCCAGTCGTGTCGTTGAACAGATGTTTTATCCTCCTGCGCGAGTCACGTCACTGAAAACTATGAATGATCTTTGTGACTTCTTCTCTCTATGATCTCAGAACAGTTTATCCAGACATTTTCTGATATTTCCTTTGAAATCGATACCAAATATTGCCAGGAGCATGGCTGGGAGTGAAAGCTTGCCCGCCGTAGCAACAGTAACCAAGGGGGCGGGGCTTACGCGAAGGGTCAATTGATAGCTTTCAGTGACGTCACTTCCCAGGGACCTGGCGGTCAAAAGCAACATTCCAAAGTGGCCCCGCAATGGACTTTCTATGGACAAACAACCGAGTAATGACTTAAATCATCTGCCAGCAGCCGAGAAAGAAAGATATAAAAACAGCTTTGAAGTTTTGGGCACTTGTGACCCATATTCAACACCAGCTGCTGTATACGAGCTGTTTAAAATGACCAGTTCCCTGCCGAAGCTCGAGTTGGGCGATGTTTACATTTACCTGGTGGAGAATCCATCATCCTCCACCGCTTGCAACCAATATTTCCGGTGTTATGGCTCAACTGGTGTCTGATTAAAAGCCCCATTTTGTAGTTTTTTTTATCTTAAAATAATGTTTCTGAACTCGTTGAAGTGGTAGAAATGTACCTGTAACTTTCCTGTGTGGGAACACCGTCCTGGTACCGCAGCTCCGCTGAGCTCCACAGTCTGAGCTCCAGCCCACTGAGCCCAGGCTCCCTGCTCCTCTCACCCACAAACCAGAGCCCTTAGCTGGGCTGCACGGTGACCAGCTGCCCCCCCTTTACCCCCGGAGCTTTGCTACGCACCGCTACCGACGGCAACGATGACGGTGGTCCGATAGCAGCGGGACCGGCGGCGGCGGCGGCGATGGTAACCCGGCGGGACCGCCCGCCACCGGACACGGCAACAGCACCGCCCGCGGCGGCAGCGACACGGTAACGGGGGTCGGGACCGACCGCGGCGCGGCGAGGACGATGTTGTTATTGTATTTTCAGAGTGTTTTCCATTAGTTCGTAACTTTAACATGACAGGCTTTGTCATAGTGTGCAGTGTTGTGCAGAGTGAGGGTAGTGTGGCGCTGACTGTCTGTAGATGCCTGAACAGGTTCACTCACAGAAGCATATTCGCTGCAGTAGACTAACATGTGAACTGCGGCTTGATTTGTGAATTTGTGACAAATCTGCGGACGGAAGTGCAGCACAGCTGTTGTTCGGTACGGTAACCAGTTAAATCAGACACCAGTTGGGCCATAACACCGGTATTTTTGAAGCAGCAGGGAGCAGTGTGTGTTTTTCTGCCTTGTCCTAAGCCGCAGACAGCGGGGATGTGGATTGTTTTGACCGCCAGGGGGGCGTTCCATACGGGCCGTGACGTCACATGAAAGCTATCAATTGGCTTTCTGTTTTCTGAGTTGATCCAATAAAACAATAGAGCAGATTTCACAATAATATACTCTGAGAAACCAGAACCTTTAAGTTGTTGGATGGTGTTGTCCAGGTGGTGAGGAGGCGGGGCTCAGTTGTGACATCACAAAGTGACAGGAAGTCCTGATGGCTGGTTTTAAGGCTCAGTTTCTGAATACAGGCTGTGTGCATTTCTCTGTGGACTGAGGCTTTGATACTTTCACAGTATTAATAGAGAACCTAGAGCTGCTTTATAATCACACTACACATGGACATCTACCTTTATACTGTATGGAGCTTTAACACAAACATCTACCTTTATACTGTATGGAGCTTTAATACAAACATCTACCTTTATACTGTATTGAACCTTTTATATCTGTTTCAGTGTCTATGGCGACAGCATTTAAGTCAACATGTGGCTAATAAAGTCAGTGTCAGTGACATTTCAATGAGAGATGGAGCTGTATGAACCCAATGACCTGTAGAACTGTATAAGAGATAATAAACCCATGCAGTTGTCTTATATAAGGAATACTTTTTATCATTTAAATATGAAAGTATATAATTGGAGCCACTTGATAATATCAGACGTGTATTTGTGTGTGTGTGTGTGTGTGTGTGTGTAGGCTTGTTTGGCCTTGACAGAGGTCTGAACTCTGATGAGTGATGTTCTTATTGTTTACAGGTTGTTTACTGCTAATTGGCTGAGAGTCAGATGGAGATATCTTTAGCCTTTAGTCTTCAGTGGAGGTTGATTTTATTTATATTCCTGTAACGAAACAAATTATTCAGCCACACAAGATGCTCGAAGATGATCCGTAGTGATGTTTGGTTGCTAGGCGATTGATGCCTGGTGATGACGACAAGAGCCAAGGGAAAATGGTGATGACGTAATATTGTATTTTAAAGGCACATTGTGTAACTTCTCCTGTTATCTATGCACTAAAATCGATTATTTGGTTCAAAAGTCTGTTTTTCATTAATCAGTAATCCCCCCCATCAACAAACTGAAGTGTTCCTTTCAGCTCTGAATGAGCCGTTCATATCATTCATATCTCCATGGAGCGGGTAAGCTCGGTGCTGCTGCCATGTGGTGTCTCCATGTTTTTACCTTCAGTGGCAGCGTGACGGTAGGAAACCACGGAAACTCAGCGGAGACACCGGAGCTGTCGGCTCAGGTCGAGGTGGCGTCTGTGAAAAGTCACCGCGGTAACGCAGTGAGGAGGAATGGAGCGTTACACTGACGCTGCATTCACCTGCAGTCGGGCAGACGGCCGTCGGTAACAAACCAGATGTCATTTTAGTCACAGAAGTCCAGAGAAAGCCGGTAAAACGTGGGTCAGGTAAACAATACCACATCGCCATGACAACATATAGACCTTTTCAGAGCATATAAACAAATACAGGTGTTACCAAGGATACGAATTAAGGCTCCATTCCATTTAGTGTAGCAGAGCTTTTTCTAATGAGCCAGCATGCACAAGAGCAGCACCCTGACTCTGTTTAGCCTGAATGGAATGGAGCCTTAATTCGTATCCTTGGTAACACCTGTCTTTGTTTATACTCTCTGAAAAGGTCTATTGTCATGTGTATTGTTTTGCCTCGTGCTGACGGACCACTTGTTTACATAGAGGCTTGTTTATGCCGTTACGTGCAGCGGCTGTCGTCCGTCTGCCGTCTGCCCAATTTTATATGAATGCAGCATGAAAAATACGATTGAGTTGCTTGAGATATACAACCACAACGCTAGATGGGAGGAATTCCTACACAATGTACCTTTAATAATAACAATAATAATACATTTTATTTGTAAGCGCTTTTACAGATGCTCAAAGACACTTCGCACTTTAAAAATCATAAAATAGAGCAAAGTCAGAGTGGAAATTCAGTTAAAAAACGGCAATAAAACAGTATAAAACACAAAAATTCGCCCGTCTGCCGTTGCCCAATTTCACATGAATGCAGCATGAAAAATACAATGGAGTTGCTTGAGATATACAACCGCAATGCTAGATGGGAGGAATTCCTACACAACAGTGTTTTTTCCTTTCTCTTCAGTCAATGATTAAAGTCGTTGCAGTTTTTTGAGCATGAGTCGTCTTTGAGAAATTTTACACAGTTTATCTGGATTGAAAACCCCAAGGCAAAGTAAAGTCTCCACATTAAAACTATTTTGTTTGTTCGTAGTTGGTTTTGTGATTACTTTCTTTTTTTTGTATTTTGAGACACAACCACATCATTTCATGTAAATGTGAGCGGCGGGAAGACGGAGGCTGCTTTGTTTTTCTGTTTTCTCCTGATTTGTTCCAGATAAGGAAACACTGAGACGATGTTTCCTCTGGCTCAGCGCTCAGCTCGCCGTACGTCACAGAGTGGGTGTTCACCACCACGTGAAGTGACAGGAAGCCTCCTGTTAGTCGCCGTGTGCAGCAGGTTGTCTGCAGGATGCTCGCCTCGCCGCCGTAATCAGCGCTCAGGTGCAGCGGCTCCGCTTTAATCCTGATCAAACCTTTCATTAAACTCAACAACTTCGTCTTTTAACATGAGGGGAAGGAAACTGTATTTTCTTTTTCTTTTTTTTTCTTTCTTTCTTTCCCTTTCCTTGAGCAATCATCACGGGGGCGACGGCGTGCGTTGATTGACACATCCAAATGAACGAGCAGTCTGTGGAGAGGTCCGCGGTATATCTTTTTCACATCATTACTGAGAACATCAGTAATTTCCATCATGAATACGGCGGCGTCCCCTGACAGCCTCTCATCGTGCTCCGACATCCATCGGGGGAAATGATGGTATTAGACAGGAGGCAGGCTCTCGGGGTGAGGCTTCGTGATGAGAAGTGGGGAAAGGGAGAGGGGGGGGCTACAGCTAATTACCCTTTTATTACCCCCCCCCAACCCCTCCACATCTCCAGTCCCAGGAGGCCTCGCCTGGCCCTGTTCGAGACGAGGAGGATCACGCTCACTCGTCTCTCTGAGCTGCTGCTTCCTGTCACAATACAAGGAGCGTGTCATACCTGCTATAGCTACAAGGTGGCGGCCATCTTGAAATTTTAAGTGGTTTCTTGTTGAGTGGCCGATGGAGTCAACTCATCCCAATTTTAAAGCTGAAGTAAGCGGAATGTTTGCGTTAATATAAGTCTTAAATAGTTCTATCTTTCGACAGCAATCACTTACATAGAGTGTTTGGTCTGAAACACGGGTCTGTCAGTCACTCTGCTCTGCTGTAAGCCGAGGAGAAAACTTTCCTTGTATCCTACAACCTTTATCCAATGAGGAGAGAGAACGGCATAAAGGGGCGGTCCTCTCTGTGTGTGCAGCCAAGGGATGCACGTGGGGCGGGGACTGCTAACTCCATCGGCTGAAGTTAGCCAAAACGACCGGATCGCTTACTTCTGCTTTAATGTTGGTACGACCATAGCACCTTTATATATACCCGTACAGTCAAAACGGTGGAATTTATGCAAATGTATGCAAATTAGCTCATGTTAACAAACAATAAGAAAAAAAAACTTTTTGTTTGTCTTAATGTAAGTAATCAACTGGGTAATTTTCATGGAGATATCTAAAGGTTAACATTTTTACCCTATTCACGTGAGAAAAATAACTAATAGGCGTATGAATGGGATATATTTTGGTCTTTTTCAAAACTTTCCCCTAGTGGGATTCTTCTGGGCTTTTTTCCCCCTCAGTCAGGACATGTTGAGGATACAAAATCAGTTGAGTTTGCTTCTGTTGCAATTTGTTCAAGGTTGACCCCCATTTTGGCTCAAAATTACTGGACTAATAAGAGCGCAGAACAAGTTCTTCTTCTGTCTCTGTGTTTTTAGACACACACATTTCACCGGCAGAGACACACCTCCAAACGGGCGGCCATCATGGGAAATGACCTCAAAGCAACTTGTTCTTGTGGTTAAGGTTCACAGTCTTACAGAAATGAATTTTTCTTTCAATTCAGTGTTCAAACAAAAGGATCAGATCATTAACCTAGATGTGTTATTACACACAAATAAATAAATAAATAAATAAATACATATCCAAGTAGGATTAAACATAAAACAATTCAATAATCCACAAATCAACAGTGCAGCTGCAGCTCCGGTGCTCCTTCACGTACCTGATGAACTTTATTTAGATCAAAATGTTTTGCTGAATAAATAAATCTACAGTCAGTGAGTGAGACGCTGTGTGTGAGTTTGTCAGTGTGATTTAAAGAAGAAACCCATCCATCCATCCATTGTCCACCGCTTATCCGAGTCCGGGTCGCGGGGGCAGCAGTCGGAGCAAGGATCCCCAGACTTCCCTCTCCCCGGACACTTCCTCCAGCTCTTCCGGGGGGACCCCAAGGCGTTCCCAGGCCAGCCGAGTGACGTAGTCACCCCAGTGTGTCCTGGGTCTTCCTCGGGGCCTCCTCCCGGTGGGACATGCCTGGAACACCTCACGAGAGAGGCGTCCAGGGGGCATCCTATACCTAAAACCTAAAAAAAAAAAACCCAAAACAAACAGATTATATATCTACAAGTGTTTGCAAAGAAAACCTGTTTGGCACAAAAAAAATGCAAATACAGTTATTAAATCTAGCAGTTGTGATGTAGTTGGCATGTAAGGAGACAAAGAAGTTGCTGATTGAATAGTAACTATATAATAATATTATTTTTTATATGTCACCATGTACAGTTTGTTTTAGGATGTGAAAACCAGAGTCTTAGCTTCAGGATCAACTCCTCAGAGCCCCATGAATGGAGCTGCAATCAAATGTATTGATCCGTATAATGATCTGTATTGATATTTATTACAATGAACTGAAATCTAAAGCAGATTGGGAAGCGTTCAGCAACAACTGTTTGTAAATGTTAATAAATGTTTTTAATGAGGAAAATGTCATTATTACTGTACATAGTTGATCTAGTGGCCACTTCACTTCCTGTCCAGTATCACTGTTGTGTGTCTTTGCTGTGTTTATTCTTGACGCAGCAGTAAACTCTCTGTTCAGATGAAGGATCGTTGCCGTCGGCTGCGTTCTCTCCACAACAGCTGCCGCCTCCCGGGCTTCTCCGGGCTCAGCAGCGCCCGAGGCTTACCGCGAGAAAATAATGTGACAAACAAAAAGCATCTGACCGGTGAGAGTCCGCTGGGCTCAAACACAGGAGCTGATGAGAGGAGGAGGAGGAGGAGGAGGAGGAGGAGGAGGAGGAGGAGGAGGAGGAGGAGGGAGAAGAGGAAGAGGAAGAGGAGGAGGAAGAGGAAGAGGAAGAGGAGGAGGATGGAGAGGAAGAGGAGGAGGGAGAGGAAGAAGAGGAGGGGGGGTATGATGAGGAGGATGTGGACAAAGTGGCGGGAGAAGAAGAGAAAGAGAAAGAGGAGGAGGATAGAGAAGAAGAGGAAGAGGAGGGAGAGGAATAGGATGGAGAAGAAGAGGAGGAGGGGGGTATGAAGAGGATGAGGAGAAAGAGGAGGAGGAAGAGGAAGATTAGGAGGGAGAAAAAGAGAAGGAGGAAGAGGAGGAGGGAGAAGAAGAGGAAGAGGGGGAGGAGAAGGAGAAGGATGAAGAAGAGAAGGAGGGAGAAGAAGAAGAAGAGGAAGAGAAACAGGAGAAGGAAGAGGATGATGAAGAATAGAAAGAGGAGGAGGAAGAGGAAGAAAGGAAGTTGAGGAGAAGGAGGAAGATGAAGAGAAGGAGGGAGAAGAAGAGAAAGAGGAGGAGGAGGAAGAGGAGGATGAAGAAGAGAATGAGGAAGAGGAAGAAGAAGGAGGAGGAAGGAAAATGAAGAAGAGGAAGAGGAGGGAGAAGAAGAGGAAAAGAAAGAGTAGGAAGAGGAAGAGGCGGAGGAAGAGGAAGAGGAGGCCAACCACAGTCAGTCAGATCGATGGCAGGTGAACATCAAACATCCAACATGGCCGACGAACCAGAATCTAATCTGAGGTGTAAAGAAACTGAACGGGCCGTCCTGAACCTCTGATGAATCATCAGTTTACAGTGGAAAAGCTTTTATTGTGAAGGACGAAGTTGACCTCTTCAGAGCAGAAACACAACACTGTAAAACAACAACACATAAACATTTCAGGACAATGAAGTGTAACTTTACATAAAGGTAATGTCTCCAGCTGGTCATGGAGGACACAGCTCTGTTATGTAAAGGTTTTCTGCTCATTTAAAAATGACAGAGAAGTAAATTTTGACTTTTTAAAATTTTTTGTCCCATAATTTAGACTTTTTGGCTCATAATTCCGACTTTTTATCTTATAATTATGTGTGTGTGTGTGTAGTTTAGACATTTTTAAACACATCTAACACTTTGACAAAAAGAAGAAAACTTAATTAATCTGTTTTCAAACGGAGCCGCAACAAAACTGACATTTGTCAGGTTTGGTCTCGTTACTGCTGACGGCAACAGATTCTGGACAGATGATGCAAAAGACTTTTTTTTTTAAAAATCTTCCACTAATTAACAACTGACAACACATAATAACCAGAGAAACTGGAAAAAGAAGAAAAAGAAAAGAAGAAGAACCTGTCAGCGCCTCCTGAGATGTTTTGTATGTTTGACCAAAAACTCTGTAAAACAGAAAATACACAAAGATTAAAAAGACAATCCTCACATACATCCTGCAGTTTTATTTATTTATTCATTTATTTTTTATTTCAAATTTAATCTGATAAATAATATGATTCAATAGCTGTGGCTGCTCTCATGTTCCAGTTTTACATTATTCAGTGCAGATGTGGGAAAACACAACACATATGTACAGGAGGAGATGGACCAGTATGTGTGTGTGTGTGTCTGCATCCTCAGGGAAACATGAATATATGTGTGTGTATGTGTGAACCATTTTATAACAATCAATAAAACCAGTTGGAGAGAGAGAAAGAGAGAGAGAGAGAGTTCAGTCTTTCCTCCGAGGTGTTCCACTTTATAAAATCTGCTAACGTGGCTAAAAATAAAAAAAATGAAGTGTGTTTAAAAAGTGCCCTCGGCCCAACCTGAGAGGAGCCGGTCAGCACAGAAGATACTTACACACACTCATACAGATACTACACACTCACACACACACACACACACACACACACACTCTTCCTCTGCAGACATGTGGAGCATCTTCATCCTAACGAGGAGCTGCAGATAATAACAACACCTTCTTTCTTTCCTCCAACACAGTTCTTCCTCCAGACTTTGTGAAGCAGAGAGAGAGTGATGTATGTGAGCATGGTGTCGACACTGTTACTACCCCCCCCCCCATTAAGGAGCAGAGGCAGCGTCCGTGGGGCCGGGTCTGTCACTGCTCACAGTTTCACATCATAAGTTCATAAGCTGCTGCTGCTGCTGCATCTCTAATTCATGGGGGGGGGTTGTGTTTTGCAGATGGGTTAAAGGGATAGTTCACCCTAGAATGATATTTCGCTCATTATCTACTCACCCTCATGTTGACTAAGGGCTGGAAGAAGTCTCAGAGTCCACCGTCCCTTCTCTGAGTTACAGGGGGTCTCAGCGTAGCAGTGCATGTCCATATAACGGTTGCAAAGGGACACCAGAGCTCTAAGTAAAAAAACACACACAAAAAAACATCCAAATACCTCCATGCTGCTCGTATGTAATGTCCGTCTTGTGCTGAAGCCTCAAATTGCCGTCCAAATCTCGCGTGATTTGCGCCGGCGTCAGCATGCGTCAGTGCGGTTACTGCGAATCACGCGAGATTTGGACGGACCAGGAAGAGGAGCTTCGAGAAGCTTCCGCTACAAACAAGCTTAAAATATAGACTTATTTAATTTTTTTCGGGACAATTACGCAATTTGGGGCTTCAGCACAAGACGGACATTACATACGAGCAGCATGGAGGTATTTGGATGTTTTTTTGTGTGTGTTTTTTTACGAAGAGCTCCGGTGTCCCTTTGCAACCGTTATATGGACATGCACTGCTACGCTGAGACCCCCTGTAACTCAGAGAAGCCACGGAGGAATCTGAAACTTCTTCCAGCCCTTAGTCAACATGAGGGTGAGTAGATAATGAGCGAAATATCATTCTAGGGTGAACTATCCCTTTAATGAGACTGAGTCTGAGCGAGTACAATGAGACTGGAAGGAGATTTATACTGTTACAGCTCATTTCTCCCCTGACAGGGGGTGTTCTTTACATATCTGTTTAAACATGGCGTCGTCATCATGATGTCATCGTCACAATGTCATCCATCATCGTGTCTGCTTGGTGATCCTCTTGGTCTTCAGTTCAGTTCACACGCTGATAAACTTAAACGTCTCTATGGAAACCTGTTTCTGTCAGGGAAAGGAAATAGATATACAGTAGGCTACCTCAGGAAAGTCAGAATTATGAGACAAGAAGTTGAACAGTCAAATTTTCCCTTTTTTTTCTTTCATATTATTTCTGTTTGTCTTATAATTTTGACTTTTTGTCTCATAATCACAACTTTTTATCTTGTAGTTTTCTAATAATTTTGACACTTTTGCTCACAATTTTGACTTTTTGGCTCATAATTACGACTTTTTGTCCCATCATTTAGACTTTTTGTCTCATAATTTAAACTTTTTATCTTGTAGTTTTGACTTTCTGTCTAATAACTTTGACACTTTTGCTCACAATTTTGACTTTTTGGCTCATAATTATGACTTTTTGGGTTACAGTTATGACTTTTTGTCCCACAATTTAGACTTTTTGTCTCATAATTTCCACTTTTTATCTCATCATTTTGACTTTTTATCTTATAATTTTGACTTTTTATCTTATAATTTTGACTTTTTATCTTATAATTTTGACTTTTTGTCATATAATTATGAATGTTTGTGTCATAATTATGATTTTTCGTCTTATAATTTTGACTTTTTATGTTATAATTATGACTTTTGTCCCATAATTTTGACTCTTTGGTTGATAATTACAACTTTGTGTCTCATAATTTTGATGTTTTGTCTCATCATTTTGATTTCTTATCTTGCAATTTTGACTTTTAGGCTCACAGTTTTGACTTTTTGTGTTTTAATAAGACTTTTTGTCTCAATAATTTATATTGGGGGGAAAAAAAACCCTCAACATTTCAGTCACCTGTGAGCAGCTTCATCATGGTGTCCTCCTGTAGAAGAAGAGCTGTAACGCTGCTCGTCCACGTCCATGTCCCAGATGTTTCCAGTTGAAGCAGGAACATGTGGACGAGGACAGAGACTAAAGTAAAGACGAATAAAGTTCTGCATCCTTAAATGAGCAGAGACTGAACTTTCAGCAGCTTCGACTGAACAACACGATCATCTGAGGTCTGGACTGAAAATCGATCCTTTCATCCGACTCTGAGCAACACAACAACAGCATTTCCCAAAATGCCAGCGTGCTCCGTTAATTAGGGATTTGTACACCAGCAGAACGGGAAAGTCTGTGGCGTATTGATACTGACGATGATGATGATGATGATGATAACGGTGCTGGTGGTGGTGATGATGATGATGCTGTACAGTCAGACACCTTTGCCTTTTGGACACGACGTCTCCGAGCACCCGGCCTGATGTGAAATCGAGCTCCATCTGCTCCTCATAAACAAACAGAGGCTGCTGCTGCTGCTGCTGCTGCTGCTGCTGCAGGCCGGTATTCACACACCAATCAATGAGGGGGATCCCACACACTGATATATAGGCTGTGAAAATTGGCTTTCTTCTCCTGCAGAAGATTCTGGTGATTACCTATATAGTGCTGTTGATTGGAGATTGATCGCAGGTTGAAATTAAACAGCAGTCGGTCCGCTTCTTTTCTGATTTGTGTGAGGCTCGCTGCTCTGATGGAGGAGGAGGATGATGGGTAGAAGAGCAGCTGAGATGGAGGAGCTGATAACGGAGGGCACACTCAAAAAAAAAAAAAAATCCTTATCTCCATCTTAACAAGAAGCCGTTTATAGTTTGTTAGGAGCAGCTGATCATCTATTTTCAATAATCTGCTTATTTTCTTTTCAGCTGACGCCACAGTCCAAATGGTGAATCAGTGTTTTTATCTTTACATTTTACCATTTACGGGCTCCTTTGGTGCTTTTTAGGTAAAATAAGTTAAACATGAAGATGAGACGTGGAAGAAGGAGAGCTGAACTCTGAAGAGAGGAGTCCTCAAGACTCTGGAAGACGGAGAGCGACGTTTCCGCTCCTCTCATTGACTTTGGCGGCTTGTTGTACAGTAGTCGATGGTGAAAACTCTCAGTTTGAGTGTCCCTGAACGCAGCATTGGTGACTTGACTTTGATTGGTTTGGTCTGATGAAGCCGGTTGAGGTCGATGAGCTTTTGGCTGGAACATCTCCACAGGTTTTCACTGTACGAGACGTGAGGTTCATCATGGAGGACGAGGAGATGAAGGATGAAGTAACTCTGATGTTTCCTGAACATTTTATAATATCTTAATGTAAAATCCAGGGTTTTATTGAGATGTGAATCAGTTATGGTTCCTGCAGGACAAAGTTCTAGCTCTGTCACACATATAAACACATCATATTTAACATGAAGCCCATATGGACACGTAATCGCTTCTGCTGTGATACTTTATCATCAGCCAGATTGATCAGTCGCATCTGAACAAAACTGCATTTTAATGTCTGAGAATTAGTGCAGTAATAGATTTTTTTAAAAAGTAGATAAAGAAGAAGATGAGAGAATATAGATAGATTGCACATTAAAAAGGTGTATGAATATACAATTGCATGTAGCAGCAGGGAGCAGAGAGTAAATACCAGCACATAATAATAAGTCAGTGTGAGTTGAAGCATTGATATATAAAGACAATGAAACTGACCAATCAACGCAGATGTCTTTGTCTTTCTTGATCATTAAGGTCAAGGTCTATCTATCTATCTATCTATCTATCTATCTATCTATCTATCTATCTATCTATCTATCTATCTATCTATCTATCTATCTATCTATCTATCTATCTATCTATCTATCTATCTATCTATCTAATATATATCTAACTTCATTCATATAGCACCTTATGAAAAAACTAAACTAACAATAAAGTGAACCAAAATAACTGTAAGAGGTAAAGATAGAAAGAAACTGTATAAACTCCAAACTATAACTCCTTGGTGTTAATTTCTATCTATCTATCTATCTATCTATCTATCTATCTATCTATCTATCTATCTATCTATCTATCTATCTATCTATCTATCTGTCTATCTGTCTATCTATCTATCTATCTATCTATCTATCTATCTATCTATCTATCTATCGTTTCCTATTGCAGACCTGCACCTCATTTCACCTCATTTCTTGCAGTGTGCATTTGTCCATCTCTGAAAGTGGTAAGAAATAAAAATAAAATAAAATAATATAAAGCAGTAGAAGAAAAAGTTTTTGGACTTCTCTTTATCTCCTCCTCTCTCTCCCTCTCTATGTCTCTCTCTCTCTGTGATGAGCTGTGACTTTGGAACGTGAATGCGAGACGAGCGAGGTCACCGCCGGCGGGGGGAAGAACATTTTCATTGTACCCCCAGAAGCAATTGTATTCAGAGCCGAGTTAGAAGAGACAGAGAGCGAGAGGAAGGGAGCGAGAGCGAGAGAGAGGGAGAGAGCTATTTTGTAAGAGAAATGTTCTGAAGTGCTCTTTGAAAGACGGCCGACTCCCCCTTTCATTATTTGCGGTATCTAAAGCAGTGAGAGAGATACCGCCATGTTAGCGGGAGGCTGACTGAGAGCTAAGTGCCCCGACTCTGACAGCTCTGCACAAATGCATATCAGCCGGAGCCGAGATGGGAACTACAGAGAGGTTTAACTCATAAAACATTTAAGGGCCTGCCTCAGATTGCACTTAGAAAGTATTTAGAGCAGTATACACAGCAGAAGATAATGAGAATGAAAATAATGTGGCCCCATGTGAACCCGCCGTGGAAAGTGTGGATGAATTAACACAGAAAAACCTTACTAAAGACGCTTGGTAAGACATTTGCATATACGATCTCCTCGCGGCTGAGGAGGAGGAGGAGGAGGAGGAGGAGGAGGAGGAGGAAGAGGAGGCTTTAATGATGATCCGCGAACACGAAACACGAGAAATCTGAAGAAACCAGAGAAAAAAAAGACGGGGACGCTGGTGGGCAAAGAAGAGCCGCTCGATATGTACAAGGCAGAGGGGATGTGCTGCCTTCATGGGCTCATGTTTGGAGTTTTTACGCCCAAATAAACTCAATTTTACAACAGCGCTAACCTGATCTGAACCAGAAAATGGACCCATACGCCCGGAAAATCTCCCAGCAGGCTCTCACTGTCATTTCTCCCCGTCGGCCTCAGTGGAGCTCTACGATCCAGAGGAGGAGAGCAGCAGCAGCAGCAGCAGCAGCAGCAGCAGCAGCAGCAGCAGATTCCTGCACAAACACAACAATAATCAACTTTATTCATGTTCAATTTGGACTCATTGTTTCCTGCCTCAACAGCCTCAAAACTTCAAAACGAATTTCTGAAAAATGCCCTCACAGCAGCTGCTGCCATTTGTTTATTTATTTATTTATATCTGTCGGATTCTTCTCAGTTTCTATCAAGGAAGCAGCTTCTCCACATCATCTCACATCTCTTTTCTTTAGTTCTATTTAACTTTTTAGACACAGATTTTTATATACATCATGTATGTATCTACTGTATAAACATGGAAAATTACATATTTATATATGAAGAGTTCATTTGCAAAAGCAGATAACTCCGTTTTCCAAAAAAATCAATCAATTTTTTTTTTCAATTACTATTTACACCAGGTCAAACCAAAGTTGAGTGGCTTTGACCAAGGAGATGAGACATAACAAAACAGATGTAGCTCAAAAAAATAAAGTTTTATTGACAACAACACTATGCAAAGACTAATTCAAAAGCATCAGCTCATTTTTTTTCAAAATGGCATTTATCTGCTTTTGCAAATGAACTCTTCATGTAGATAAATGAAATATGCACATCTAGAAGTATTGCATCGGAAAATAATGAAAGAAACGCAGTAATTTGAACTAAAATATGGGTTTCGCTTGATTCGAAAGAGATGGAAACAGTTATGTTCGAATTAAGTGTGACGTCACGCACTTTCACCCCAACTGCTTGCGGTGTTTGCGGTTCACTCACAAGACAACAACATGGCGACAACATAAGATTTGTGTGGACGGAGGACGAAATACCGTAGTAACTTTTTTTGGTAACCCTTTCTTTTACAGTCCCCTAATTACTGTGTATTTACTGTGTAATTACAAGGTAAAAGTAAGAAATTACAAGGTAACTAAAACTGTAAAAATGATGTAACTACAGAATAAATACTAACTAATTGCCTTGAAATATCTCAACTATTACTAAAGAACAACACTGCATTAATGGGTAATTACTACCGGCATTATGAAGGTAACTACAGTCAAATAATATCACAATTACTATGTAAATGGAGAGAAATTGCAACTCATTTACCTGGTACTATAATCCAATATCTCACCTGTCCATCTAGTTACTAAGTTATTGGGCTGTTTTGGCTGGTAATAACTTTGCTCTTTTGCCTGATTTTATTTAGTACTTACCTGGTAAATATGCCATCAGGGTCCTCTTGTTAATTAGACTTTCTGTAGTGTTACCAGGTAAAACATGTGTACTTACCAAGTAAATAAGATGAAAGTGTGCCGTAAAAGAAAGCGTGGCTTCTTTCCACAGTATTACCCGTTTCTTACTATGTAATTAAACCAAGACTTCAGTTTTACATATTTTCCGTTCTCAACATTACCATGTATTTTCTGTAGTGTTACTAGGTAAAACATGTCTATTTACCAAGTAAATAAGATGAAAGTGTGCTGTAAAATAAAGCGTGGCTTCTTTCCACAGTATTACCAATTTCTTACTATGTAATTAATCCAAGACTGTTCAGTTTTACATATATTCGTTTCTCAACATTACCATGTATTTTCTCTAGTGTTACCACGTAAAACACATCTATTTACCAATTAAATAAGATGAAAGTGTGCTGTAAAAGAAAGCGTGGCTTCTTTCCACAGTATTACCAACTTCTTACTATGTAATTAAACCAAGACTGTTCAGTTTTACATATATTCGTTTCTCAACATTACCTTGTATTTTCTCTAGTGTTACCAGGTAAAACACATCTATTTACCAAGTAAATAAGATGAAAGTGTGCTGTAAAAGAAAGCGTGGCTTCTTTCCACAGTATTACCAATTTCTTACTATGTAATTAAACCAAGACTGTTCAGATTTACATATATACGTTTCTCAACATTACCATGTATTTACTCTAGTGTTACCAGGTAAAACACGTCTATTTACAAAGTAAATAAGATGACAGTGTGCTGTAAAAGAAAGCGTGGCTTCTTTCCACAGTATTACCAACTTCTTACTATGTAATTAAACCAAGACTGTTCAGTTTTACATATATTCGTTTCTCAACATTACCTTGTATTTTCTCTAGTGTTACCAGGTAAAACACATCTATTTACCAAGTAAATAAGATGAAAGTGTGCTGTAAAAGAAAGCGTGGCTTCTTTCCACAGTATTACCAATTTCTTACTATGTAATTAAACCAAGACTGTTCAGATTTACATATATACGTTTCTCAACATTACCATGTATTTACTCTAGTGTTACCAGGTAAAACACGTCTATTTACAAAGTAAATAAGATGAAAGTGTGCTGTAAAAGAAAGTGTGGCTTCTTCCCACTGTATTACCAGTTTCTTACTATGTAATTAATCCAAGACTGTTCAGTTTTACATATATTCGTTTCTCAACATTACCATGTATTTTCTCTAGTGTTACCAGGTAAAACACATCTATTTACCAATTAAATAAAATGAAAGTGTGCTGTAAAAGAAAGTGTGGCTTCTTTCCACAGTATTACCCGTTTCTTACTATGTAATTAAACCAACACTTTTCAGTTTTACATGTTGTCCATTCTCAACATTACCATGTACTTCCTGTAGTGTTACCAGGTAAAACACATCTATTTACCAAGAAAATAAGATGAAAATGTGCTGTAAAAGAAAGTGTGGCTTCTTTCCACAGTATTACCAGTTTCTTACTATGTAATTAATCCAAGACTGTTCAGATTTACATATATTTGTTTCTCAACATTACCATGTATTTTCTCTAGTGTTACCAGGTAAAACACGTCTATTTACCAGGTAAATAAGATGAAAGTGTGCTGTAAAAGAAAGTGTGGCTTCTTTCCACAGTATTACCAGTTTCTTACTATGTAATTAATCCAAGACTGTTCAGTTTTACATATATTCGTTTCTCAACATTACCATGTATTTTCTGTAGTGTTACCAGGTGAAACATGTATATTTACCAATTAAATAAGATGAAAGTGCGCTGTAAAAGAAAGCGTGGTTTCTTTCCATAGTATTACACGTTTCTTACTATGCAATTAAACCAACACTTTTCAGTTATACATGTTGTCCGTTCTCAACATTGCCGTGTATTTTCTGTAGTGTTACCAGGTAAAACACATCTATTTACCAAGTAAATAAGATGAAAGTGTGCTGTAAAAGAAAGTGTGGCTTCTTTCCACAGTATTACCAATTTCTTACTATGTAATTAAACCAAGACTGTTCAGTTTTACATATTGTTTGTTCTCAACATTACCATGTATTTTCTGTAGTGTTACCAGGTAAAACATGTCTATTTACCAAGTAAATAAGATGAAAGTGTGCTGTAAAAGAAAGTGTGGTTTCTTACCACAGTATTACCCGTTTCTTACTATGTAATTAAACCAAGACTATTCAGTTTTACATATTGTTCGTTCTAAACTTTTATTTCCTGCAATGTTACCAGGTTAAAGCATGCCTATTTTCAAAAGGAATACAACAAACTGCTGCAAAGTCTTCTTACCAAGCAATTACATCAAAAACTTCAATGTATTAACACAAACCAAAAAAGTACCAATGAAAGTAATAATCAAAATAGAAAATGCAAAATAGTGTCACAAAGGACAACTAAATGGAATATGAGCTCAGTCTGAACTGTTAAAACCAAAACCCTACACCTAACCAACCTATTTGTTGAACTTGTGTGCAATGGGCAACAGGTCAGCCATCTTCTTCATGGACTTTATTTTTTCCTGTAGCTCCTCATCTTCATGGAGTACAGTTTTGCACTTTTTCGAATATCCTGCAAGAGTGTCTCCATCGTTAAAGGGTGGCATTTTCTCTGGATCTGCAATTTTCATTTCTGCAATGATGGCGGTGAGAGCAATGGTGTTCCGGTCGATGCCAAATTTTCGGCAGGCGAGTCCAACACTTCTGTTGCTTTTGAACTCCGCAAGTATCTTCATGTATCGATGCAGTACATCATCTGGATTTGAAGCTACGGGACATATCAAACACAATTGAGGCAAAAAATCACATAAATATCACAAAAATCACACAAACCTCCTAATAATCATTCATGCATATTCAAGACTCATAATAAAAACAAAGTACACTTTCATGGTTCTGAAGTGAGGTGACTAATGGTGCTTTTCCACTACACTTTCAGAGCACGGAACGGCACGGCTCGGTAAAGTTGCTTTTCCACTACAGCTGAGTTCTCTAGTACCTTCTCAGCGGGGGCGGGGGCGGGGGCGGCACAGGGGTGATCGCGGAGGCAATCACGGCACATTTGACTCAGGTGAAGGAATAACAACAGTTTTGATACAGATCAGCTGCCGCTCTGTTTTTGAAATTTCCGGGTTTGATTCTCATGTCGGACGTAACGCTCGCGACTCTTCCAGTAACTTCCAGCGAGGACGCTCTGCCCAATCAGCGGAAGGCAGTTGGCTGACGTCACGTTATAGTATTGCTTCGGCTCGCTTGGAACCAGGGCCGAGGAGGTACTAAAAATGGTACCTGGTACCAGGTACTAGGCTAGTGGAAAAGCAAAAAAAGCGGGCCGTGCCGCGCCAGTGGAAAAGCGCCATAAGTGGATTGTATTACACTGCTTACCACAACAGCAACAACCCCGCACACAAAGCTACCATGCATGTGAATACTGTAAGTAGCTTGCAAAGCATTGACAAATTTCAGCTATGCTATGTGAAGATGTAAGGTGTAGATGTATGAAAACACATATACACAGTGCTACATAATTTTTGTGCCAGAAGTGAAACATTCTATTCCATTGTTAAAGCCCCCGTGCTGTTGATAGATAGATAGAAAGATTTTATATTGTCTTTCTTAAAAGGTACATTGTGTAAGTTCTCCTGTTGTCTATTCACGAAAATCGATTATTTTGTTAAAAAGTAAGTTTTTCATTCATCAATAATTGCCCCCATCAACAAACTGAAGTGTTCCGGTAAGCTCTGAATTAACCGTTCATATCATTCATATCTACATGGAGCGGGCAAGCTCGGTGGTGGCTGCCATGTTGTGTTGCCATGTTTTTACATTCAGTGGCAGCGTGACGGTAGGAAACCACGGGAACTCACTGGAGACACCGGAGCTGTCGGCTCAGGTCGAGGTGGACTGCGAGGACTGTGAGGACTGTACGTGAATGCTGCATTCAGGTACAGTCGGAAAAACGGCCGTCGGTAACAAACCAGGTGTCATTTTAGTCACAGAAGTCCAGAGAAAGCCGGTAAAACGTGGGTCAGGTCAATTATACGACATCGCCATGACAACATATTGTCACGTGTATTGTTTTGCCTCGTGCTGACGGGCCACTTGTTTACATAAAGGCTTGTTTAAGCCGTTACCTGCAGCGGCTGTTGTCCGTCCGCCATCTAACCGATTTCACGTGAATGCAGCATGTAAAATACGACTGAGTTGCTTGCAATCTACAACCGCAATGCTAGATGGGAGTAATTCTTACACAATGTACCTTTAAAAAAACAAACACCTTGCTGTGAATGCATGTTTCTGTGGCTCTGACATGGTAAAAAAAAATAAAGTATCTATTAGGGATGGGCATGATTAATTGATGATTGATCATTGATTGTTAAGAATTTTATCGATGATGTTAAATTTTTATCAATTTATTATGTACAGAATAATGTAGAGGGCAGAGGTCCCTCTGAACCCCAGGTTTATTTCTCCATAACAACCAACTAACTCTATATTATCTTGCTTATTATTACACGGTTTACGAGTGAAATAATTAATTTGAAACATAGTATATTAAAAATACAACTTGTAAATTTCATCCTTTAGTGGATCTGCAAGTCCGGTCACTTGTCCGCTGTCAAAGCCTCCTCCCGGTGACCATGTGCATTGGTTTTCAACAAAGCCTCAATCAGTGGATCGATGGATTATCATATTGCCTACATGTAACATGTTACGATGTGTGTATTTGTGTAGTCATAAACAAGAGATTACAGTTTACGGGGCGCATGTGTGACGCTGACTCGCAGTGCCACTTAGACTATGACACCGTGTCCGAGGCTCTGATCAGCAGGTTTGGTTTTCAGTCACAATGTGGAAGGAGCCTCCACTCTCCCTGTACTAAGTCACAAGTCATTTATCTGACATCACAATTAGTCCTAAACTATTTAAAGGGATAGTTCACCCAAAATTGAAATTTTACTCATTATCTACTCACCCTCGTGTCGACTAAGGGCTGGGAGAAGTTGCAGAGTTATCCGTGGCTTCTCTGAGTTACAGGGGGTCTCGACGTAGCAGTGCATGTCCATATAACAGTTGCAAACTGATACCAATTGTCTTCGGAACAAAAAGTCATTTTGGCTAACTTTTTGTCAGCCGATGGAGTTAGCAGTCCCCGCCCTCGTCATAGATCTATTGGTCCTCGTCCCTACGTCACCACATTCACGCGCATCCCTTGGCTACACACACAGCCCTTCATGCCGTTCTCTCTCCTCATTGGATAAAGGTTGTAGGATACAAGGAAAGTTTTCTCCTCAGCTTACAGCAGAGCAGAGTGACTGACAGACCTGTGTTTCAGACCAAACACTCTATATAAGTAATTGCTGTCGGAAGATATAACTATTTAAGACTTATATTAACACAAACATTCCGCTTACTTCTGCTTTAAATAAGTCTATATTTCAAGCTTGTTTCGTAGTGGAAGCTCTTCTTCCCGGTTCGTCAGTATTGGACGAACCGGGAAGAAGAGCTTCCACTACGAAACAAGCTTGAAATATAGACTTATTAAATTTTTTTCAGGAGAATTTCGCATTTCGGGGCTTTAATACAAGACGGACATTACATACGAGCAGCATTGAGGTATTTGGATATTTTTTGGTGTGTCTTTTTGTTATGAAGACAATTGGTATTCATTTGCAACCGTCATATGGACATGCACTGCTACGCCGAGACCCCCTGTAACTCAGAGAAGCCACGGAGGACTCTGAAACTTCTCCCAGCCCTTAGTCGACACGAGGGTGAGAAGATAATGAGTGAAATTTCAATTTTGGGTGAACTATCCCTTTAGTGAAGGTAAAAGTGAAACACAAGGTATGTCTTGCATAGTTTCTCTTTTCTGTGCTCCTCTGATCAGAGTGGTGTCCTTAGTGGTGTGTTGACAACGGTCTGTTACACCGAAATAACAATAAAACACACACACGCATCACATTTTGAAAGTGCTTGTGATTTTTTTGTTCAAGTGCAGCCAAACACCATGCTGAAGAGAGAGGGACAGGCAGAGCTACTCTGACAGCTCAGCTGCAGGTGAGCCAGGTGGAGAGTGTAGCACCGTCCTTTTTTTTAATATATTACTGGCACTGTCCTTACAGGCGAAGCACAAGTACACAGACGTGTACATTGTCGTCTGACCTTCTTCACGGGGACTGCCCTGCTTTACTGGCACATGTCCTCCCATAAACCACTAGTCGAAGTCTGCACATGTACGTGAACATGCATGCCATAGCACATTTGGTTTTTAGAATATTAACACTTATCGATAATTGATTGTTAATTTTCCCCATGATCCATCAAAAATATTTCTTCAAATGCCCATCCCTAGTATTGATACTGAGATTTTCATCTCTCAAAATTTTAGGAGAGGTGGTGATCTTGCATCCTGTGCATGACTGTACCTAAAAGTTATTTGGATTACCATAATGTACTATGTCAACGTTTTATTAAGTGTGATGTGTGATGGCACATGCAAGTTACCTCTTCGTCCAAACGAAGCTTTTGGATCTTCGTCCAAACGATGCTTTTTAGTTTTCTGTTTTGACTTCTTTGTTTTGACCTCCTCATCGGTGTCCGACAAGGTACTATCCTCGTCAGAGTCAGATGAGTCCATCATGACAGGAGCCCTTTTCTTCAACCCTAAAAGTGTAGCAGTACAGCAGATTTAAAAATGAATAAAAGAAAGGGCCACTAAATATCATCACAGGAAAGGTTATGACAATCATATCTTTGTATACCCTTTTTGGTAGAAGAGTTGGCGTGCTCACTGGCTTTCATTTTGAGAAAGTCGCGTTCTTCTTTAAGAATCCTGTTTTCTTCTTTAATAATCCTATTTTCTTCTTTGAGAAGACGAAATTCTTCTCTAAGGAGATTTATGTCTCCTCTGGATGTATCGGCATTGGATGTGCCTGATTGGACCTCCACAACTACAAAAAATGAAAAACAGAAATATAATCATTACAGTTTGTCTTTACTCCCATTTGGTTATGTTTGTTACAATCAGCAACTTCACAACAGGTGACAGGCAGGCTGAAGTTTTAAGCTATCTGCAATTTATAAGACTGTAAATTGGTCGTTGAACCATAATTCCATTCAAAATGCAAATATGGTACAATCATTGTCTAGATAATTTAAGGATTTCTATAGTCAACTTTTCCATTTCATGACAGTTACTCAGAAAATGGAACTAATTTCCTGCTAATAATCACCTGAATTCATGAATGACCTTAAAAAATTTCCACAAAGAATGGACACAAATACACAAAGCAGTAGGGTGACCAAACATCCTCTTTTGTCCCTTTTTATGTCATAAAAAATGTTGTGTCCCCCCCCCCCCCCCGTCAGTCTGAAGAGAGCATGAGATGCTCTCTTGCCCACTGCACCTTGAATGGTGCAATACAAATAAAACTGCCCTCAGCCTCTGCCCTAGGCTTTTCACACGCATACACACACACAAACCGGGCATTTTCACGAAACCCCCCCCCCCACCGTCGCCGCCGAGGACGTTTGGTCACCCAGGCCGTTCTCAACCGAGCCAGAGTGACTAGCGACAGAGCAGGCAAAGGTTAATTTCATGCCTAAAATAAAATGGCTAAACCACATTAACCTTACCTTCACCATCGCTCGGGATCACGTCAGTGGGTAGGTTTTGCATGTTTTTTTTTTTACTCTGAAGGTTGGTTCTGCCAGTTTTTCTTGTTGGTGCCATATCTAATCCACTAGGAACAAATAGTCAAACCAAAGACAACCTGTTAATTACAACGAAGTAGAAGTTGAGTGTGCTATAGTTTAGTTCAGACAGATTCGACCTGCTGCTCTCCTCCGTCGTCTCTGGTCTACTTCACGCGCGGAGCTCAGTTCACGCCGGTTCACGCGCGGAGCTCAGTTCACGCGCGGAGTCGGTGATGGTCCCTCCTGTTTCTTTTTTTCTCCTCTAGTTTCCGCGGGGGAAATTCAAATAATAGCGCCCGGACTTTCAACTGTTGCTTCACTTGAAAAAGGACACTTTTCTCAGTGATTGCAGGTACGTTCTCTGACATCTGCAAACACATTTGGATAACTATCAGACAGTCTTTCCTCAATATTTATTCTTTGTTGGTAACGTTATAGTGTAATGTGCGCACTGCGCAGCATGTTGGCTTTGATGATGATGTTAGAGATGTGTTTTTGGACAGCTAAGCTATGATTGAAAATACAAATATGGGTAACGTTTATCAGTAACGTAACCAGGACCGATTGATAATAGCTGGTCAGATGTAATGTTAACGTAGCTTGGAGAAAAGTCTGACACAAACAGTGAAGTTAGTTTTAAGTTGGATATTTGACAGACATTCGCTCCTTCTCAATACATTAAAAATTCATATAAAATATTACATGTGTTTAAATGCAATAAAAACAGGTGTGTGTCATAGAGGAGGCTTAGCTCTACCATCCTGTGTTGATTTTGAGTCAAGGTCACATGACCTGGGAGTTATAGAGCTCTAACGCTCATATTTACAGTGTAAAATATATTAAAAATTCATATAAAATAGTAAATGTGTTTAAATGCAATAAAAACTGGTGTGTGTCATAGAGGGGGCTTAGATCTTCTGTCCTGTGTTGATTTTGAGTCAACAGGTCACATGACCTGGGAGTTATATTTTCATCTTATATTTTCTATGAATTTTTAATGTATTGAGAAGGAGCGAATGTCTGTCAAATATCCAACTTAAAATTAACTTCACTGCGGTCTGACACAACACATTATCTTTGCTCCACATAGAGGAGAGACATCCAGCTGCAGTCAGGTGACAAAGTAGGCTAATGCGGGAGGGGCTCGGTACATAGGAGAAGAGTGACAGAGAGACGCTAACGTTACCGAGGAGGGAGAAGAGGGAGAGAGAGAGTCACAGTGGAGCGACAAATGAAAATGACGACCAAAAAAGCCCTAAATACAATATTCCAAAGCAGAATTCCAATACATATGAAGAGTGTAGGCAGCTTGTTAGTTTGTTAACGCTAATGTTAACCATAAAGATGAGCCGTTGCATCGATGCAACGCTTGCACATGTTTTACAAAAACATTATAACCGTTTATGATAGAGACGAGCTGTAAACAGCATCGTATCGTGAGATTCTCTGCTTTCCGAGGGTCATTGAATGGTGCCTCTATGACAACAAGGGACCATAGGGTGCGTGTAATCACGTGGCACGGGAGCAGAAGTCAGTTGACTGCCTCTCTTCCTTTTATCATCATTGTTATCATTACTATTTCATCTTTTATTGTTATATTATTGTTGCTATTGTGAAGCATTTTGATACTTGTTTGTCATTTGTTTTATTATTACTATCATCACTATGATCAATCATTGTCTTTAGAAAGTTCACATTGGAAGGCATAAAACAAATATTTTTCTGGTCAACAGATTGGCTATTTTCCCAATATAATTCTTCTATGAAAGCTAAAGTCATCATTACACATTGATAAATGTTGACAAAGTGTAAATTCCGCCTCTATGGTCATGATCAATTAGCTGTAACTCACAGAAGGAAAAGTGTATTTGCACAAAACTTCACATGTACCTTCAAAACACCTAAGTACAACTTCACATTGAAAAAAAGAAAATTCCCTGGTTAAATAAGGGAGATATTCATTTTTTTAATTTATTTAACCTTTTTTTAACCAGGTAAACCTTATTGAGATGTAGAATCTCTTTTTCAAAAGCGACCTGGCCAAGAGGCAGCAACGAGCACAACAAATCAAATCATATGATGTATAAAACTTGGTACTATCTGAAAAAATGAGCTAAAAATTGGTAAATATATAGAACGGGGGGGGGGGGGGAGACCTGCATCAAGGATGGCATGTGTTGTGTGACTAGTCAGTGAATGATGGCAGCATCAGGCAACAACTAAGTGTTTTGTGAAGTTTTTGATATTCTCTGTCTTTTATTAGGCATATTATATATTAGCCGTATAATGCAACATCACAGGTTATGGGGTGATGCACTTTGCTTAGGCTAAGATATTTGTAGTTATTATAGATATAGGTCTGGAAGAAAGAGCACAGTTTCCTTTAATGTAAACATGTCTAGGATAAAACCTCTCAGTATTGACAACAAAATATAGGAAGTTATTCTAACATGTCATCTTATTTTCTTCCCTAGTAACATGACGCTGACAAGAGTTATGCTGTTGAAGACGGCGCAAGGGGGCAGGCGCTTAATAAGATGGCTTCAAAGTGAGAAACTGTTAGCAAGAAAAAAGCGATGCCCAGTGTGCAAGAACCACATGAAATTTAAAAAAACCAACACAACTAAGGATGGATACAGGTGGTAAGGAATTTGTTTTGGATCTTCTGTAATAGTGATCTTATTTCCAGTGAAAATGTACACTGTAATAGTGGGGAACAAAATGCTACTTGTTCCATGTTGTGTCATTATGTTATTTGTTATCAAACACTAAAATGGTATTTTCCTTGAGATTTGTGCAGTGGCGCACAGTCATGTTGGAACATGAACGGGCCATCTCCAACTAAGTACTTCAACAGCAACAGCTTTATTTATTTATTTGTCCCCATATATTAAACAAAATGTAGTATTAAGAACTAAATGCCACATATTGGACAATTCTGGACAATTTATGCTACCAACATAAAAATAATAATAATAAAGGATTACATTTATATAGCGCTTTTCTATCGTTACCCAATACCCAAAGCGCGTACAGTAACCATTATTCATTCATACCACATTCACACCGGTGGCGGTAAACTACGTGTGTAGCCACAGCTGCCCTGGGGCAGACTGACAGAATCGTGGCTGCCATTATTGAAGAATGGTCAAAAATTCCCATTAACACATTGAGTGCCAGCCCTTTTATAAAATGGTCAGTGCCTGGTGCCAGTGTTTCGGGGCATTTTGAGTAATATTTCAAGACCCACAGAATATTTAGTACTATGACTCTGAAAACACCAAACAGCTCAAAGGAAAGAGGAGACTCTCTATTTAACTAGGGAAAAAAATAATTTGTTTTTACCTTGTTCCATTCTTGACATATCTTAAAGGAGCAATATGTAAGAATGTGGCCAAAATTGTTGCTGCAATTTAAATTCAAAACACAGCAGCGCGTTTTCCCCCTCCCCTACCCTCCAGACTTGAGGTTGCCAGACAGCGACGCGCTAACCTCCGCTCTGCTCTCTCACAGTCAGTCTCAAAGTCTCAAAGCATAGCAAACAGCTAAATATTCATTAGCAACCTCACTGTTTTATTGCTCTGACTCACAGTAACTACGAGTGGAGTTCACGTCACTCAGGTGATCTGCAAGTTTTTGTTACATTACCGCTCCAACGCTGTGTCTGTGTGTGTAGCGCTGACACATACAGACACGCACATACAGACATACACTGTAATCCTGCATCTACATGAGCCTTAGTGCTTGTTCATATGTGTGGGAAGGCAGGTGGCTCATAACCTTTGGCAATATAATGTATCCTAAATGGCCTTGATATGTATTGGATATTTATACTGTTGATGATTTCATATTTTGCAGGATCTGTAGAAGAGCAACCCATCGTGGGAGGGGCATTACAAGGTCAATCAGAGAGGGATCGATATTTTCCAGATCTCACATCCCGTTAGGGTCATGGATGGCAATTATGCACAGGTTAGATCCTCATACTTTATATTTCTATATTTTCAAATATGAATATCTTTTAAAGGGAAAATTCAGTGGGAATCAATCCAGACCCCTGTAATATTTCTACTGTGCCTAAATATTGTAGTTGTAAAATCAGGCTGCATTAAAATCATACTGACAATTGACATATTTCTGTATCTGTATGTGTATTTTCTCAGCTTGTCACAAGGTTTGCGAAGGAGGCAAGTGGACATGATTGAGGATGGCATTTGTGGAAGCAGCAAGAGCCTCACAAGGGTCACAACAAAGCTGAGGCGTGTGTGCATTGCAGGAATTAAAAGACTCGAGAGGAGAAGACAAATGCGCATTGGAGGGAGAAGAGCATTTGTTGCAATCGACGAAAGTAAATTTCGCCACAAAAGAAAGGTATAGCAATTATAGCATTAGAAATGGCTCATCTTCATGTCACCGAAAGTTGTTGTTTCAAAAATCCCATAGCTCAAAGTTTTAAATAGCTCCAAATGACAGTTCCTCTTTCCTGTACATGGCTGCTTTCTGCTGCTGATTGGTAAAGTCATTATCTTGATAATATTTACTTATAATGAGGCTATGACCGGCTGTGTATCAAAATACTTCTGCCCGCAATTAGCTTCCACACATAGCTACACCAGATAGATTAAAGTGACAAACAAGTGACAAATGTAATGTTTATCGTTTTGTTTGTTAAGTATGGACGTGGTCGAAGAGGTCCTACCTGGAGGAGACGCTCGTGGGTATTCGGCATGATGGAGGTGAAGAGGTCTCGCCGCCGGCCCATCCTGAAATTGGTTGAACAACGATCAAGGGAGCGACTTCTTCCTATTATCAACAAATATGTCCGACCTGGAAGTAAGGTCATCAGCGATTCTGGAGGGCTTATAACAGATTACAGCAAAATGGCTATATTCACTACCAAGTCAATCACCATCGGCATTATGTGCACCCAGACACAGGTGCGCATACACAACATATTGAGAGGGCGTGGAGGACCTATAAGGAGGATGTGTACAGATATAGGGGAAACTTGACTGAAAAATCCTTGAAAATGAACTTGCGCTTCATTGAGTGGAACCACTGGTTGGCCAAAGACTACCGGAGGGGTGTACTGGGGCGCATGTTGAAGGACATACGGGCCTGTTACAGGATTTAATCGATTCCCATCTTAAAGGGATAGTTCACCCACAGGCTCGTTCCTCCTCACACCTGCCCCCCACTCTCTCATCCTACCAACTTGGTGACTTCCTCTTTTTTGTCAATAGCGACTAGCGCCAAATCTAGCGACTTTTTCCGGTGTTGTTTAAGACGTCTCTCGTTTGTAGACTCCGATGTGAAAGCACGTCAAGCACCGTCTTCAACGAGGCGTGGGTGCCGCCGTGAGCCCCGCCCCTGTCCCCGTCCCCGTCCCCGTCCCAAAGCACTCACAGGCGGCCAGTCTCACAGTGTCACGGTCCCTGCTGCAGTCAGAGACCCGCTCCGCGCCGCATGACCGACCGCTCGTCAGTCATGCTGCTTTTCACACTGATGCTGCTGTTCGGACTGAAGCGTGCACAACATGCAGTACAGTTTACTGTGGGACCCTACACTTCACTATCTTTAGTTGTTCACGTTCACAGCTGTTTGTGGGCCAAATGGCCATGACAAAATTAAAATACTTTTGTATTCAACAGCAACAGCTTTGGGTAAATTCTTCATGTCATATTTTTAATAATGCACCAGGTTACTGTCCCAATAGCAAGCCATTGCTCCAGGTGCCCTGGATCTGTTCAGTACTTCTGCCCTACAGCATGTTTGCACATTCTGGGATTGGTCCTTGCCATTTTCCCCAGTCTTATAGCCATCATTAACTACCAAAAGGCTACTTCATTAATTTAATACTAGTATTAATATGTTGCATAACTAGACAATGAGGTAACAGCTCAAAAAACTGTTTTAATGACACTAACCCAAATTGATATCGGATCGAATCGAATCTGATCAGATTGAATCGGATCAAATCGGAAAAAATCGATTCTGAATCTTAAGAATCGGAATCACCTGCGTGTCATTCCAAAGCATTAGATTACATAGTAAGAAACTGGTAATACAGTGGAAAGAAGCCACACTTTCTTTTACAGCACACTTTCATCTTATTTACTTGGTAAATAGATGTGTTTTACCTGGTAACACTACAGAAAATACATGGTAATATTAAGAACAGACAACATGTAAAACTGAAAAGTGTTGGTTTAATTACATAGTAAGAAATGGGTAATACTGTGGAAAGAAGACACGCTTTCTTTTACAGCACACTTTCATCTTATTTACTTGGTAAATAGACGTTTTTTACCTAGTAACACTACAGAAAATACATGGTAATGTTGAGAAAGGAATATATGTAAAACTGAACAGTCTTGGTTTAATTACATAGTAAGAAACTGGTAATACTGTGGAAAGAACCCACGCTTTCTTTTACAGCACACTTTCATCTTATTTACTTGGTAAATAGTTATGTTTTACCTGGTAACACTACAGAAAATATATGGTAATGTTGAGAAACGAATATATGTAAAACTGAACAGTCTTGGTTAAATTACATAGTAAGAAATTGGTAATACTGTGGAAAGAAGCCACGCTTTCTTTTACAGCACACTTTCATCTTATTTACCTGGTAAATAGACGTGTTTTACCTGGTAACACTACATAAAATACATGGTAATGTTGAGAAACGTATATATGTAAATCTGAACAGTCTTGGTTAAATTACATAGTAAGAAATTGGTAATACTGTGGAAAGAAGCCACGCTTTCTTTTACAGCACACTTTCATCTTATTTACCTGGTAAATAGACGTGTTTTACCTGGTAACACTACAGAAAATACATGGTAATGTTGAGAAAGGAATATATGTAAAACTGAACAGTCTTGGTTTAATTACATAGTAAGAAACTGGTAATACTGTGGAAAGAACCCACGCTTTCTTTTACAGCACACTTTCATCTTATTTACTTGGTAAATAGTTATGTTTTACCTGGTAACACTACAGAAAATATATGGTAATGTTGAGAAACGAATATATGTAAAACTGAACAGTCTTGGTTAAATTACATAGTAAGAAATTGGTAATACTGTGGAAAGAAGCCACGCTTTCTTTTACAGCACACTTTCATCTTATTTACCTGGTAAATAGACGTGTTTTACCTGGTAACACTACATAAAATACATGGTAATGTTGAGAAACGTATATATGTAAATCTGAACAGTCTTGGTTAAATTACATAGTAAGAAATTGGTAATACTGTGGAAAGAAGCCACGCTTTCTTTTACAGCACACTTTCATCTTATTTACCTGGTAAATAGACGTGTTTTACCTGGTAACACTACATAAAAATACATGGTAATGTTGAGAAACGTATATATGTAAATCTGAACAGTCTTGGTTAAATTACATAGTAAGAAATTGGTAATACTGTGGAAAGAAGCCACGCTTTCTTTTACAGCACACTTTCATCTTATTTACTTGGTAAATAGACGTTTTTTACCTAGTAACACTACAGAAAATACATGGTAATGTTGAGAAAGGAATATATGTAAAACTGAACAGTCTTGGTTTAATTACATAGTAAGAAACTGGTAATACTGTGGAAAGAACCCACGCTTTCTTTTACAGCACACTTTCATCTTATTTACGTGGTAAATAGTTATGTTTTACCTGGTAACACTACAGAAAAATATATGGTAATGTTGAGAAACGAATATATGTAAAACTGAAACAGTCTTGGTTAAATTACATAGTAAGAAATTGGTAATACTGTGGAAAGAAGCCACGCTTTCTTTTACAGCACACTTTCATCTTATTTACCTGGTAAATAGACGTGTTTTACCTGGTAACACTACATAAAATACATGGTAATGTTGAGAAACGTATATATGTAAATCTGAACATCTTGGTTAAATTACATAGTAAGAAATTGGTAATACTGTGGAAAGAAGCCACGCTTTCTTTTACAGCACACTTTCATCTTATTTACCTGGTAAATAGACGTGTTTTACCTGGTAACACTACATAAAATACATGGTAATGTTGAGAAACGTATATATGTAAATCTGAACAGTCTTGGTTAAATTACATAGTAAGAAATTGGTAATACTGTGGAAAGAAGCCACGCTTTCTTTTACAGCACACTTTCATCTTATTTACCTGGTAAATAGACGTGTTTTACCTGGTAACACTAGAGAAAATACATGGTAATGTTGAGAAACGTATATATGTAAATCTGAACAGTCTTGGTTAAATTACATAGTAAGAAGTTGGTAATACTGTGGAAAGAAGCCACGCTTTCTTTTACAGCACACTGTCATCTTATTTACTTTGTAAATAGACGTGTTTTACCTGGTAACACTAGAGTAAATACATGGTATTGTTGAGAAACGTATATATGTAAATCTGAACAGTCTTGGTTTAATTACATAGTAAGAAATTGGTAATACTGTGGAAAGAAGCCACGCTTTCTTTTACAGCACACTTTCATCTTATTTACTTGGTAAATAGATGTGTTTTACCTGGTAACACTAGAGAAAATACAAGGTAATGTTGAGAAACGAATATATGTAAAACTGAACAGTCTTGGTTTAATTACATAGTAAGAAGTTGGTAATACTGTGGAAAGAAGCCACGCTTTCTTTTACAGCACACTTTCATCTTATTTAATTGGTAAATAGATGTGTTTTACGTGGTAACACTAGAGAAAATACATGGTAATGTTGAGAAACGAATATATGTAAAACTGAACAGTCTTGGATTAATTACATAGTAAGAAATTGGTAATACTGTGGAAAGAAGCCACGCTTTATTTTACAGCACACTTTCATCTTATTTACTTGGTAAATAGACATGTTTTACCTAGTAACACTACAGAAAATACATGGTAATGTTGAGAACGGAAAATATGTAAAACTGAAGTCTTGGTTTAATTACATAGTAAGAAACGGGTAATACTGTGGAAAGAAGCCACGCTTTCTTTTACGGCACACTTTCATCTTATTTACTTGGTAAGTACACATGTTTTACCTGGTAACACTACAGAAAGTCTAATTAACAAGAGGACCCTGATGGCATATTTACCAGGTAAGTACTAAATAAAATCAGGCAAAAGAGCAAAGTTATTACCAGCCAAAACAGCCCAATAACTTAGTAACTAGATGGACAGGTGAGATATTGGATTATAGTACCAGGTAAATGAGTTGCAATTTCTCTCCATTTACATAGTAATTGTGATATTATTTGGACTGTAGTTACCTTCATAATGCCGGTAGTAATTACCCATTAATGCAGTGTTGTTCTTTAGTAATAGTTGAGATATTTCAAGGCAATTAGTTAGTATTTATTCTGTAGTTACATCATTTTTACAGTTTTAGTTACCTTGTAATTTCTTACTTTTACCTTGTAATTACACAGTAAATACACAGTAATTAGGGGACT
>NC_140916.1:2984308-3344703 GCF_045865225.1 Trachurus japonicus
ATAACTGCTATCCACTTCGACGCAGTAAAGCGTTTAAAGGCTGGTTGCCGTGCTAACCTGCGGAAAACTCATCCGTACTTTTAAAGGGATAGTTCTGCCAAAATTGAAATTTCACTCATTATCTACTCACCCTCATGTGGACTAAGGGCTGGGAGAAGTTTCAGAGTCCTCCGTGGCTTCTCTGAGTTACAGGGGGTCTCGAAGTTCCTCTTCCCAGTTCGTCCAAATTTGACGAACCGGGAAGAGGAGCTTCAAGAAGCTTCCACTACAAAACAAGCTTGAAATATAGACTTGTTTAATTTTTTGCATTTCGGGGCTTCGATACAAGACAGACATTACATACGAGCATCATGGAGGTATTTGGATGTTTTTTGGTGTGTCTTTTTGTTACGAAGACAGTTGGTATCCATTTGCAACCGTTATATGGACATGCACTGCTACGCCGAGACCCCCTGTAACTCAGAGAAGCCACGGAGGACTCTGAAACTTCTTCCAGCCCTTAGTCCACATGAGGGGGAGTAGATAATGAGTGAAATTTCAATCATGAGTGAACTATCCCTTTAATGGAAACACACAGGATTCATTTCCCAGTGATTCAAATCACTTTGGATGGAAACACGGCAGTGAAACACACTGAACCGACATGAAGGACACATGAAGCTGTAGGTCGCTGTCGGCTATTGAGCCACTTAACTTATATTATCATAACTCACCCGGCCTCGCAACAACACACCTGCTCCTCAGCGACACAATGAGAGCCATGTAACCATGAGAGACAGAGAGAGAGGCATGCTGGGAGCTCAGTGAATACAGGCCTTTCATACAGTGAAACGTTCAAGTGCTGCAGTGTCAGGTGGCGGTCACAAAGAGCCTTGAACGCCACGTTTTGCACATTTCTTCCAACATTTCTTCCGTGTCATGATCAGGCTGCTGTGTTGTGTTTGTGTGTTTGTGTGTCTGTGTGAGTCGTAGCCTCTCAGTGACGAGCCTCGGCTTTGTTTCATACTGTTTTATGGTGGTGGAGGAGGAAAAACGGTTTGTCATCGACTCAAGAGAAGCGAAGACCCCGGGGCCAGTTCCACAAAGACTCCACAACACAACAAAGAGTGAGACTTCAAGGTCTGAATTCATCCGTCGCACAAAAGCAAAGTTTAGTCCTTGACTGTCGTCAGTCGAAGTGAAAGTGAGCCTTTTGTCAAAAATAATAAATAAATAAATAAATAAAAATAAAATTGGCTGAGTAAGGTTCATTTTCCTTGGCAGAAGATGTTTGTCCACTCGACAGATTCAACAGTGACAGGGACGTTTTAAACTCAGCAAAGAGTCTAACAATACAAATAAAAACCTACCAGATGTCAATGGACAGATGACAATAAAAGTTTATATGATGCAGAAAAATCTCCTGTGTGTGTGAGAGTGTTTTATTTGAAGAGGCTTTATTCATGATTTAAAATACTTTTGATTTTTGACCCTTATTGATAAAAGATCTGCAAATAATGCAGGGAGAGAACAAAACAAAACAGGTTTCACCATCACTTGACTGGTTGGGAGGCAACACTACGTTGACGTCAGCCGATTTCTAAAGTAACAGGTGAATCTGAATTAACTTTTTTTTTTTGTGCTGCAGTTAGTGAAGAATGAACTGAATATTTGGAATCTGGAGAATCTAATGGAGCCAACAAGGTGTTTATTCAGTATGTGAATATTGTCAAAAGTTTACAAGATGTCTGCTGTCATGTCGCCCACGGCCAAGTGGGAGTTGGCTCCTTAAATGCAAATGTAATATCCAATAAGTGTATATTGTTACAAAATAGTAAATGAAATGGGAACTCTCATGTTTTAGATCATGCATATTTGTATCTTTGCTTATGTTGCTGTACATAGTATGTCATATAAATACATATATATCCATCCAGAGTTTAGCATGTTTAAAATCTATGAGAAATCAATAAAATAAACACATATAAACATATAAATGGTTTCTTTTTTATGTTGTTTTAGACTTGTATAAATTACTGTAATTAAATACCACAACATGTCACTGTTAATGTATAAATGTGTCAATAATGAAAGTGACATCTATGACATATAATATTCACATAATTTTACATGTCTGTGAACCAGTGAGAGCAACAAGTGTGATGATGGTCGTCGTTCTTTCTCTCTCTCTGTGCAGTGCATGATGGGAGAACGTGTGGTCTGATTAAATATTCAGTGTCTGTGCTGCAGGTTCTGGTCGGGGACTCTGGTGGAAACACATATGGTGAGTCGTGTTGATCGCTGGCAGCAGCTCCAGACTGGACTGGACTGGACTGGATGGAGAAAATGTTCAATATGTCTCAGTCCTCTGCAGGAACGAGGGTCTGACTCGTCTCACACTCTGAGTCTGGCTCAGATCGACTGCTGCCACCGGAGCGTCACACTCAGATCAATGCTCGTCTGTTTGGACCGAGGCTTCGGTCGGTGACGGAGGAAAACTACAAGCCGAAGCAGCACGTGTTGCTTTTTCCTTAGATGCAGTACTACTGTCTCTCACATGGCTGCAGGTGGTGGTTTTATTCTGACAACGTATGCACATGCAATTATCATAGTTATAATGGGTGTAAAAGAAATAATGAGCGCAAGAGGAGAATGAATGTTGGGATATAATGTTGAATATAATAAGACAAACATAACTAAAAAGAGCTTATGGGTAAAAACTACAAATCAAAGTGGAGATTGATTAAAAAGACAATAATTCACTGTTTCTCATCAGTTCTGAGTGAAAATAATCTGCTGATCGTCTCTGTTTTGGGATTTTAAACTGATTTATTCACCCAATATGACATAAAATGCACTTTATGTTACGTTGAGCCTTTTGTTTCTTTTTTTTTTCTTTCAGTTCACATGAGTTTAGTGAACGTGCTGATCTGAGGTCGACAGTTTATGTCTGTGATGGAGAAGTGTGTCGCTAACAGAGAATACAACAGTCGACCTGACGAATGCTAAAGCAGGTTTGTGTCATCTTTACTTATCTAGTGGGGCGTACCACAGTAAACTCAATATGCTGCACAACAAAAGGTTAATCACACAACTGATAGTACCACTTGTTGATTATGTTGATATTGTTTATCAAAACACCTCTGACACTCATCTTAAATCTCATTTAATTCCTTATGTAGATTTGTTTTGAGATGTCCTTTTAGAACTCATCATTGTCTCATGTTTGATTCTCTGAACTGGCTACAACCCAAATTAAGAAGGCAATCTCATTGGTTCCATTTTCTTTTCAAATGTATTTATTTTAATTGTCCTCCTTATTTAAAAGAACTTATGATTCCATACAACTCGCCATACCCACTTAGACATACTAACTTCCCTTACTTCTTTGTTCCTAGATTCTCTAAAGAGGTTGGTAAAAGGTCATTTCAATATAAAGCCCCATTTGATTGGAATAATCTCCCTCCTTCTTTGCGTTCTATTACCTCTTTTCATTGTTTCAGGAGGTCACTATATTTATATCTTAAACAAATTGCTCATGTTTTTAGTTAATTACTTAATTGATTCATTCATTCATTGTTATTCTTTCTTTCTCCATTTTGTCATTTCATTATTCCTACTATGTTATTTAATATTTCTATTCTGTTTGTTAAATTTATGGGGGTAGAGGTGGTATGTGGGAGTGTGTGAGCAAGATGTCTGTATTTGTTGTATTGTCATGTTATGTATGTCTACAATGTAATGTAGTGTATTGTTGATGTTGTGTGTTTGTTCAGGGACCCCCTTGAAAATGAGATGCTACATCTCAAGGGGCTATCCTTTAATAAATTCAAATTCAAACAAAATAACAATATGCATGTTTTTAAGAATAAATATCATAATTAATGAGATACTGTAAAATCATGTGCAGATGTGCACTTTTGCAGGATGATATTGCATTGTTACACTTGAAAGCATCATCAGTGTTTTGTCTGACGCCGTTCAGAGGGAAAAGAGAAGCTGAACCTCCTGCTGGAACAGGGGGAGCTCTGCTGTGTCTATAGGTGAACTGATGCTGATGCAAACTGAGCAGTGTGAGGTTGAGGAGAAAACACATCTGATGGCTGCAGCTCAGCCTTTTTTTTTTACTAGAAATGCACGAGCCGATGGATTCGGGCGGTGCGGTCGGAGGGAAATGTCCTGGGTGGGAGGTGAGCGGAGCAGCGTGTGGTTAAACGCTGCACGCCGCCTCGTGCGAGAACGATTTCATCAACAGAAACGCAACAAGACCTCTCAGGAAAAACACATCGGGCTCGGGTAATGAGGGAGCCCTATGCAGCGGAGAGCGCTTTCGACTTTTAAAACTCTCCATTATTTACACCCAGTCTGGTTTCTTTCTTTCTTTCTATTTTCTTTTTTTTGATTTCCCAGGCCTCTGCAGAAATCCTCCCGTGTGGAGCGTGCGTCCGGCGAGAGGCCGTCTGGAGGTAAACCAGACAAACCGCGGGGGAACAACACCGGCTTAACACCGATGATGTCAAGTGGCTGAAACATTTTCATCATCTGGCAACAGAGGGGAAATGTTTTCAATTAATTCTTTTCATGATTTAGTAATTCCAATTTCACTGAACTTAAACGGATCAGAGCTTCTGTCCTTTTTCTTTTTCCTCCTTCTCCTTCCTCTCACTTTTTTTTTTTTTGTTTTCCATTATTTTGTTCACACTCCAAGGTGTCTCTCTGCTTCAGCGTCATCATGTTAAGGTCCTCTCCCTCTCTTTCTCTCTCTCTGCCGGTTCCAGACCTACAATTCAGAGCACTTGTGATTCTCTGCTCCTTCTGTCTGGCAATCCTATCACCCCGACCATCTACCTCTCCAGCAGCCACTCCATTCTCTGCTTATGTTTGTTTAATACTCGGTGGAGTTGTCTGCCCGGGATTGGGTGTCTGAGGTGCGATGCTGAGAGATTTCCAATTGATGGGGTGGAGAGGATGGGACGGAGAGAGAGAGAGAGAGAGCGGGGTGGGGGGAGAGGAGAGAGGAGAGAGGAGGTTACAGAATTGGAGGAGAAAAGAGAAGAGGCCGAGTCGATGGGAGAGCAAAGTGTTTTGGTCCAGAAAGCGTCGGGTTGGACTATTTACCACGGAGAGCGGGAGAGAGGGGAAGAGACGGCCAGAGTCGAATGGAAACTGAAAAGACTTCAGTGGAGAGCTGGGAATTCATTTTTCATGAGAAATTGCACAGTTTTGCACCAACACATCGAACCGCGGTGCTTAAATCCTTTTTCACTACAGAAGGTAATAGTTCTCCGCATTAAAAACAAAGACTGGCCGACCGACCGACCGACTGGACTCTGACTGGACTTTGAGCCAAGCACACTGTGGTTCTCTGGGAGATCCAACTGGGTTTTATACAGATGAAGTCATGAAACTGGTCTGTCAGGGTTCAGCTCCAACATGGTTCCCGGGGTCAAAACGTCGGAAGATGAAAGGGAAGATGCAGCCGCTTAAAGGGATGGTTCAACATTGACCAATTGCTATCATCCCTATAGTCATAGCAGTAGGTTCGTTACCTTTAATTGTCGGTGCAAGCTACTTTCAGAACGGCGGAGCAGAGCCATGAGCTGCTCAGAGCTACGCTACGGAGGCTCATGGGATTTCTTGGTTTCCCTCATCAAACTCATCAAATACACCTTGAAAACAACTGCCCTCGACAGGAACGCACATCAGCGGTTTTGCATGAATTTCCCTCTAAAACAACTCTGTCTGGTAACGTTGTGTTATTATCTCATAGCGTGGTGAATGTGCAGCTCACAACTTGTCCACCAGAGCGTTTTGGAGTTGTTGGATTGTGTATTTGATGAGTTTGATGAGGGAAACCAAGAAATCCCATGAGCCTCCGTAGCGTAGCTCTGAGCAGCTCACGGCTCTGCTCCACCGTTCTAAAAATAGCTTGCACCGACAATTAAAGATTAAAAACCTATTGCTAAAACTGTGGGATTATGGCAATGGGCCAGTTTGACAAAATGTTGAACTATCCCTTTAAACATCTTCATGATCAGACCAAAAAAAGTCCTGATCTGAGAGTGGAGATGTGATCTGTAGATCTGCAGGAAAACATCATGAAAGTCGATGTTAATGCTGAGATTTCACTTCACATGTCGGCGGATGTGGAGGCTGGAGCCGTGATCCAGACTGAGCCGGCTGTGACAGGTTAATCACTCTGTTTAACTGCTAAACGTTGACCAGTGTAGTGGACAGTGACTCACACAGTCAAACACTGCACTGAAGCTGAGGTCTGGCTGCTGGAAGCCACTGGAAAGCTCTGAGAAACTGAGGCGAGCTGCAGACTCAGCTCCTAAGATCAAGCTCAAGGTACTTTATGTTGACATGAAAGAACAAAATGTGGACTTGAGGCCTGGGAAACACAAAGATTAGACATAGACGTCATAAATAGAGAGTAACATCTAACTGGAAACAAATCTAAACTCTAGCGGAAAACCTGTTATTGCACATCTAAGACTTACGAGATAAATCAGACTTAAAAGGACAGTTCACCCAAAATTGAAATTTCACTCATTATCTACTCACCCTCATGTCGACTAAGGGTTGGGAGAAGTTTCAGAATTAAATGAAATTAAATATAACATTTAATTATAATAATTTGGACAAACTGAGAAGAGGAGCTTCGAGAAGTTTCCGCTACAAAACAAGCTTGAAATATAGACTTATTTAATTTTTTTCGGGACAATTTCACATTTTGGGGCTTCAATACAAGACGGACATTACATACGAGCAGCATGGAGGTATTTGGATGTTTCTTGGTGAGTCTTTTTGTTACGAAGACAGTTGGTATCCATTTGCAACCGTTATATGGACATGCACTGCTACGCCGAGACCCCCTGTAACTCAGAGAAGCCACGGAGGACTCTGAAACTTCTCCCAGCCCTTATTAGTCCACATGAGGGGGAGGAGATAATGAGTGAAATTTCAATTTTGGGTGAACTATCCCTTTAAACGCCTGATGCTCAGTTTGTAGTATTTTTCACCTTGTATCGATTTATTAGGCAGCAAAAAAGGACAAAAATAACACAATATCAGTTGCACTTGACGAACAAAACATGAACCAGTCTCCACATTTCCAAAACGTTGGTGCAATATTTGCAAGATATTAGCAAATTAGCCCAATTAAGCCACCTGCTAATCAAACATTTCCTTCACTAACACACAGTTAACAGACTCTAGAGGAGGAATTCACCTTGATCCACCTACAATTGTCAAAGCGAGGAGGCTCACACACATCTCCCTTTGAAGAGGAGTTCTCTAAATGCATGAGCTCCATCCGCGTCTGTGGAGCAGAGAGGAAGTGTAGAGTTTAACCCTGGGATCGGAGGACAAAGCTGCTGAAGCGAAACCAGGACATAAGGTCGGTGTGTTGAGTGCTTCAGACAATAGGGAGGTTTGTTTAACATTCCGGTCCTAAGCAAAACATCTGTAAAATTAAAGGCCAGGATGTCATGGGATTTGACATTGACATTTACAGTATGGTCCCCGGCAGATGATGCTTTATAATTTTATTGACTCCTGACCTTTTGTGCGGGGCCACCATCAAATGAGCTCTCATCGCTTTCACTTTATCAACATGACAAGGTGCTATGGAAACGGCCGGCTCGCAGAGGGGAAGGACGAGGACGAAGAGGAGGAGGAGGATGTGCATTGGTGTTGTGTCCACAGAAAGTGGCTGAGGTTAAATAATACACATCTATAACATTATATAGATACAGTCTGAGGTCTGAAATGTCTGACTGGGAGGGAGACTGAAGGTGGACGGACTCAAAGACACCACAGGACAGGTCTAAGATCATTTAAAGTCAGTTTAAAGGATTATAATCTCTGAGGAAAGACAAAAAGATGTTAACATTTTCTAACGATAAATGGTCTTTGCCAATGGATGTTAAGCAAGAGGCCATGAGATGGACTCAGATGCGGGCTTCACATGTCTAAGAACAACGATGGGGAAGTCTAACCAGACAAAAGAAAAACAGTGTAGTTGTGCGCACATCCATTCCTATTTTAGGCCAGGTGCTGGATAGTCATAGGATCAGAGAAAAAAAAGAAGAGAATATCTGCACACTGGATTAAGGCTCCCATATGTTTATTGGGTAAATGCAACGTTCCAACCAAAGTGGTCTTCCTCAGGCAACTAGAGAAATGGCGTGACAGGTAGCAGACATATATATAGACTGAAGGCCTGATGGCATCACACCTCTGTCATTAATTGGACGGGCAGGCCTCAAGTGGGCCATATATGGGCAATTATAAGCCATTTAGTATGCACAGAGGTTAAAAAGTGTACAATAAATGTTACACAACACAATACACAATATACAGGTCAAATGTTAAAAGGTATAAAAACATGAGATTACAGTCGATAACAGAGCAACAAAACAACAAAATACATAAAGTCTGATGAACACTATTTGGAGGTTTAAGTGTTTTTTCACCAACCAGACATTTACCAGTTAGTATCAGGCAAACGGCTCATTAGATTTAACGAGACTGAAGTATCTCTGGTGGTTCATCCCATTGAGCACGACTGGGTTCAAATCCAACTCACGGCCCTTTGCTACATGCCACCCCTGATTTCCTGTCTGTCGCTCTGTCACAATAAGGGTATTAAAAAGATTTAGACAGATCTGAAGACGTTGGCCTCATGGTGCAAGGTCAATAAACTCAAATCTTCAGTTCACAAAGAGGTTTACTCTCAGATCAGAGCCACGGTCCTCCTTCCTCATGAAAAGCTGGCAGTGCGTGGAGGTTGTGTTGCCCCGGACAGACCGGCGTTATCCTTAAGGCCTCGCTACCAGCAGCTCAGCAGCGGAGTCACGTGACCGTCCTCAGCTGGCGGCCCCCAGAGCAGCATCACTCAGCTTGTCAGCATCCGTCAAAACGCCAAACGGATCGTCCCAAACGCGATTCTACAACATCTCTGAGGTGCAGTCAAACTTTCCCATCAGCAGCCACAAAGAGGAAATCCCCAACGGGGACAAGTGTTACTGGAACGCCGCCTCTCTCTCACCATCCATCACCATCAGGATGAAGGTGCCATCTGATTGCTTTGCCCTCTCTGCCATCCTCCTCCTCCTCCTCCTCCTCCTCCTCCTCCTTTCATTTAACACTGGCGCTCGTCCAGACACTAATGAGGACTGGCTCTTGTCGTTTTTTCTGCAGACGTGGCGTCTTTTCTTCCCCTCCAAACCCCTGCTGTCATAAAGCGGCGGCCGGTTAACGGCGGCGACAAGAGTCTTCAAAATGTCAAAGGCGAGAAAAACGGCGAGGGAGCCTGCGGTCAGCAATTTGAATCGAGGAGCAGGGAGGAGGAGGAGGAGGAGGAGGAGGAGTGGGGTGTTGTAGTAATTTAAGGTCCCGGTGTGGAAATGCAGGTCCTTCCCCAACATGTTGGACGTGCCTCTGTTAATGAGCACTTTAAGTACCCTGCCAGCCCTCTTTAAACATCCCCATCGTGATGCAAAGTGGGGAAAAGAGGCAGCTTTTAAAGGCAGCATATGGCTGTGGAGGATCTTCCACTGATGTATTGTCACGGGGGATTTCTCCTCCCCGGCTCGGCAGCGGAGGACGGGCTATGAAACTGAGCCAGATGTCCGTGTCTTCACAGATTCAAGCCCCCGTCCTGATGTCTTGCTGCTTCACTGGCAGCAGCGGCGGCAGCGGTTGTGGCGGCGGCGGCGGCGGTGGTGGTATAGCTGGTCGTGACTGCAAAGGTTTGCTCTGATAGTAATGATAATGATTTTTATGGCTCTGGTATTAATAACAGATGAGGATGGTGATTAAAAAAAAAAGTTGCAGGTAAATGAATTATACAGTTGGGAGTACAAGTCCATACTGACTTTGATCTATTTTTCCTTTGGCTGGTAGGATTTTATGTTTGTGTGAAAACCCAGGGAAGCAAGATTTTAAAAAGTAAAGTGATGAAAGAGCTTTGAACATGCCCACCTACAAGTACTAGCTTTCATAATTTAATCATGGGAGCTGCTGAATGTCTGATTGCTCCTCCAGTCAGGGGAGAGGATTTCTTTGACCCCTTTAGTTGTTTTTCTACTTTGCCTGAATTTTCCCTCCTTCATTTCCATCACAGAGTTTCATCATATTTTATTTCTACTTCCATTCTGTCACTGTGAAAACAAACAAACTGAAACTAGCTCATGAAACTCCCTCACCCACATCAGTCTCCTCGTGCATGAGGATGCATCGTCTCATCAGCATATACACAACAAACTCTGGATTTGAACCAGCCTTAAAGACTGAAATGTGATGGTTTATATCTCATTGAACTTACCTGGGTTCAGATTTCTGACATCATTGATTTGTTCAATAATCCATAGTGCATTATACACAGCAGATATGAGAAATGATCCAACAACTGAATGGACTAACACAATTCTCTGTGAAAAGGCCAACACACATTCATGGGAATATGAGGAAACAAGTGTGCAATTTAGACCAAATTTGCATATATGCCACAAATACCTATTTGTATATGTAACTGCCATTCAGGTTTGTGTTTATATTTGCATGTGTGGCTTGTACAGAATGCTCATTGTGACAATAAATAGGCATCACAGTCAGAAATACAGCTGTACATGTCTGAAATATACAGTAGGTCCGATTTCCCTCTATGCAGACGATACGTCATTTCACATTGACAATGTTGGATTGACTCCAGTGTCCAAGGGAAGTTTAAATCAATGGCGGCTGGACTCAGGTGCAGATACTCTGTAGATTTCAAGTATCTTCAGTCAGGTCCAGTTGGTCTTGATTCAGCTTTACTTGGTGAAACATGACAATTTTACTGACAAAAGAAGATGATTGAGTTGATTGAGAGAAGGTCTCAAAGGTGAAAAATAAGTCTTAATTTGTCCGACTTTCTCCAATGTTTGACTTCACCCTGAATCTGAGTACAAAACTCCAGTCTGCACTTTGCAGACTTTAGGCCTTTATATTATTCAAGCAGGTGTCCGAGTCAAATCATCAAATCTGCAAAAGACCTGGAGTTTTCAGTGGACTGGCAGTTTTAATAATTGAAACACAGGTACAACTGAAAGAAAATAATTGGATGCACATTTAGAAATCGGGCCTTAATGTGTCAAAATCCATCCAACATTTGATTGCACCCTGAATCCAACATTAATACAGAAACTGGAGGGCCACAGTAACTCTTCAGTTATCATCACTTCTTTATATCAGGACTTGGCCGAGGGTCAAAGCACAGGCCTGAATCTAAATGTCCCGACTTTCCTGCACTTTAGGCCTGAATACTAATTAACCCCAGAGAGCCGGGGGCTGTCCGAGTCCACGAGTCATCAAATCTGCAGGAGCGGACCTTCAGTGGACTTCTTAAAGACTTCCAGGGAGAATTCAGCCGACTCTGTGTTATCATCATCAACACAAATTATATTTAATGATCCATACAGAGTGTGACAATCCACAGATCAGTTATCGCTGACAGCTGTTTCTATGACACGCACGCACCCTTAGCTTGATTGACGTGAGGGGTTTTGGAGACGCGTCGACATTGAAGTGTATAGGCAGAAATTCTGATATTCTGATCACATCCATGGTCAGTGAGCTCTTCAGTCTGGTCGAAAGTTTTATTCCCCGATGGCGAAGCACCTTCACGGACTTTGACGTGATGACAGTGAGCCCATCAGACATGGCAGGGAGACATGTAGGACTGTGAGAGTCTGGAGGTGGACATGTGGATTCATCCTGCAGCTTCCAGTGCGTAAACAGTCTGTCAGACAAAACTGATGCAGTCAAGACTTGTCAACAGCTTCGAGAGCGATGCACTTCTCCAACATAATGAAGTGCAAATGCAAAACTTTTTTTGCAAGTGTGACGAATTCATTGATTTATTGGAATCATAATGGAGTGCATATACTATACATTATCAGAGCAATAAGCCGCCGGCATCAGTTTCTTCCATTTATTTCTGAGGAGATTCCATCCTCTTGGCTCAGTGGGACTCATCACATCACCTCCGACATGACAAAGATGAGCGGGGATCGGCTCACTTCTCCCATCAAATGGAAAATATCACACAGTGTGGAGGTAAGACGGCACATCAGTGACAGTGCACATCAAGGGAGATGACTCTTTGCCTTTTAATTGGCTCCAGCAGGTCATCGCCGCTCCACTCTTATGTGTCTGGGATAATATGCGAGACACATTTGGATTTAATTCTCCCACACTTTTTGCTCATTTGATTTAGCGCCGAGCCCAGAGAAGAAGAGGATGGGGGGGAGGGGGAGGAGGAAGTTTAATTGAGAGGGAGAGCTGGTTTGAAAAAAGCCAGAGAATGACTGGAGGTGACACATGGAGAACAAGAGTGTGGATTTAAAACATGAAAGGCAAGGATGGGGGGGGAGGGGTGACTCGACCGACCCATCGGATTGAAACACCCAGAGATGGAGAGTGACTCATCTGAGATAAAAGAGGGAAGTGAAGGCTGCTGCTGCGACAGCTAATGAAGAGCTCCTCCAGCCGCTCTCCTCCTCCTCACATCCAGCCCTCATTGTTTATTGATGCCTTGCTCCGAGCACCAGACCAGAGCAGACGATCACCGCTTGCCCATCACGCCGTTTAGAGGCCTTTAGCATAAAAGCAATCATTTTTAAAGGCTTTTTTCCTCCGCCATAGCTGCACTTCAAACGGAGGCCTCGGTGGCCCCGGTGTTGGTGGGAGACAAGACCTGCCCCGCTCCCGCAGAGGAGGAGGTAATTCGAGTCACCGCCACCGCCACCGACGCCGCCGTTGCTCTCCTGCAGACAAGAAGCAGACGACTTTGATGCGGCGGAGAGCGGTGAAGAGGCTCTCGCTGCAAAACTAAACAAATACCCACTCGATTGGCTGTGAAAGAGAGAAAATTAGGCCTGTGAGAGCCGGAGTGAGACATAATCAGCCGGGGAAAAGGGAGGGGGGGGGCCACTAAATGAGGTTTGGACTGACTTGATATGCAAATGCGACAAATTGACACGACCTGCTCACACCGACCTCGACCGCAAACGCAAACAGACACTTCTGAAGGTTTACATTGAGTCGATGCAACAATTTTTCGCACACACAGTCTTACTTGAAGCTTTTTTTCAGGTTACATGAGGTTATTTTGTGCATTTATATTAGATTTTGCTGATAATACTTATATATATTCTTTTAAATTCATAGACTTTACATGTGCTGCTGTGTTTCTTGGCATTTTCTGTAAACATGTTATTAATAATTCATTGCTAAGAAAACACAAATAAACATAATAAAGTACTTAGATATGCATGAGAGGCCTGCTGGGCATAAACACAGGCATCACATGCATGTGCATACAGATATAAGTCATATAAAGCAGTAAATGTTGGTGCACTTCTCATCTGTTACCATAAACCTTGTGTTCATATATATATATATATATATGTATATATTTTTAAATCTCCATCATCTCCAGTTCTGCAGTGTTTTTTTATTTTTAAAGCACCAGAAAGTTCATCAAAAGTCAAACTCGGCAGCGACTCCCTCCCCGTGTCACCTTAGCAGTTTTTTTTCCAAGGTGGTGAAGCGCCGGTGAAAATGTTAAAAACAGCACAACAAACAGTCATCGTTACTGCAGCTAATTAGCGGCTTCCCCTAAAAAAAAAAAAAAAGAGGATAGATAGCGAATGAGACGAATGGCTGCCTGCGGGCCTGTCGTCGGGGGAGGTGATGGATGGATGACACCGATTCCCTGCGGCAATGGCAGACAGTGAGCCGAGCTGAGCCGTGCCAAGCAGAGGGAGGGGAGGGATGGTGGATATCGTCCTGAGGACAGTGGGATGGTAAACAGGTCTGTAGGACGGCGATGGCCTCTGGTTCTGCTGCTGTAGGTCCCTGCAGACTCAGATATGTGGAGCACAGAGCGTCACCTCTGTGGATCCTCCACCGCTGCCGCCGCCGCCGCCGCCGCCTGGGAGAGACGAGGATGCTTTTAAAGTCTGAGCCGCTCGGATTAGAGAGTGTTTGAAGGTGCAGAGAGTGAGTCTGAACTTTAAAATACCAAAAAAAACACAGGCTATAATGGGGTTTATTCTGAAATAATATAATAAAATGAAATATTCCCACATCACTCATCTTCATTCCCGTCAGCAGGGAGCTAAATCACATCATGGGTATAAACAACTTCCTGTGGTAAGAGCGGATGTGGCTCCGATGACTTGGCTACAAAGCAAAGACGGTCCAGACTTCACAAACTGAAGAGGCAACATGACTAAGAACAGCTGGAGGAGTGTGTGTGTGTTTAACCCTGTAATCAAACATCAACTCTGGCAACAGCTGGATTCATTTGTGCGACGTGAGCTGTGACTGTTTCTGTTCATTCGCTGCAGCTCCTTCAACACTTTCTCTCCTTTCTATCCCTACTGTCGTCTCCAGTCTGCTGTGTCCGGCCCCTGTGGTAAATTTAAGTGTTGTTAAAGGGATAGTTCAACATTTTGGGAAATTGGCCCATTGCCATAATCCCTATAGTCATAGCAGTAGGTTTGTTACCTTTAATTGTTGGTGCAAGCTATTTTTAGAACGGCGGAGCCGAGCCGTGAGCTGCTCAGAGCTACGCTACGGAGTCTCATGGGATTTCTTGGTTTCCCTCATCAAACTCATCAAATACACAATCCAACAACTCCACAACGCTCTGGTGGACAAGTTGTGACCTGCACATTCACCACGCTATGAGATAATAACACAACGTTACCAGACAGAGTTGTTTTAGAGGGAAATTCAGAGACTGCTTGATGAAAAACTGTCCCTGAAGGCAACGCGCATCAGCGGTTTCGCATGAATTTACCTCTAAAACAACTCTGTGTGGAGTTGGAGTTGTTGGATTGTGTATTTGATGAGTTTGATGAGGGAAACCAAGAAATCACACGAGCCTCTGTAGCGTAGCTCTGAGCAGCTCGCGGCTCTGCTCCGCCGTTCTAAAAATAGCTTGCACCGACAATTAAAGGTAACGAACCTACTGCTATGACTATAGGGATTATGGCGATGGGCCAATTTGCCAAAATGTTGAACTATCCCTCTTTAAAAAGGTGACAAACATTCTATTGAAGTATTAAAGTATGTGATTTATTATAAAGAGTTCTAATTATGGCTGCAGAGGTTTATACAACCATTTCATTTTCCACTGGTGAAAAATTCACAAACACCCGGCTTTTGTTCATGATGGAAAAAGGAACAATGAGCCACTGTGGCTCCAATTAGCAGTGATGTAAACACAACACCTGTCACCTGTCACCTGCATGGTGCTGTTAAAACACAAACACATCCGCTCCACTGAAACAATGAGCAACAGCCTCAGAATAGGTTTCAACAGAGGTGAGAGTCGGCACCGGAGCTAACAAGCTAACAGCTAACAGCTCCCTGTATACGACTGGCAACGGGAAGTGACTCTTCCTTTTTACTCCTTCATACGACTTCATGAAATAAGCCTGTTGTTTTTTTCAGTATTTATGGTTAATTATCTCTGGTAAAGCAGACAGTCTGGAAGATAAAAGGCCCATTTGTTGTTTTCTGTCTTCACTACTGTGTGACATCTGCACAACGCCGGTGTGACGGAGCAGCGGTTCACTTGTCACGGTCCACACACACACACACACATGATGAGGACGACAGAGGTGGACGAGGCCGAGTCATGTCATCACTAGTGAATCTTTAGACGATGAACAGAAATAAATAAATAAATAAATAAGAGACTTTTTCATGGGATTTTTTTGGGGGGGATAAAAAAAACTCCACCATTATTGAGTCATAACAAGCTGTTACATCAGTTTTCTCATCTGAGCGTGTGTGTGTGTGTGTTTGTGTGTGTGCACGTTGTGACGGCCTCCTGCCTGTGTATGCCTGTGTGTGCGTGTATGGTTGTCTTTGCCTTGTCAAGCTGCAGGTGATGAGCTGGTGGGCGTGGCCAATTCCCAACCTGTGATAAGCTGGTCCTTCTTCCTGCCTCAGTCTCTTCCTGACATCGCCTGGCTCCGGAGGGAGAGCTGTGTGCCGCAGCCCCTCGTTTTCTTCTGTGTTCCCTTTGTTTGCTTTGCTATCATTTTGGTCCCTTTTGTTGGGAAATAAATTATCATTTTGTTACTTTTACCCGCGTAGTTCCTTTTATTTGTCCGACCATGAGCCAGGTCGTGACAAATGTGGGGGCTCGTCTCGTTGTCCGTGTGCGCTAGTAAGCCAGAGTTGTGAATGAACTCATGGGAATTTGTGAATGGAACCGCTGTGGCGGCGTTACTATCGAGTAGCGTGGGAACCCGGAAGTCGCGAGGGCTTGTGTGTGTGGTTGGTACGCCACGGTTTAGCTGGGAACTGCGTCGGTAAATTTTGGGCCATGGTTGTGTTGTTTTTCTGGGTCACTTGGTTTTTGTTGCTGCTTAAAGATAATTGTTTTGTCCGGGCATCCTGATCAGTTAGCCGCCGGGTGAGCAGATCTCGCCACTTTATTATTTTTGCCTTTTTTGTTTTGGTCGGTAACCCTGAGGAGGGGGTGCGCTGGCTTTGGGTTGTTGCAACTGGCCAGTCTCGGTCAGAGGTAATCTCCTGCGGTTGGTGTCACTTCGAGCTCGGCAAGCCGACGAAGACTACGTGAGGTTTTGTAAGTATTGTGGTAGGTAGTTAGGGGTTGGGGTGTCTCGGCTTGTTTTTTTTCGTAGCTCCTCGTTTGGGAGTTACCTGGTAAGTAGCAGCAAAAGTAAGTGTCCTGGAGTGTGGTATTACTGTGTGTAGAGTATGGCGGATGTGGCGTTTTGATGTTCAGGCTCCGTCGGAGGAGTTGCTGGATAAATGCACGCGGGAACAATTGTTTAAAATAGCGGAGCATTATCATATCGATATCCCAGATCGAAGAGTGAAGGACGCGACGATTCAGAATGTTGTGTTTGCTGCATTGTGCGAGTTGGGTATATTGTCGGCTGCTGCGCGTCCTCCCCAGGCCAGGGTGGAGAGTTTGGCTCCACTGGCTGCCGGAGCTAGTGTGCTCACTTTTGAGCAGCAGAAAGAGTTACTGTCGTTGCAGTTGGAGCATGCTAAGACGTTGAAGTCAGTTGAAATAGAGAAGCAGATTGCAGTGGAAAAACTCCGTTACCAGACGGAACAAACGAAGCTGTCGGTAGAGCAGTCTCGGCTGGATTTGCTGAGGGCTGGATTTTCGGGTGGAGCCGCCTCGGGAGCGCAGGAGAGTTCCTCCGTTCGTCCCGGGGGCGGAGGTGAGTGTTTTGATGTGCTTGGCAATCTGAGGTTACTTCCGAAGTTTAATGAGCGGGATCCAGAGTCGTTTTTTTCTTTGTTTGAACGTGTGGCTGAGTCACGGAAGTGGCCTGAGTCAGCCCGCACGGTGATGCTCCAGTGCGCACTGACTGGCCGTGCGCAGGAGGCTTATTCTGCTCTGTCGGTGGCTGATGGCCAGAATTATGAGTGTGTAAAGTCTGCTGTATTGAAAGTGTACGAGCTCGTGCCGGAGGCTTATCGTCAGCGCTTTCGTTCGTGGAGGAGAATGGAGAAGCAGACGCACCTTGAGTTTGCTCGTGACCTGACGGGTCATTTTGCGCGTTGGTGTACCGCGTTAAAAGTGGAGACGTTTGAGGATTTGTCCGAGTTAATTGTGTTGGAGCAGTTCAAAAATTCCATACCTGAAAACATTGCACAACACATTAACGATCTCAAGGTAAGACGTGTGTCTGAAGCTGCTTCTGTGGCGGATGACTATGTGTTGACGCATAAACGCTCTTTTGGTGAGTGGCGCGCGCATAGTGGCAGCCGTGGTGGACCGTTTGCAGAGCGTGCTGAGGCAGCTCTGGGGAGTTATGTTGGTCGTTCAGGTAAATCCGACGCCAGGGAACGTAATTCGAGGGGTTTTGAAAAAACCTGCAGTTATTGTCATAAAAGAGGTCATTTCAGAGCTGATTGTTACGCACTTAAACCCAGGGTTCCCCAGGGGGGTCCCATGGCGCAGCCAAAAGGTGCTTGCTGCGCTGTCTCGTTGCCTCGCGCACCAGCGGTGAGTGAGGTGGGTGTGCCAGCTCGGGGTGAGTCCGTGTCTGTGGGATTGGCGTCTTTTCTACCGTTCATTTCTGATGGCCATGTTTCTCTGGTGGGGGGCAGGTTGAAGGTGCCAGTTAAAATACTGCGCGACACAGCGGCCTTTGATTCCTTCATTCAGGCTTCTGTGCTGCCTTTTTCCGCCGAGACTCACACAGGTTGTTGGGTGCCTGTTGTAGGTATGGAAATGAATGTTTTACAAGTCCCTCTGCACAAAATCACATTACACTCTGATCTCTTCCAGGGCGAGATAGCTGTGGGTGTGAGGCCGGCGCTGCCTGTTGAGGGGGTCACTCTGATCCTAGGTAACGGTGCTGCAGGTGAGCGGGTGTGGGGTGATGTGGCCCCGTCTCCAGTGGTTTCCTCAGTTCCCCTGGTGAGGAAGCAGCCTGATGAGGATGAAATAAGTTTCCCTGAAGTGTTCACAGCGTGTGCGGTGACGCGGTCTATGTCCCAACATTCTCCACCAGAGCCGCCTGAGTGTGGCGTGGGTGATGGTGAGGCAGTAGATGGGTTGTGTTTCTCCCTGTCTGATGTTTCCCTTTCAGTTACGCAGGAAGAGTTGGAGAGTGAGCAGCGAGCCGACGCGTCCCTGAAGGGACTGTTTGACATGGTGTTGCCTGCGTCGGAGGTAAAGAACGACTCTCACTGTTACTTTCTGTTGAAGGGATTGCTCATGAGAAAATGGGTGCCTCACGGGGACGATTTTGTAGGGGATCCCGTCCTCCAGATTGTCCTGCCTTCTAAGCTCCGTGAGACGGTGCTTCGCCGGGCCCATGATGACTCGGGACACTGGGGGGTGAGAAAAACATACAACCGAGTGCTGAAACATTTTTTTTGGCCTAAACTAAAGAGGGATGTGTCTGAGTATGTGAAAACCTGTCATGCCTGTCAACTTGCGGGGAAGCCCAATCAGGTGATTAAACCAGCTCCTCTGTTTCCGATTCCGGCTGTGGGTCAGCCATTTGAACACCTTATTATAGACTGTGTGGGTCCGTTGCCACGTTCCAAGTCGGGTGCTGTTTATTTGCTTACTGTCATGTGCCAAACCACCCGTTATCCGGCAGCGTATCCTTTACGCACGATCACAGCGCGTTCTGTGGTGCGCGCCCTGACACAGTTCATTGCTATATTCGGTATCCCGAAGGTGATTCAAACTGACCGCGGATCAAACTTCACCTCTCACCTGTTTTCACAAGTTTTGAAACAGTTGGGGGTTAAACACAATAAAGCATCGGCATATCACGCTCAGAGTCAGGGGGCCCTGGAGCGTTTTCACCAGTCTCTGAAGTCGTTGTTACGTACATATTGTGTGAAACTGGACGGAGACTGGGAGGAGGGGTTGCCCTGGTTACTGTTAGCGGCGAGGGAGGTGTCCCAAGAGAGCACAGGGTTCAGTCCCAACGATTTGGTGTTTGGGCACACTGTGCGCGGCCCTCTGGATCTTTTGTGCGAGCAATGGAAGGATGCTGCTCCACCAGAAAATGTACTTGATTATGTAAATGGGTTCCGTCATAGGTTGTATGCTGCAGGGGTATTGGCAAAGAAAAACTTGGTTACTGCACAGAGTAAGATGAAGACACTGTATGACCGGAGGGCTGAGAAGCGTGTGTTCAGTGAGGGGGACCGGGTCTTGGCGTTACTTCCCATCATTACTTCTCCATTTCAGGCGAAGTATGCAGGTCCCTATGAAATAAAGAAAAAAACGTCTGAACATAACTACATCATTGCTACGCCTGATCGTAGACGGAGTGTCCAGATGTGTCATGTCAACTTATTGAAACCTTACTATGAACGTGTCCCTCCAGGTGAAGCTGTCTCCGCCTCCTCTGTGCCGGCGCGGCCTGTGTGTTCTGTGAGTAGAGTGTCTGCTGTTTACCCTCCACAGTCGGTGCCTGCAGGGGTGGAGGATGGTCTGCCCGACGCTGATGCTGGGGTGCAGCAAGGTCGGTTAAAAAACTCTGAGTCCTTGAACAATTTACATCTTCTGTTGGGCCATCTGTCTGATTCACAACAAGCAGACCTGGTTAAAGTGATAAATTCCTTCCCATCTCTGTTTGGTGACACTCCTTCTCAAACAAATGTAATTGAACATGATATAGATGTAGGTGATGCACTCCCAATTCGACAACGGTTTTACCGCGTTAGTCCTGAAAAACGTGTGTTCCTTGATGCTGAAGTGAAGTATATGTTGGATAACTGTATTGCTGTCCCCTCCTCTTCCAGTTGGGCCTCTCCCTGCATTTTAGTGCCGAAGCCAGACAAAACATTCAGGTTCTGCACTGATTTTCGCAAGCTAAATGCTGTCACGAGACCAGATTCTTTTCCGCTGCCTCGTATGGAGGATTGCGTTGACCAGGTGGGCCACGCCGCATTTGTAAGTAAATTTGACCTGTTGAAAGGATATTGGCAGGTTCCGCTGTCCGAGCGTGCACGTGAACTGTCTGCATTTATTACACCAAATGGTCTCTTTTCGTATAATGTTATGCCTTTTGGTTTAAGAAACGCTCCTGCCACGTTCCAGAGGCTCATGACCAGAGTCTTGGGGGACTTAGAGGGGTGCACTGTGTATTTGGACGACGTGGTGGTGGTTTCAGACTCGTGGCAGTCTCATGTGGAGCGTGTCCGTGCGTTGTTCCTGCGCTTGGCTGAGGCGCGTCTGACCATCAACCTCGCCAAGTGCGAATTTGCACAGGCCACGGTGACGTACCTGGGCCGGGTTGTGGGTCAGGGTAAAGTCCGTCCCGTTGCAGAGAAAATAAGAGCTGTCCAGTCCTATCCTCCGCCCACTACTAAGAAGGAACTGATGAGGTTCCTGGGTTTGGTGGGGTATTACAGGGGGTTTTGTCGTAACTTCTCAGAAGTCGTTGCACCATTAACTGATCTACTTAAAATGCGTGTCCCATTTGTGTGGTCTCCTCTCTGTCAGCAGGCGTTCGAGAGGATAAAGTCTCTGCTGTGCGAAGCGCCGGTCCTGGCCGCTCCGAGGTTTGACCGACCTTTTGCGCTTCAAGTCGACGCTAGTCACATCGGAGTAGGTGGGGTTTTGTTGCAAGCCGATGAGTTGGGTTTGGAAAAACCAGTGTGTTTCTTTTCCAAGAAATTTAACTCGTATCAATTGAACTATTCAACGATTGAAAAAGAGGCACTGGCGTTAGTTTGGGCTCTGAGAAACTTTGAAGTGTACTTGGGCTCTGGAGCGGTACCCGTAGTAGTGTACACTGACCACAACCCACTTTTGTTTTTGAACTCGCTGCAATGTCCTAACCAGCGTCTGATACGTTGGTCGTTATTTCTACAGTCACATTGGCTTGATATTAGACACATAAAGGGTGCGGAAAACGTCGTAGCCGACGCACTGTCTCGCGTTCCTCAGGATTGAGGTTTGAGCTAAGACTTTATTGCTGTTATGATGTTCTCTTGCTCTCCTGTTCACTCTTCTGTCGTCCTTCCCTCTTAAATTGCTTCCCACTGGTACCAGGTTGCTGAGGTGGGGGTGTGGAAGATGCGCGTGGTGAGCTGTGTGGTTCTCAACAGCAGTGTTCCTGTCCTCGGATGTGTGTGCCCTTGAGTGTGTGCCTTAAACATGGTAAACTCTATACGTGTAAAAAAAAAAAAAAAGTAAAACTTCAAAGTAAGTAAAATGTATATATATTTGTGAAAAGAAAAAAAAGTAAATCTTTAAAGTAAGTAGAATGTATATATTTGTGAAGAAAACAAACTTTACAGTAAGTAGTCTGTGTATATAGGCTATTTGCAAAATTTGAGAAAAAAAAAATTTTGGTTTTGGTTTAATGATGGGGGGGCTATTGTCGGCTTCGGGGTTGGGCCCCGTTTTTCAGGGAGGGGGGTGTGACGGCCTCCTGCCTGTGTATGCCTGTGTGTGCGTGTATGGTTGTCTTTGCCTTGTCAAGCTGCAGGTGATGAGCTGGTGGGCGTGGCCAATTCCCAACCTGTGATAAGCTGGTCCTTCTTCCTGCCTCAGTCTCTTCCTGACATCGCCTGGCTCCGGAGGGAGAGCTGTGTGCCGCAGCCCCTCGTTTTCTTCTGTGTTCCCTTTGTTTGCTTTGCCATCATTTTGGTCCCTTTTGTTGGGAAATAAATTATCATTTTGTTACTTTTACCCGCGTAGTTCCTTTTATTTGTCCGACCATGAGCCAGGTCGTGACAACGTGCATGCATGTGTGTGTGTGTTTGTACATGTGGGAGAATATCAATGAGGAAACACAGACTGTCCCAGCATACTGTGTTCCCGATTTATAAATGGGTCTAGGAGGTAAAAGGAGGAGGAGGAGGGGGGTGTCAATTGCTGTCTATGCTATAATATACACACACACACACACACACACACACACACACACACACACACAGAGAGAGAGAGAGAGAGTCAGTCTCTGGGGTCTTTCCTCAGCAACCTCTGGCTCTAAAGCTCTTTTCATGCTTGTGAAGTTGAGAGCGGCAGGGTGGAGGTTTGGTTCATCCTCCCGTGGAATTGGATTATTTCTGGATGAGGTGAACACCCTCCTTCTTCTCCATCTTCCTCCTCCTCCTCCCTCCCTGCAGAGACGGACACATGCAGTTCATCATGCAGAACCCCCCCCCCCCCCCGTGTTGGTGTGGGAAGGAAAGGATGAGGGGAGCGAGCGTAGATACCGGCGCTGCCTCGGCCTCTTTCAACACCAGCAGCTTCTCCAAAGTCTCAGATGGTGAAAAATACATTTTCTGTGTTCCAGCATTTAAACACAGCCAGAGTCCAGCGTCTCCACCAGCATCATGATGGTGATGATGATGATGAAAGAATGAAAGAACCCACCAGCGAGAGAATACACACATACATACTGGAAAACTTAACTTAAAGGTATAATGTGTAGGAATTCCCCCCATCTAGCGGTGCGGTTGCATATTGGAACGTATTCTTGATGTTGCATTCACGTGAAATCGGGCAGATGTCAGACAGACAACAGACGCTGCAGGATAAACAAACATCTATAAGTGGTCCGCCAGCACGAGGCAAAACAATACAGGCGTGACAATATGTTGTGGTGATGTCTTTCTCTCGTGGAGTAAAATGACATCCGGTTGGTTTGCCGACGGCCGTCTGCCTGACTGCACCTGAATACAACACCAGTGCCTCGGTCCTTCCTCACACTACACAGTGGTGACAGTTTTAACAGGCCGAGCCCACAGCTCCGCTGAGTTTCCGTGGTTACCTACGGTCACGCTGCCACTCAACGTAAAAAATGGCGATACTTATGTATTTGTAACGACTTGTAACAACTCATTCTAAGGTACCAGAAAGCTTTCATTTGTATGCGGGTGTGATTCCACTTCAGTGAAATATGTATTTATGAAAGACATCTTTGATTTGTGCTAATAAAAAAGCCAAATAAGTTACACACTGGGGCTTTAACACTAGAACCGCCAACATTCCAAGTACTCCTAGAACCGCCAAGAGGTCATTTTGACCTCCATTCATTCTAATGCAAAAATGATAAATATACTGCATTTATATTTATATTGTTATTTTTTTGTAAAGTATGTGTGTGTATATGAATGTGAAGCATTATTATAAAGTGTTTTGAGCTGTGTCTCTGGCTGCTTATATAATGTATATGGTTATATAAATGCAGTCCATTTACCATTTTTGCATTAGAATGAATGGAGGTCAAAATGACCTCTTGGCGGTTCTAGGTAAAATCACAACTTTTTTCGTTCCCTTTTATACCAGAATCATGAAAACGCATAAGATGATGTAGAACACACTTTTAGGAAAAGTCATTGAATGGGAGACATAGGGTTTTTACGCAAACAGAGTTACATGCATTTTAAGAAGCGAGAGAGGTCAAAATGACCTCACGGCGGTTCTAGTGTTAAAGGAGGTTTTTCCATCTATATTTAAAAACAGGCGTTGTTCACATTTTGTACTTGAAGCCGTGTGCGTGTGCAACACTGACAGTTTACCTACAGCTGAAAAGCCATTTTCTTCTCCTAATCATTTGATTTGAATCTTTTTCAGGCACCAGAGCCGACAGATCCAGAGTACCACGCTGCAGGGGCGAAGGCTGCGAGGATCTGATTACGTGACCAACAAAGTTACAGCCAACAAACAAGACACATGAACACACCGATTTGTCCAAAATGACACTGATTGGGATTCAAATCTTATGAAGCACATGACTTGAATTGTATTAACCTGCTTTAATCCAGCTCTGCTTTTCACATAATTGACATTTAACATTAGTTTTTCCAAGTAAGACGTCTGGAAATCCACAGTCATATTTAATTGTAACAATTCTGGAAGAAGAGAAAATCCAGCTTTTGTTGCATTAGAGAAAACAGTCCCTCAAGAAAAAACGTGATTATGCGGAGGACACTTTTTTTTTTCAAGGACGCCACACTTTTGCTGAATAAATCACAAATATCTGCACAGAAAGTTTAAAAATGTTGCATGTTCACTTCAAATAGGAGGGAGCAGCCATTTATGGAGTGTCGCAATTACTGTATATAAAAAAAGTGACAGAGAAAATAAAAGAAAAAATACTTATGCTTATGTTTTACAACAAATGTCGAAATATTGAATCCTTACAAACGTGAAAACAGGGAAAGGGAACCACATTCTTTTTCTTTTTTATCAAATCAGAGTTTATCAAATTTCTAAAATTGCACTGCATAAAATTGCACCGTGCATATTCCAGCGCAAGGAAAACCCACCACATAATCAAGAATTTTTGAGGCAAGGAACAAAAAACTCTGGAAGGACTGAGAAGAAAAAGTGATGAAAAGTTATGACTCATCCTCATGAAAAATGTGTTTTCATGCTCATCCATCCAGGAGATGAAGAGAAATGTGAGACTGAGTGGCCGAACGACCAATAACACCAACAAGAAGTTTCTGGAAATGAGCTGCACAAAGTCAGAAGTTACTTCACATGCAAAACATCACAACCTACAACTCACTGGTTGGAAAAGTTGTTTTAGAGGTGAATGCAGAGACGCCTTGATGAAAAACTGTCCCTGAAGGCAACGCGCATCAGCAGTTTAGCATGAATTTACCTCTATAACAACTCTGTCTGGTAACGTTGTGTTATTATCTCATAGCGTGGTGAATGTGCAGGTCACAACTTGTCCACCAGAGCGTTTTGGAGTTGTTGGATTGTATATTTGATGAGTTTGATGAGGGAAACCAAGAAATCCCATGAGCCTCCATAGCGTAGCTCTGAGCAGCTCACGGCTCTGCTCCACCATTCTAAAAATAACTTGCAGCGACAACTAAAGGTAACGAACCTGCTGCTATGACTTTAGGGATTATGGCAATGGGCCAATTTTCCCCAAATGTTGAACTATCCCTTTAAGACAGAGCTGCAAAACCTCTTTCTTTTGTCCTCATAACTCCAGAGCATCATTTCAGTGGTACGAGCTGACATAGCCTGATTGTTTCCACATTAACAACATATTTAACACTGGGACATTGTCTGTGTGGTGATTGACAGGTAAACCTTGCCCCCCCCTCCCTCTCCCCTCTCCTCCCCCCTCACAGTGCTTTGATAGATTGGCATGAAAAACCCTCCGCCTCCCCTCCTGTTGTGCATTCAGAGCGTATCGGAGCAGAATAACTCCGACAAATGTGAAATGTCATTGTACAGCTTTAATCCAGGGCTGGAAATGATCCTAACAAATGTCAGCATCAGCTAACCTTCACGCTGAGTGGAAACTGCCATCTGATCAATTACATCTGTCGGCCCGCTGACCTTTCCCAACATTTGTATAAAGGAGAATGCCATTTGATTAGCCCTAATTGCTCCACTTTAGCCGGCTCCTCGTTACGTCATCGCCCGTTGAGCGAGAGCGTCCTCTGAGCTGCAGGTCTGAGGCAACAGGTGGAGAACTGACCTTTGAAGACCTGAGGGCTGCAGCTGATTGGCTCATTCAGAGTTTAATCACAGTCAAACAAAGGAAATGCTCTTCTTTCTCACTTTATGAATGAATTTCCTTTTTATTTTGAAAATGTGCAGGAGAATAAACCTTCACCTCCTCTCCGACTGTCAGTCCTGTTTAAGTCTGTCTTTGTCCTAATGACGGTTTCCTAGATTAAGATGAAGCAGCAGATTCTTCACCAAGAGACCATGAGCTGATCTGAGGTCTGGTGTTTGACACATTTAGAAATAAAGACAGATTCCTCTTGGTTTGAATGTTTGCTGCATTTTTTTTTCTTTTTTCTTTTTTTTTTTCACCACGGACAAACTTGAAAAACAGCAAAAGTATTTATTGATTGTTCATCCTGTCAGGTTTTGATGTGTAAGTCTGGACAACAAAAGGAAAGTGAGTGAAAAAAATAAATAAAGGTGGTTTATGACAAAAAAGATGAGAAAAAATATAAAACCGGGAAATCTAAAAAACCACAGGGAACGTTGTGGAGGACAGAAACAAAACAGGACGACGGCTGTAGGACAAGAGACGGATTGACAAAGACAAGAGGAGGACGGGGACGTAAATACCGAGGGGACACGTGGGGAACAATAGAGCACAGGTGAAACACATTAGGACAGAGGAGACAATGAAATGGGACAAAGACAGGAAGTGAAAACAGCCACAGGCACACGAGGAAAGTTACTTCAATATAAAACAGGAAGCGATCATGACCACGCACTAAAAAAGAATATTTGTCTTATTTCTTGTCAAAATGTCTCATTTCTAGTCAAAACTAATCTCTTTCCACTTAAAATAAGACTCATCACCTAAAAATGTACTTGTTTTTAGATCATTTCACTTGAAATAAGTAGAAAAATCTGCCAGTGAAAGCAAGTTTTTTGTACTGAAAGAAAAACTTGCTCCACTATCATATTTTTCTACTTATTTCCAGTGAAAATATGCTTGAAATAAGTAAAAAGTGTCCAAAAACAAGTTACTTTTTGATGTGATGAGTCTTATTTTAAGTATAATGAGATTGTTTTGACTAGATATAAGACAAACATTCTTGGTACGATTTTGAGTTTTTGCAGTACACCACGGTATATTTGATTATGTTTTATTTCTATAGACTTTAGGCCACAATTGTTTTTATTCAGCAGGTTGTTTGTGGAACAATACAACATAAAAAAATAAGTTTAGAATGCGTAAAAACAAGTTCTTGTCGTGACTTCTCAAGACTTGTAACCTGTTACAGGGAGAATGAGAATGAAAGTTTTAAAACACTGTAGACCAAACATAGTTTTTTGTGTGTGTGTTTGTGTATTGGTGGTGAAGTTTTTGACAAACCACCTGGTGACTGGGCAGTTTTCTTTAGATATGCACATCCACACACTCACTGTATGCATTCATCAGGTTTAATGTTGTGCAGTGACAGATGGACGAGTCCTGCAGGAGAACATGTTCATTACTCTGACTCCACGGAGCCCACAGGCCTTCTCTCCCTCTGTACTTCACATTGTTTTTATTTGTAAATGTGAGTTACTTAATCAAACTGCATCGTTTTTTTGTTTGTTTTTTTTCTTCCTACACAGCAGTATTTGTATTATACAGTAAACTAAGGGCTGTTTCTAATATACTCCACTTTTTTCCCCCACTGTTTTCTGTTTTGGTAAATAGTTGGCACTTATATAATGGTTTTCTGGTCTTGACCAATCACATTGGCATTTCACTGACCCATCCACACATCACTTCAGAGACAGTTTGGGGGGGTTTGACATCTGCACAGAGAATCTGGGAATCAAACCACTGACCTTCTGAGTATGAGTTGACCCACTGAACCCCCTGAGCCACAACTCCTCCTCTCTGCAGCAACAACAGGTCAGAGAGTTTCCTGGGCAATCCGATACAGAAATAAAGTAGATTTCAGAATAAAACACCCAGAGAAACCAAATCCTGCAAGTTCTTGGATGGTGGGTCCAGGTGCTGAGGGGGCGGGGCTTTGTTGTGACATCACAAAGTGACAGGAAGTCCTGACGGCTGGTTTTAAGGCTCAGTTTCTGAATACAGGCTGTGTGCATTTCTCTGTGGACTGAGGCTTTAATACTTTCACAGTATTAATATTGAACCTAGAGCTGCTTTATAATCACACTACACATGGACATCTACCTTTATACTGTATGGAGCTTTAACACAAACATCTACCTTTATACTGTATGGAGCTTTAACACAAACATCTACCTTTATACTGTATGGAGCTTTAACACAAACATCTACCTTTATACTGTATGGAGCTTTAACACAAACATCTACCTTTATACTGTATGGAGCTTTAACACAAACATCTACCTTTATACTGTATTGAGCTGTAATACAAACATCTACCTACTTCTATTTCTGTATTCCCTGGGACAGAAGTTTATAAAACTCATTTCAGATGCTGTTTTTTTGTTGTTGTTTTTTTCGTATTTCTTATTTTGTTGCACTGCAGTGACACAAATAGAAAATAAACCAAACCACTCCAGCTTTGTCAGGGACATAACATGTGCAAAAAACAAACAAACAAACAGAAAAAAAAACAGCAACTTGTAGCTTTTTGTCACCGGCAGCGCTGACGCCTCCCTGCGACTGCGCCTCCGTGTCCTTCATTTCATCAGTGGATGAAGCTCAGTGAAAACCACAGGAGATCCTCGGCGTCATGATGAAACTGGTTGAAAGACAACAAATTTACCCTTGTTTGTCAATCTGTCACGCGCGATATCTCAGGGACGCCGATTGGATTAAGACATTCATTTTTCCTCATTCGAACGCCGTAATCTGGTTTGGTCTCGTCTCCAGATGCTGCCACTTCTCCTCAGCCACGTCTCAGAAGAAGACGACGAAAAAAGACGAAGACGAAGGAGTTGTCTGGAATTGGAAACAGGTTGAAGTGATTTCACTTTCCACCAGCGTGTTTCTTTTTCTTTTTCTTTTTTTTTTTTCGTTTTTCTCTGCAGATGGGATGTTTGTGAGCTGTGTATTGACACAAATTTACACGAGATGAAGGAATATGATCCAGAAAGACACAGCATACTTTTTTTTTTTTTTTTCTGACGGCGTCCCAGAGATCTGATTCTGACAAATTCAGGGAGTCTCATTTTATCTCATTTAAGCTGCGTTCCAGCATCTAAAATGACTGTGATTGGCCCAGTGGGGGGACAGCAGCGACAAGCTCGAAACAAGAAGTCATATTTGTCAGTGATTGGCCCAAAAGGGGGCTGGATGAGGGGGTGGAGGGGGGAGTAGTACATGTTTACCACAGCCTGCTTTTTACTGGAAATCCTTTCAGCTTCTCCCAAATATCTCCAAAATGGAAATAATTTATGTGTTGTGGCATTAAATGTTCATGCATGCCCAAAAAGAAGCTCCATCTGCATGATGCTGTCATGTGCATGTCACTGATGGATGGTACAGTGTGTACTGTAGGAGGGGGGTGGGGGGGTGGTTAGGGGCAGAAACTTTAACTTTACAGCCGCATTTCTATCTCTGAAATTCAAAGAGGAAAAGAAAAAGGTCATTTTCTCGAGGGAAATGTAAAATAAGAAAAAAGAAATAAAATAAAGGTAAATGCCTGTTAAGCTGAAAAGGGAAGAGTGATATGGAGGAAGAGTACACAGACTGTGTTAAGCCTCTTGAAAGAAATAAAAAGAGACAAATAAAAAGGCACAAAGGAAAGAGAGAAAGAGAGAGAGACTGAAGGGAAGAAGTAAATAATGAAAGAATGAGAGGGAACAAGGGGAGACCAAAGGGAATTACAATACACGGAATTACAAAGAGCAAAGAAAGAAAAAAGAAAAAAGATGACAGAGGAAGAGAAAGAGTCAAAGTCAGACTTTTTGAATTTGGCCGAGTTGAACTTTTCTGACACGAGCGGCTCAGGTGATTGGTTGACAGCTCGACACAAACAGATTGACTGATTCAGACTGTAATGTAAACTGTACACAAACATACAGATGTTTGTCATACAGACTTTAAGTCACTTTGAGTTCTGTGTTGCAGGATTTGTATAAAGAACCAAACGTCAAGAGATACAATAATAACATGAACAGAAAATAAATGTGTTACATACAATAGATTCAGATCAGCAGGAGATGACTGATTCACAAACTGTGTCAAGACTTGTTTTGAGGGCGAGATAAAGTGGTGACATTTTTCAATATAAAACTCATGTTTCACCTGTTTTTCTTTTAGATGATCAAATTCATCAGCCAGGGGTACATGATAACCTGTCTGACAAACTTGTTTTCTACATGTACCAAAAGAACAAATATTAATAATGATAAATCCTGGGAAACTTTCTATTCAAGACAAAAAGTGAAAGAAGTCACCAGAAAAACACAGTTTGTTTTGTTTTTTTTCATATCTGGCAAACCTAAAACTTTTTATTTTTTATGCATGTGCATGGTATTCTTTTATGATGATGTCAGAAAAAAAGAAAAACCCTGCTAAACCACTGGTAGCATCAGAAAATCTCTACAGCCTAATGTTTAAACTCTGAGCTCAGTGACTATAGTAGGCCTAATATATGTTTTCTTTAAGAGTCTACAGTAGTTGTTAAAGGGGAACTACGTGAGATTAGTACCTTCATTTACTGGAGGTTAGTGTTGGTGTGAGTCTTTATGATTGCAGAAAAATGCACACTGAAACTGTAGAGAAAAAAAGTGACCAAGACGGGGAAAAGGTGACCAACTTGCATAGTTCCCCTTTAAAGGTCCCATATTATGCTGTTTTTCAACCATTTCACATGGTTCTAAGTTGTCCAACCATATAGTATTCCTAGTGTATTGTCCCCAAATCAATCTGCAGCTCTACATCTCAGTAATCTAAAAGTGTCTCTCCAGAGCTCTCCTGAGAATGAGCCATTTCTGTGTCTGCACCTTGAAATGCAAATAAGATGTGTAAACCACGTCCACTCCACACCCGTCACGGGGAGAGGGTGTGGTTTTCACTACAGGTACATGTGCCAGTGTTGACATTGGGACAGGGGTCGGGCATTGATTTCCGAAAAAAAAAAAAAAAATTCTGAGACTGGCATCTTGTCTGAAAAAATGTAAATGTTCCTTCTTTCTTTCTTTTGTTTTTACTGTGGCAGAAGGAGAAACATGGAGAGACTCCTACAGCCACCAGAAAGTTCTGTGTGAAACTGTCAAATAAAAAAACAAGTGAAACTGAGGAGCAGCACAAACTGTGCACTGTTATATGGACTGATGAGAATATTGACGTGGTTTTGCGCTGGGAGAGGAGACTTCCTCGTTCAGATGTCTGTCATTCCGTGATGAGGACCGCTGCGCTGATGAGAAGCGGTATCATTCCGATATTCTCTGATCCGCGATTTCATTTTTAATGACAGGCGGCTGTTTTTCAGTCAATGATTCAAAAGGATCATCTGGCGGCCGCGCTACGGACTGCTCCTCCCGTATCTACCGCTTTATGTCAAATGACGGACGGGGGGAGAGAGAGAGAGCGTGTGTGTGTGGATTGGGGGGGGGGTCGCTGTTCCGGAAAAGTGTCAGCGGGCGGGGCTCAGGGTTTTCCAGACTGGCCCAGAGGGAGGATAAGGAAGTACCGGGAGGTGGAGTCACTTGAGTTCACTGAGAGCACTTCCAATTCGCCCGTTTGGAGACACGATCTCAAAAAAGTGTAGAAATCAATTAAGGGAGTGAACAGACTTTTTTCACCTCCAGGCGTCATAGAAAGGCTACGGGAACACATAGGACCACTACAAAACCTGTAAGGCAAGACAAGGACAGACGGACAGACGTGCAATAGATATTGTTACAGACAAGAAAACAGTTTACAGTTTATGTCACAGAATGTGACATAAACTGTAGAAAGTGGATTTTGCATAATATGGGCCCTTTAAGATAAGAGATATGACTGATTTTGAAGCAAAGTTTATGATCTGGATTTGACTAACTACTAAATAGTCACAGAGTGCATGCTGGGATATTCTTATGTAGTAAGTCAAACCGTCTGAACTTAATGCAGACAGCATCACTTGTGAACGTGACTGACGATGTTTCATGGGAGCAGACGAGGAAACACATTATGAAAGGTCCTCAGAGACAAAAGACTGAAGAAGTAATGGAAAAACAAACACAAAAAAGAAAAAACATGGAGGAAGATAAGGTGGTGAGAAAACCGGACAGAAGGAGGTGGAGAAGGCGAAGTGACGTGTTGTTGCAGATAAAGGAAGAAGAAAATGAAACACAAGAACAGAGGAAGTCGGGACAAACGTGTGTATATATAATATATAAAATCAAGATGGAGTTGTGTAGCTACGGCACGGCATGCATGCGGGGCTTGAACTCTGCAACTCGACATGATAAATCACCCAGGATTCACTGGGACGTCAACAAAGTGTCCCCGAGCCTCCGAGCTGCGGCTGCTGCATTAACAGGAGATGGATGGAGATGTACGGAGTCGTGGTGTACACAGTCTCATGCTCTTTGCTCTTCACCCGGCCATCCATCATGATTCCAAGCTCATACGCTGCCGCATGCATGTACACACATCCATCAGGGGAACGCGGCCGGGAAAGACTAAAAGCAGGAGATCAGTTATCCTTCATATCAAACAACAGAGCTGCGTCTCACAAGAAGAAGAAGACGAAGACGAAGAAGAAAGATGAATAAATAAATGAATATTTAAAGTCCTCGCCTGTTTTCAGTCGCTGATGAATATCATCTTGACATCATCTTGACAAGGACATGGAGTTTTCTTCAGAGAGCTGCAGGCTCCATTAACCGGAGGAAAAAATTACTGCGGCTAACAGCTAACGCTAACTTTGTTTGTTTTGTTTTTTGCTGACTCATAGACCAGAGCGGCATTTTTATGCCAATGAGAATGACTGATGCATCCTGGGTAATTTAGGGGCAGCACCCGGCATTTTTAAATTGCCCTCAGTGGCTTTTTGTGTTTTGATGGAGCGTAGACTAACTAACAATCCATTTTAATGTTTTATTTTTTGTTTCTTTTGTAGCACTATGTCTCATAATTATTTTGACACCCTCTTTGAAACCGACCGTTCATGCTATCTTGAAAAATTACAATTAATTAAAGGGATAGTTCACCCTAGAATGATATTTCGCTCATTATCTACTCACCCTCATGTTGACTAAGGGCTGGAAGAATTTTCAGAGTCCACCGTCCCTTCTCTGAGTTACAGGGGGTCTCGGCGTAGCAGTGCATTTCAATGCAACGGTTGCAAAGGGACACCAGAGCTCTTCGTAAAAAAACACACACAAAAAAACATCCAAATACCTCCATGATGCTCGTATGTAATGTCCGTCTTGTGCTGAAGCCCCAAATTGCGTAATTGTCCCGAAAAAAAAAAAAAAAGTCTATATTTTAAGCTTGTTTGTAGCGGAAGCTTCTCGAAGCTCCTCTTCCTGGTCCGTCCAAATCTCGCGTGATTCGCAGTAACCGCACTGACGCCGGCGCAAATCACGCGAGATTTGGACGGACTGAGGGTGAGTAGATAATGAGCGAAATATCATTCTAGGGTGAACTATCCCTTTAATCTACCAGTATGCCCATTTAGCCTCCCACAATGATCAATGACTCCACACAGTGGCCAGAAATGTCTGACCCAGACATCTACACGTATTTGGTCGAATCGGTAGGTTTTGGCTAAGTGTTGTGTGTAAATAGCCTGTTACAGTAGCCTAATAGCCAACTTTTTGTTAGTTAGTTTGTCAAGCCAGTTAGGCTGAACTTTTCAATGGGGGGATGCTGGGCGCTGCCCCTAAATTACCTCATTCTCATTTGCATAAAAATGCCGCTCTGGTCTATAGCGTTAAGCTAGCAGCTAGCAAACTCAAAGTCACGGTTTTTCAGAACAAAATCGGAGCAGAAACAGGATTAATATACACAAAAAAGATTGTCTGGATTGTAGATACAACTTAAACAATTTAATAAAGTTTAACTGACAACCTACTAAAAAAAAGCAGCTTAAATGTGTTCCTCCACAGCTGGAGAAATATCTGACTAATTTAAGTTGTATGTGTCCATATAAAATGTAAAAAAATATATACATATGTATCTACACCTACATATGAAGAAAACGTACAAAATTAGATTAGAAATCCAAAGAATGCCATATGTCTTGCCCATAATGATATCATATTCTACACTACGATATACTTTGATTAAAATTATCTATGCTGTATGTTCATAGTTGTAAACAATGAGGAATTAATAAGAAACAAAAATACAAACTTTATGTGTTATTGTGATACAGTACATTCCTACATATAAAATGAATATATGTCATATTGTTTCAGCATGGTATACTATATTAAAATGCATCAATTAGGTATTTTCAACATATGCATATTGCTGAGTATATCATATGTAGCCTACTATGAACTTAAATCATTATGTAAACATGTGATAATGATGATGTCATTCTTGAAAACATTGATACATTCTGTGTTATGCTTTTGTGTGGTTTGGGGTGTCAGTGCTCTCCACAGGTAGCTGTAGAAATAACTTTTAAACTGACTTGTTAAATCCAAAATAAAATAGAAAACAGTTCTTAACCACTCCCACCAGTAACAAGCAGCTGTGGAAAAATCTGATTGTTATAAATGTTTTATCAGGTTTCTGCAAAGTGTAATCTTTTGCTACAGCTCGATGTTGGTGAATATTTTTCACATACACTTATGTTCAGTTTTTTGTACTGATGACTAAACCAGGAGTTTATGTCCATCAAGGCCTCGAGGAGCCGCCGTCAATCACAGACTTGTCCGCAGGTCTTTGAATGCAGCACGAAACGCTGCGTTCAGCATCAACCAAACCAACGTTCAAACGTCCTGCAAGTTCTGCAACTCCAGTCTGTGGCATTGTAATCAAATCAGCCAGAATGAATGGGACCTGGCAGACACAGTGTGTGTGTGTGTGTGTGTGTGTGTGTGTGTGTGTGTGTGTGTGTGTGTGTAGGTGTGTCTGTGTGTGTGTTTGCAGCACAGTTCGAAATGTCAGGGCCCGATTGATTTCTTCTCTCTCTGATTAATTCATCTTACGCTCTAATATTCTGCATAGAAAATTGTTGAATGGCATTCAGCGAGATTAAAACCACAAACAGCGCTTTTCATAATTTGACAGGTGATTGGCCGGAGGCAGACTCCTGGATGATTGCATCATTAGGGATTTTTTTTTTCACAACGGGGAATTAAACGCACCATCAGCCTTTTTTTTTTACATCCATGTGGCCTCGCTCAGTGGCTGCCGCTCCGCCTGTCAGTTCACTTAATAAACTCTCGTACTATTTGATTTGACTACATGGACGTGGATACACTCACTGACTGCAGCTCTAAGAACGGCGACGCCTCCGCTTCAATAAATAAATCTGTCATTTCTGTGACTGAGACGAGCAGAGGCTCAATAAATGACCCCATCTGGTTTACGTAACATCAATCATGTCGTGTCGTGGAAGTTAAACCGAGAGATGATCATGGTCCCCAGAGGATGAATTTGTACATCTATAGAACCATTATCAAAACTGTATACATGGTGGATAGAGGCCGAGGCAAGGCAGCTTTATTTAAAGATATCAAAGGTTAAATCAATCACCTAATGGTTTCTCATTTAAAATTCATGATTAGAGGTAGGTATTACTAGTAATATTTTGTCAAGATGACAGATGGTCCTGTCACTATGCCTCCAGTTGATCATGCGTCCTGGCTACTTTGTCACAGTGATATCTCTTTGGTCGTACATGACTCTTACCTGGGAGTCTGGGGTTCAAACCCCACCCGGGGGCATCCTGCCACAAACATATTTGACAGATGATTTTGTTGAAATTGGACAAAATTGATTCCGTCTTCATGTTGTCAACATCAACGCTTTGTAATTTCAGTATTAAAGCAATACTAAAGAACTTTCATTTTTGGTTAAGTTTGGCGGCGCCAGTGGACCTATTTTGTGATTTTACAATCTGTATCTCCTCGTTCAGACGGTGTCTGAAAACCTCTGACCTGTTGACTTCAGGCCGGCCTCGGCCCATTACAACGTTTTCAAGGTGTAAATATGAAATATGATCCGCCGTAAAGTGTATTTTATTTTGAAAATCAACCGGGTGTTTTGTTTTTAATTTTTTACACGATTTCATGTCCCCCCACAAACTGCTCGGTGCAAAATTTATGCAAGTTTTGCGTGTTGTGGAAGGCTGCTGGGTTCCGCAGCCAGTTGAAGCTTCACACATTGACCAGAATAGAAACGTGGCTGTTCCGATGCCAGTGGAATTGGACCGTTACTCTCCCTCTTTAGTTTTTAAGTCTCCTCAGACGAAACTTTAAATTTCTCTGGTTTTCTTGCTGCTTCTGCTGTGGTAGCGGTAATCCTCCCACATAGACGTTCGTGGCGACTTCCGTCTTTTTAACGAATGGGGAAAGGGGGAAGTGACTTATGCCGTAAAGCAGTCATCACATTTGTAGTTCGGGGTTCCTACCATCCACCTGGAAGCTGCTTAGTGCCAGTGAATATGAAGGTTGAAAAGTTACTTAGTGTTGGTTTACTTTGAATGTGTTAATTATGATAAAAGAAATAGTGATTCATCACTTTTAATAACAGATACTTATAAATTATGTGTGACAGGCCTTTCACATCAACCTTGTCGGTCCGGACTTTCAAACTTTTCCGTTTGATCCGATCCAAATGGTCTGATCAAGAGAGGTGGTCTCGGTCCAGACCAAACTAAACCATGGTTCAGACTTTGTGAAAACACCCTTTAGTTAAATGTACGTGTGGTTTCCCACCAGTTGCTGCTCCGATCGCCCGACTCAGGTGTGTTCAGCCAATCAGAAGCTGATCTGACTGAAGGTTGGACTCTCCAGGAACAGAGTCAACTTATGAAACATTGCCCTGAGACATTTAATAGCAGGGTGTTGTTGTGTTAACTGTAAGAGACAGGATGGAGATTACAGTCGTCTCTGTCACTTTGTGTCCTCCGTATTAAAGCTTCGTGGATTCCTTCATTAATTCGTGAGCAGACAATTTTCCTCTCTCACCGACTGTTGACATTGATAAAGTTGTATTTCATCACGTCTTTGTTTTTCCTCTTAGAGTTTTTTTTTCCCTCCCTGTGATAATTTTTACTGTCAGAATCACTTTGACGTGCACCTGTGAGTTTGAGGTTTTGTTGTTTTGTTTTTTTTTACCTGCAGCAGCTTCACCCATTATTTATGGCGATGTGTAATGAATGAATGGAAAACACTGTCACTTTATATCTGTGAGACGACATTTACATCACACTGTGACTCAGCACAGAGCGTCCAGGATGTTTTACCAACATCCTTAGATCTCGTATGTGTTTAACTCCTTCTCTGCTGCTTCGTACCCCCACTTCCCCCCTCCCTCCCCGTCCTCCACCGCCTACGGAAGCCCTAAGCAGCCATAATACATGCATTTATCCTATTTCTCTTTGCTTTGCAGAAACAACAGGGTAATTCTCCGGAGATCTTGAGAAAACAAGACTTTTGTTTTCTCGCAGTAGGTGGTGGTGGGATGTTGATCGGCATCTCTCAGTCATCATCTGGTTTCCATGGAGACGCACAGATAAAGACGTAGCCTCTCTGACCTTCTCTTAAGATGACTGTACTAAGACATGAAGCTGTTTCAGCCTCTGTGAACCATGAGTCCATCATTTCCCTGCTCTTCTGTACATTGTTACACTGAATGATGTTTCCTTCAGTGAAGAACTATTTATAAACTGTTGTTTTCTCAACTTTAGAGCCCCAATGGTTATCAATTATGTCATTGTATCAGGACAATAACATTTTGTTTTCTCGAAATCTTAAATAATGTGGGCCACTAAGGACTTCCTTTGGCCCAATTTTGCATTTTTTAAACTGAAATTATAATAATATTAAAAATCTGTTTAAGAAATCTGAATAAAAACTACAATGAACTGAATTGCAGATAAAATTAGCTTAAATGGACAACGAGGAGTTTGCTCTTGGTTTTGAAAGAGTCTCATATTAATGTGGATGAATCTACGTTACCACTTGTTAATGGGTCCATTTTCAATAAATATATCATTTTGTCTTTATCGTTATTTTGTTATGGCCCAGCATTTCCTACTTTCGGTTTCCCAGACGCTGCCCGGCGAGTCATGGGAATAACGCTGCTGAATCGCTGTTTATGGTCGGGACTACGATGGCTTTCCAAAACTCCTCGTAGTCCGTTTAATTCTTATTTTCTAATAAATGGCTAAAGTTGCAAGAAGAAAAGGCCACAACACCAATATTGGACTATTATTATAAAAGTCAATGAGGACTCATGGGAAAATTTGTACGATGAAGTAAAAGGGAAAAATTCCACAAATCTGAAAGTTCATCTTTAGCTCTCACAGAGAAGCTTCTACAAATCAAGACTTTCCTCCTGAGACTAAGGCTAAATAGAAAACTAAAACTAAAACTAAAAAAAAAAAAGCATAAAAGAAAAAAAAAGAATCAAAACAAATACAAATGAAAACTGTAAACCCATAATAACCTTGGTTTGGTTGCAGTGCTGTGGTGCAGCCTCCCAGTGATGCAGCCTCCTGGATCTCAGCCAAGGTGTGAGGGTGTTTGGTTCACACTGTTGTCTCACATCAGGATGATCGGAGTTTGACTCTCTCTTGTACTTTGTGTTTCCTCCCACGGTCCAGAGACGAGCGGGTCAGATTGACAGCGCTGGTTGACTCAGAGCTGAATGGACTGTATGACTCAGCCCGCAGCTGCAACCAGATCCAGATATAAAACACACATCCTCTGCAGGACGCCAGTGTGTGTATCAACGAGGGTTAAAGCAGGTGCTGGATGAACAGAGAACTGACACCTGTTTGTTTTAAATTCAGTTCAAGCTGCAGAACGTTCCTCCACACACTCACAGACTGATCAATACGAGCTGCTGCTGCTGGCTCAGATTACAGAGTCATGACTCAATGTTTCTACTGTCTCCTTAGTGTTTCAGTCGGTCACCTCCCAAACTCTGTGTCCCCCCCAAACCGACAAGTTACACAAACTAGACAGAAAAATACATATGCATACCAACACTCGTTTAAAGTTTATTGCCCTGCTAATGGAAACTGAAGGTAAATAATAGAAAACATGCAAAACTGTTTTTTAAAGAGGAACTATGGATTTTTACCTTAAAGAGGAACGATGCAAGTCTGGTTGCTTTTCCGCTGTTTTGCTAACCCTCCACCTGGCCATGTGCATTTGTTTTTCAAGAAGCTGGTGAAAAAGCAAACCCGAGGAGTGGTGGATAATGTTATATAACATGATGCTATGACGTGTGTTTTTGTGTAGACTTAACTATCATAAACGGGTTATGGAGCAACATTACCTGTGCAGATTCTGCAGGATTTTTGACTGAAAACACGACAACGCTGTAATGGTACATTCACAGTTTGATGACCTGTTAGGATCAGTCTCTCAGCAGGACACCAGCTACAGGAGCTGAATATTTTAAACTTGCGAAAGCACGCAATTGACGTGAAATTGGCCACATTCACATCATGCGTCATTCAGTGGCGTAGTCTATGTGATACAGTATACATATGAACAGTGTACCCACCTAAAAAGTAGTGTACTCACTACAACAAATTACACTGCACCACTACCGCCATTCCCATCATTCGCTCTGCTGGAATAAATTTGTGTATGTCTTTGTGTTGACTTTATATGTAATCTCGTCGCAAAATTCTCCTTGTGTCTGTAATGAACCTACTATAATGTCACAGTAAAGACTCAAGATTCAAGATTTCTTTATTGTCATTTCTTGTACAAAATATGTAGACAGAAAATAAGATTTTTTCCTTCTTTTTTTTTAAAGAACAGGAACAAATGACACTGCAGAGAGCATCAGCCTGAGCACAGCACGTTAGAGTGCTTGTAATGCAAAGTGCAAAAAGCTCATTGTGTAAAAGTGTAGAGTAGTGCAGTCGTATTAATCTGGAGCTTCAACGTGAGGCCACAGGTTCATGTACAGTAAACTTTACATGTCTTGCACGTCAGCAGTACAAACCTGAATGTCCAGTTGAACCAGTAAAAGGAACCAGTTCAAGAATCTGCAGCCGACTGGAGCAGAAAATCAGACCGGTTGTTGAGTCGGAGCTCCATCCATCATCCATGTGGTTCCTGAAATGCACGTTGTTGAAACAAACAATAAAGAAAAACAGATTTATGACACTGATAGAAATAAACAAGTCGATGTGTTGGGTCGTGAGTGATTTACAAATTCTGGGGGGAAAAAGAATAAAAAAGCTGCTGTAAATTCTGCATCAAAAAAAAGAAAAAGAAAAAGAGAGGTAAGGTAATCACTACACAAATTTGCTTCCTCCCCCCCTCTCCCTCCCTGTCATACCCACAATGCTTTGCCTGAACATGAAATATTCAGAGGCAAAACTACGGTTGTGGAAATGCGATATGACGATAATAATAACCTGCAGTTTGTAAACATCCGCTCAGGTGCGACGCCGCATTCAGACACCCGCTCCTATAATCCCCCCCCCGCCCCTCCACTCTCTCTCTCTCTCTTTCTGTCTGTCGGGTTTGAATGCAAACGCGATAATGCGGGCCGACCGCGGCCGTCTTTGGGAAGTTTAATCATTCATGGTGGGAAAATTGCTTCTTTATGTGCAATAAATATTGATTTATGCCTCATGCATATCTGGATGTGGTGCCGCTCACCAGGTCCTCCTCATTGTCCATATTTTACTGCTTTGTTAGCCACTCCATCTCCTTCTCTGTGACTTATCAGGGGTTTTTTTTGCTTTTCTCGGGAATTACCTCATCATATTTACCGCTTCTCTTCCCACAATCCCCCTCTCTCTCTCTCTCTCTCCCTCTGTCTCTCTGTGCGTTGTTCAGATGCTAACAACACACGAGCAGGCAGATTATCCCGCCGCCCGTCTCATGCGAAAAGCTTTTTGGTCACTTCTGACCTTTCATTCACGCCGAGTGGCCTCTCGAGATCACAATCTGCTGTTGGACGGCGGAGCAGCCGAAATGGCAGAATAATTATGTTCCGTGGTGATAAAGTGACACAAAGGAGACGGATGAAGAGGAGGCGCCGGGCGTGAAGAGACGCTTCATACAGAAACATCCTAAAGAAAAGAAAAACTGCACATTCAGATCAACTCAACATGAATTTTATTACCGTTTTTTTCTTCCTTTTTCTTGTTTATTTAATCGTTATCATTCATTTGAATGTATTATTTCCCTGGACAGAGTTAAAATATTACATTTTTATAAGAAAATAAACAGTACAACAGGTAAATATTAGATAACATTGTATCATCCTTTATTAAAACTGCAGTGTTATAGCAGCAAACTGGACAGAGAACAAGAAATGTTAATGAAAATATGAAGCATTAAACATTTACAGAAAATTAAAATGAGATAAATAATAAAGTATGTTTGCATAGGCTTGTAAAATATGTTAAAATATGAAGAAGAAAAAAAAGTGGCCTGTTGTTGTACGCCTGCATATGTAATGGTGTGTTTAAGTGTTTGTGTTAAATTATGATCATGGTCGTAAAAGCAGCAGTAAAATCCTCCCTGGGCGATTTAGTGGGTGCTCTTATTTTGAAATTTTCATGTTTTCCAACTCCATAATGTAACGTTTAGAGACTGTTTGATTTTATAGACTGAACCATGTGTGTGTTTCTGTGTGTTAGTGTGAGTTCATATTTCTTTTATAGGAATTTCATACACGGTTTTATACACAGATGTTTATGTATTTATTTATAACTTGTTTGTGTTTTATTTTGAAAGCACAGGCTAAAAAAGATACAGAGAGAAAATGTCAGCAGCTCTAGTTTCTGCACAGTGAGTAAGTGAGCGTGTGTGACCTGCTGTATTGATGCATTAGGTATCTACTGTAATATCCTGTGCCATCACACACACACACACACACACACACACACACAGGCCTCACAGCATCATATGTTTAACCTGAGCGGTGGAGTTTCCCTCCGACTCTCAGTGGATCAGTGTGATGGAAGCGACTGAGCATCTAAGTGGGACATCAAATCATCTCCGTTCTTGCAGCTGCAGGTGTCGTTGTGTCGTTGTGTCGTTGTGTCGTTGTGTCGTTGTGTTGCTGCTGTTGCTGTTGGAGACAAACTGCACCCGAGGCTCCACGTTGTCCGTTACCGTCAGATCTCCTCCCGGGCGACCTGGCCTCCCGTAAACCTGCTGTCACCTTTATTTGCTCCTCTCTCCAAGACATCGAGGAGGAGGAAGAGGAGGAAGAGGAGGGAGGGGGAGGAAGAGGAGGAAGAGGAGGAAGGAGGAAAGGAGGAGGGACGAAGAGGAGGAAGAGGAGGAGGAGGAGGAAGAACAAGAGGAGGAGAAGGAGGAAGAACAAGAGGAGGAGGGGGAAGAGGAGGAAAAAGTGGAGAAGGAGGAGGATGGAGGAAGAGGAGGAAGAAGAAGAGGAGGAAAAAGTGGAGGAGGAGGAGGAAGAAGAAGAAAAGGAGGAGGATGGAGGAAGAAGAAGAGGAGGAGAGGAGGAGGAGGGAGGAAGAGGAGGAGGAGGAAGAGGAGGAAAAAGTGGAGGAGGAGGAGGATGGAGGAAGAGGAGGAGGAAGAAGAACAAGAGGAGGAGGAGGAGGAGGAGGAGGAGGAGGAGGAGGAGGAAGAAGAACAAGAGGAGGATGAGGAGGAAGAGGAGGAAAAAGTGGAGGAGGAGGAAGAAGAAGAGGAGAGAGGATGGAGGAGGAGGATGGAGGAAGAGGAGAGAGGAGGAAGAGCCAATGAGCCACAAAGAGGAGAATGATGGATCCCCGGCCCCGGCTCAAACGGGGGCCGTTGTCACGGAGATGGCGTGGTCATTAGAGCGAGCTCCAAACACCGGCAGCAGCAGGATGACAAATCACAACCAACTCCCACTACGCCACGGCAACAAACCCCCCTCTCTCCCCCTCCTCTCCTCCTCCTCCTCCCCCTCTCTTCCTCCTTCCCTGTGTCTGTTTCTCTCTGCGTAGCCGTGACTGAACCGATGCCGAGTCTTGTTGGACAGTTTGTGCACAACTATGATTAAGCTGTCATGGCGACGGCGGAGGGGTTGGCTGGTGGTGGGTCGGTTTGTCAGCAGTTGGGATCTCTCTACTCTGCTGCAGCATTGTTTTGTTTTTTTCCTTTAGTTGAGACTTAGACACTTCTGCCTTAATTGAGTATTCAGTCAGTGGAGTCCCAGGGCGACTCACACCTCGGCCCGGTCCCTGGAGGATGGACTAACGGAGCCGCTTGTAGCCGTGTGAGCTACGGATCTCCACACAACAACAACAACATGGACATCACACACCGGCTCAGCAGCAGTGAGGAGGGAACAACTCTGTCAGTCTTGTTCTCTCACAAAACACCTGTCTGTACTAGGAATGTACCCTGAACCCGAATACGTATTTGGAAGTACACAAATAACGCTTTGATCCCGAATAGTTTTGCTGTCCGAAGTTTCTCCTCATTATTCGGGAGCTTTTTTTTTTAAAGAAAAAGAAAAGTTTGGATCAGCAACAGCACATAACCACTCTCCAACACAGTAGGTGGCGCTAATGCACCGTAATGTTGGTGCGCCGCCATAGAAGCACAACACGAGTAGAGTCGCCCTGTTTCATTTGTGTCTAGTTCACGTTAGGATTGCTAAGAAACAGCAACTCCCTGCATGCATTGCATCACAGTAGACAGGAAGTGCTCACCGATACTTCCAGGGTCACCATTCAACAACTTAGCATTTTTCCTCATAGACAATAATGGGAAAAGAAGCGGCTATAAAACGGTCACAACCCCCGCGAAGCGACTCATTTCACTACCAGAATTTGATCCATTCAGTCCAATTACGTTTGGAAAGTCTAGAAGAGCCGCACCATTAAATTATTTTATTCCCGTTCTAGTTAGCCGAGAGCTAAAGTGGAAGTTAGCCGGTTAGCTCGCTCGGCTGCAGTTAGTGCGCCCACCCAGAGGGAAACTTTTTTGCTCAGGATAGTCTTTTCTTGAACTCCCGAGAAAGTAGGGAAATCTCAGTTGGATATCTTTATGAAATCTGATTTGTGTATCTTTTTGAGATCACGTCAATCTGAATTATTGCTCCTAAAACCCCCCTAGGAGCAAAACAGGTGAGATAACAGGAGATATCATCATTGCATCTTTTTGATTTCATTCATGTCTTGTTTATTGCTCCTACAGTAGAAAGCCATGAGGAGCACCAAAGAGTTGTAAGACAAATCTTTCTCTTCCTGAGATCATCTCAATCTGAATTATTGCTCCTAAAACCCCTTTAGGAGAAAAACTGAGATAATGTGAGAATGACTTTGAGACTAAAGTTGAACAAAATTGAGAATAAAATGGAAGAAATAAATAAGAATCAACTGTGAATAAACTGAAGCTCCATTTATTTTGCATTAATTCAACACACATACCATTTTACAAGAGTGAACCAGGCCTTACATTCTGGTTTCTTTTTTAAAAGCCCAAATCCGAAACCGAATTCAAATAGGGCTGTAAATCCGTACTCTGTACAACTTCATGTCGTTGCTCCGGGAGAACGAGGGCGTCGGCTTAAAAAACAAAACACAAAAAAACCATCAGCTGTAAACAGGACAGGAAGGACTCTTATTAGTTCACAACATTTCAGCATCACTGCTTTTCCAAAAACTTTCTTTGCATACTTTTTGGTCCCTGGAGGCCCCCACCTCCTCCCTCCACCTTACACCACCCGCTGTTCACTTGGCTGAAGCAGCGAGAGCGCACCAGCTGATTGGCCAACCAGAACTCTCAGACAAGCCGTGTGTTTCACCTGTACTCCGCTCTAGATGCCCAATTACCCACAAGTCCGTGGGGCCCCTTCGTTACCCAGAGGCCCAGGGGCTTCTCGTGTGCCAGTGTCCTAATGAGCAGCAGCGTGTTGGCGCTGCAGCACCCGAGAACTTCACACAGGAAGTAAAGCAGAACTACAGGAGCCACAGAGGGACAAATCCATGCACTTATAACATCTCTACTTGTACGCTAACACACAGAAAACACAATGAATAGTCCTGCAAAAGTAAAAAAAAAAAAGAGGAAACAATGAGGGAAAACTTTTATTTTTCACTATATGAATAATATCTGATGTCAGTTCTGCAGATTTGTTCTGACTCTAACTGTGACAGGTAGAACAAGTTCCTTTTATAATCATCAGCGACACAACAGGACGCCACTCAGCTTTACTCTGCTCTTATAGACGTCACGTTAAAATCTGTCCCTCTGCAAACACTGACAGGTGGAACCAAAGTGCTCCAGACTAAAGAGGTTGTAAATTACCTTAAATACGACACTTACAAATTATACATGTGGCATAATGAGTTAAGTACTGTAACTGCTAATGACATTATGTAACAACAATGTGTATGGTTATTAAAGATTAAGGACAGTATGTAGCTTATTTGACTTTTTATAAGCAAAAAAACAAATATTGCTTTCATAAATACGTATTTACCGAAGTCTAATCACAACCGCATACAAATGAAAGCTGTCTCGTAGCTTATAATGAGTTGTTTACAGGTGCACCCACTGGAGGCTGCCATGTTGCATCGCCATATTTGAATATGGTGCGCAAAAGCGGACAAACTATAGGATCAAACGCACTATTATTGAGTGTCTGTGACTCGGCTTGTGCCCCCGGAGGATGATCGTTGTAGTTGTTTGGTTGGTTTAGCCCCAATACTATATACTGAGTGAGGCTTTAAGATTACAAGACTATAAGTGAGACTGTGACGTGACCTTTGACCTTTGTGCTGCAGAGCAGAGAACAGTGAACTGTGACACATTTTCTTCACATTAACAACCATGACAGCTTGTCTTTGTGTGTGTGTGTGTGTGTGTGTGTGTGTGTGTGTGTGTCCTTCAGTTTACCCACAAGGCAACACTTCTCCCCAGGTGCTGTTTCAGGGCCGTGCACCTGTTGCCTTTAAAGGGATAGTTCACTCAAAATTGAAATTCCACTCATTATCTACTCACCCTCATGTGGACTAAGGGCTGGGAGAAGTTTCAGAGTCCTCCGTGCCTTCTCTGAGTTACAGCGGGGCTCCGTGCAGCACTGCATGTCCATATGACGGTAGCGAACAGAGCTCACTTTTCTTCGTCCAAAAAGACACACCAAAAAACATCCAAATACCTCCATAGTGCTCGTCTGTAATGTCCCTCTTGTATTGAAGCCCCGACATGAGAAATTGTTCCGAAAAAATTTTAATAAGTCTATATTTTAAGCTTGTTTGTAGCGGAAGCTCCCAGTGTTGCTCTGCCGGAATCTCGCGTGATGGTCTTTTTTTGCACCAAATCTCTATGATTGCATCTGTGACTGATTGATTCTATTATAAAAAACAACTTTTATTAGAATAAATGTTATTGTAAAACATGTTGTTGTATTGATTGCATCCTGATCGTCTCAGTCAGATTGAAATCCTTCATATCAACCGTATCAGTGACTCTTCACTGAGACCGTGATGTTTATTCCCAGTGAAACATTCTCATCTAAAAACATGTGAATCTCTGTTTTCATGGCTTCGTGTTACGAGCCACATTTCCTCGACGACGCCTCATAAAACTCTCCTGCAGCGCCGCAGGAGCGTGCGCCAGCTGAGGGAGGAAGCCGGTGGAGTGGAGGGTTTGTGCAGGATGGAGCGGTGAAGAAGGATTTGAGTTCCTTCTTCCTCCTCTTCTTCCTGCTCAGCAGCAGCAGCAGCGGCGGTGATAAAGTTTAAAACAGAACAGATGCATGCTGGGAGAGTTTATCGCAGCTGCAACTGCACCATCTGTGTCATCTCGCTCCTCGCAGGAGGTTTTTCATTATTTATCCTGATTTAAAGAGTTACAGTGTACGGCATCCCTGAATGCTTGTTTTCTCTGCAGCCGGCTGACTCCCCCCTCCCCCCCCTCTTCCCCCTCCCTCTGCCTCTTTCTCTCTCTTTTCCTCCCCCTCCTTCATTCCTTCTCTTTTTTTAATGTTGTCTTGTCGTTTCTCCTGTCAGCTGATCTGATCTGAAACTTGTACCAGAAGGTTTTCCACTGAGAGAAAATCAAACATTTACTCTTTTAATTTTACTTTGACGGGAAAGGGAAAGTTCAACATTTTGGCAAATTGGCCCATTGCCATAATCCCTATAGTCATAGCAGTGGGTTTGTTACGTTTAATTGTCGGTGCAAGCTATTTTTAGAACGGCGGAGCAGAGCCGTGAGCTGCTCAGAGCTACGCTACGGAGGCTCATGGGATTTCTTGGTTTCCCTCATCAAATTCATCAAATACACAATCCAACAACTCCACAACGCTCTGGTGGGCAAGTTGTGACCTGCACATTCACCACACTATGAGATAATAACAGAACGTTACCAGACAGAGTTGTTTTAGAGGAAAAGGGACAGTTTTTCATCAAGCAGTCTCTGAATTTCCCTCTAAAACAACTCTGTCTGGTAACGTTGTGTTATTATCTCATAGCGTGGTGAATAATGATACACTTGTAACTTATACTTGTATAATATAACTTGTTGTAGTGGTGGAGCTGTGAAAATTCCAAATAATGAGTGCAACAGTACAAAGAAGTTGAAGAGTCCAGAGTGCAGGTTACTGCAGAGTTACACCGCTGCTGCAGATACATGATGGGAATCTCCTGCTCCACCACATCCCAAAGGTCAAAAGGTCAAAGCTCTGAGACCTGGAGACTGTGGAGGACGTTTGGGTCCAGGCAGTGAACTCATTGTCATGTTCAATCAAACCAGCGTGAGTTTTGTGCCATGAGGCGTTCGCCTGCAGCATTTCCCTCTAAAACAACTCTGTGTGGTAACGTTGTGTTATTATCTCATAGCGTGGTGAATGTGCAGGTCACAACTTGTCCACCAGAGCGTTTTGGAGTTGTTGGATTGTGTATTTGATGAGTTTGATGAGGGAAACCAAGAAATCCCATGAGCCTCTGTAGCGTAGCTCTGAGCAGCTCACGGCTCTGCTCCGCCATTCTAAAAATAGCTTGCACCGACAATTAAAGGTAACGAACCTACTGCTATGACTATAGGGATTATGGCAATGGGGCCAATTTGCCAAAATGTTGAACTATCCCTTTAAACATCAGACCACAACAAGTTTTCTTTCTTTTTCTCTCCTCTCTGAGGCTCTGATTTATTTATTTAAGGATGTGAACCGACCACCTCAACGTCTGAATAAATTCTGCCTAATGGAAACTCTACAACCATCGACAGCGGTGAAATGATCCTCTGCTCCTCGGGCCAGGACGCCGGCGTAGATCATCCAAACTGCCCAGCAAGTTCATTAATTGTCTGCAAGCGCTCAGATTTCTGCTGCTGCAGCTGCACATCGGGGGGCCGATCTCTCCCCACCGATCCATCGGACCGCAGGAACCGCCCCGACCTCAGCTCCTCCTCCTCCTCCTCCACCAGCACCAGCACCAGCAGCACCACCACCGCCGCCGCCGCCGATATGTCAGTGGGTGTCTGCTGCCTGGCGGAGGAAGGAAGGAGTCAGCAGAGGGGGTGAATGAATGTGTTTTGGCACAGAGGGAGTCAATAGTCTTGATTTGAGTCGATCAATCCTCTCCGGTAGCTATGCCTCGCAGTCAAATTACCCCTGGACAAATTAAGAGAGCAGGAGTTTCCTCCGCTGCTGCTGCTGCTGCAGAAAGAGAAGAGAGAGAAAAAAAACTGGAGAAAGTGTTGAGGAGGCTGATAACTGAGGAGGAGGGAGGGAGAGGAGGGGTAAAGAGGGATGGGTTGTGTTCAAAGGATCCGGAGCTTCGCCTCGCTCACATTATCACCACGGCACAAAGGGCCAAATATATTCAGTGGCTTTTCTGTGGCACAAAGCTGATTAGTGGAAGGTAGCCCCCATTGTGAGGAAAATCACTTCCACGGCTGTAAAGCAAGTGATTTCATATCCCATTTTTTTTTTTTCATATTTAAGATTACACAGCAAGTGCCTAATCAGCTGATCCTTAATCATCAGCATTGTGCCCCTTCATGTTTCCTGTAACCTCCCGCCCGCCGCCGCCTGCCTGGCTTCCACCAGCTGAAGACAGAGGTTATGAGAGACTGAAGAGGGAAAAGAGAGAAAGAAGAGAAAATCGCTTCCAACATAATCGCCTTAAACAGCCCGGCTCCGGCTCCGGCTCCAGCAGCAGCACCGGTTGCTTCATCTGATCTCATATCATGTTCCAGCTCGTACAGGCCTGTTGGAGGGGAGAGGGGGGAGGGGGGAGGAGGGAGAGAGGGGGGAGAGGTGATGGTGTCAGAGCCGAGGGGGGTAAAGAGAGATAATGAATCAATTATCAGCTCCTCGGAAAGCGGAGCATCACTGGGGAGGCTTCCTGCTGCACGCCACCTCAGCAGGTCTGAGCTCCAGAGGCTGCAGCGGCAGCGCCGTGTTGTTTCAAACAGGAACGGGCTCAGAGTTTCTTTTTTTTTTTTCCTTTCTTTTCTAACTGAACTTATGTTTCATTTGATGTGATAATGAAATGAAAGAGAGACAGGAAATATGGGATCAGAGAGAGGGGAAGATATGTTATGCAGAGGAGTCGCCCACCCAGAGCTCATGATCAGAATCTGTCTCAACTATCAGCTGCTGTTTATCATTTTTAATACATACACACAAAAAACTGAGTTACATGTGGTTTTAGAGCATGTGTTTCCAAAACTATTATCTTTCAAATTAGTTGTAATGATAATAAGAATGAATGTAGAAATATAATGAATGGAAAATATGAGTAAAAATGTAACTTAATAAAAGACACCTGAGTGTCTAAAAGGTTAAGGGAAAACAGTAAATTAATTAATTGCAAAGAGTGATCTGGATTTTTTTTTTTAAGTTTTAGTTCATTGTTTTTATAGGTTTTTAGTTATAAATGATCTGCAGATCAGGTGTGTCTGTGATCCATTGATCTGGACTTTCAGGTAAAAGAGGTTAAAATATAACATACAATGCACTTTAAGTTTCATTTTGTAGCTTTAACATGCTTCTTGTTTTGTTTTGTTTTTCAGTGAGCTAAAATATGAGTTTGGTGAAGATATCGATCTGTTATTGATTATTGATGTCTCATTCAGCCTGCACGGAGGCTGCAGCTCTGTTTATTACAGAATGATGCATTTCTCTTTATTATCAATTTATCTGATTGATTTTAGACAGAAAATGGTTTACATCTGTGTCATTTTCAGACTCAGCGTGGACTGTAGTGAAAGCACCTGTCTTATGTCAAGTGTGTGAGGTCACTATGACATCATCAGGTGTTTCCTCAGTCATGTGCACTATAGTCTGTTTACACACTGAGACCACATCGTGGAGGTGGTTGGCTTTTACAGGCCAGATACCCACAAATATTACGATTCTGATCTGACCTGAATGCACCATGAGGTCTGGATACATTTTAAAGGTGCAGACTGAGTTTCATTATGGATTGTCTGCAGCTCGGAGCTCAGTCACATTAAGGAGGAACGGATGGATGGGTGTCCACATACTGTCGGACGTGTATATATAGAAAACCCAGCAGTAGAAATTATGGCCCATTCATAATGCATCAAAAGAGTTGCTGTAAAACTTAATAATGCATAATGATGTCAGATGTTGAAAGGTCCATGTATTACAGAGGCTCATAAATACTCCATATTATAATCTCCGTGCAGAAACAGTGAATCAGTGAAAACGCTCGTCCTGTCGGCTCTAGGTGAAAACATCTGGACTCACACACACAACTGGAAACACAGCGAGCTCTTGAAATTAAAAGGATAAACCGTGTTATCATCAGTCTCCACATTGAACGGTATGGTGCCAATCAAAAGACACATTTAATAAAAAATGTTTAAATTAATCAACTTTGTGAGAATAACAATATTGAAGACGTTGTTTTCCGTCTTTGCTTTGACTGCTTTTATTTCATCCTCAGTTGTGAAGCACTTTGTTTGACGTGAGTTTGGTGAATCGCTGATCATTGGAGCTTTATTGATGAGATATCATTGCAAACGATGCTTCACAGGTGATAAATCAATGATGATATAGACTACTAGGAGCTATAAATAGCGACAGGCTCAGAGGAGAAACTGTTCAGATTGCATTTTATTCTGGAATTACAGAAAAACTGTGAACAGAGGAAATGTCTTGCCACAACTTCACAACATTATAATATTATTATCCTCAGTTTTATCTTTTCAATTCGATTTTCTTACGTCCAGAGAGAGAAGTTCATGAGAATAAATAATAAGTTCAAGTTGGTGCATCTACAGACACTTCACAAGGCCCTCTATACTTTTTCATGTTTAAAAAAGTGTGTTATTTAGTATTTTATTCTAATTTGTGGTTTAATTTGTACAATTTACAGTCAAAAATATATGACACATTTCAGGGGCAGCTTCAAATAGGCTTTAAAGACTGAGCTCTAAAACTATGGAGTACTCTGCCAAGAGCCAAAAGAGATGCAGCCTCAGCAGCTGAAAACCTTTTTATTTTAATGTGGCTTTTAATCAATTCTCCAGTATGTGTTATATATTATTAAAATGACTAAATTATACAGCAGAAATAAACGTGTTTGCAGATTAAAGTTTACTACGTCCTCCTCTGTTTTTATGAAACTCATCTGTTTCCATTATATTAAGGTTATGGATAAATTAGGGGGTGTGGCCTCTTTAAGTTTCACACAGGCTCCTCCTCTTTGCCAATTTGGGGCGGAGTCACACTATGCCAAGATGGTACAGCTAAACTGAGAGACGATCTCCTGTCTTTTTCTTTTCGTCCTCTACATCATACAGTAAAGAATACATTCGCTCCACTATGATCTTCACCACATACATGTACTCGCATCCCAAACATCTGCTCTTTTTTTTTTGCATTTGAAAGAAACGGATTGGTCGATTCAGCTTCTGAACACAGATTTAAACACCGCGAGTGCTGTAACAGTTCATACATAAAACATGTGTGAGCGACCTCCTGTGCACGTCCGCCTACATCCAGCTCATCCATCCTGCTCAACGCGTTTGCAGATTAAAGTTTACTACGTCCTCCTCCGTTTTTATGTAACTCATCTTTTTCCATTATGTTAAGGTTATGGATGAATTAGGGGGTGTGGCCTCTTTAAATTTCACACAGGCCCCTCCTCTTTGCCAATTTGGGGCGGAGTCAGACTATGCCAAGAAGGTGCAGACGATCTTCTTCTCCTGTCTTTTTATTTTTGTCCTCTTCTACGTCATAAAGAATACATTCACTCCACTATGATCTTCACCACACATACACGTATACACTAGAGCACTGGAAAAGAGAGTAACAACACGCATTGGTTCAATGGAAGCGCCTCCTGATGGAGGAATATGGGTATTGCAAAAGCGCCCAAGAAATGACATCTCTGCATTGTTGGTGAATGAGCAAGTGTGGTATTTTCAATAATTTAAGGACATTTATAGATCACCCACGTTAATAGCATCATTGAGGATCCTTTACAGATAAACATTAACACATAGGCGAGTAAAAAAAAAAATAAAAAAAATAGTTGTCTACATTAATGTTTCAATCTACATTTTGTAATAAACAAATTATAAGTATAATTTGATATGACCAAGACACCTAAAAACAAAAACACGGCCGTTTTCATCAATTTACAAGCAAGTGGGCAACACACATACATTGGAGTGAATGAGTTTTCTGGGCGCATTTGCAATACCCATATCCTGCCACTCGGGGCGCAAAACCCTTACCACGGGAGTCAATGGTGGTGTCGTTACTCTCTTTTCCAGTGCTCTAGTACACACTTGCATCCCAAACGTCTGCTTTTTTGCATTTGAAAGAAGCAGATTGGTCAATTCAGCTTCCAAACACAGATTTAAACACCACGAGTGCTGTAACAGTTCATACATAAAACATGTGTGAAGCGAGCGGCGATGTGTGAGCGACCTCCTGTGCACGTCCGCCTACGTCCAGCTCCTCCATGCGTCTACTGTATCTCAGGCCGTGTTTACATCCAGACCCGGGTCAGTGCGAGGGCGGAGAGCGCACTCGTGCACGTTCACCCGCTTTTCACAAGGATTTAGATTTAGGAAGAAGAACACAGCTTTAATAACGAGGCAGAGTTTTAAAGCCTGAGGCCAAACTCTGTTTATATTCATCACTGATGATTTTAACTGTGTACGAGTGTAATAGTCATGTTTTTTTTTCTCCCTTTAATTCAGATGCAAACTTTATACAGTAATAATGAGCATTTTTTATAGATGACCTAATACTACGATGCATAGCTGTGATACACCATAACGTGCTGTGAAGGCGTATTGGTGGGATTATTTCTGGCGTTTATTTATTTCTGAGTGCACACAAACACAAACTTTGAAACCGCTTCACGCTCACAGATCAACGCTGCTCTCACATCATGAAACATGAAGAGGAGCCAGAGTTCAAAAAGCCATAAAGAAAAGAGACAAACACAAAAAAGCCATACAATCTGTCAGCACATCACTTCCTGCAGCTGCGGCATAATCGACCTCTGCAGACACAGCAGGCTTTTATGTTAATGCATGCTTTAAAGGAAAAAGAAAAAAAAAAGTTGCGTGTGTCACAAACAAAACATAAAAAAAAGGGGGGAAAAAAAAGAGTCGAGCGCTCGTTCAACAGATCTTATTTTTATCCGGTGGGGCTTTAAGAGTCTCCAGCAGACGAGCTCTGAGGGTAAATGAGAGCTTGTGCCGCTGCAGGAGAAGAGGGATGGAGGAGGCCACCAAGAAGGGGAGATAATGGAGAATTTATGTTCTCTGTGAGAGAGCCTCTTAGCTGGATTTAATTCTCTTAATAGTGGCAAGATCTCAGCCGGCAACACTCGGGCTCTAACCTGCCCTGCAGTTTGAAAGCCGGATGTGGGGTGGAGGAGGGGTGAGAGTGGGCGAGAGTGAGTGAGTGAGTGGGGTATATGGGGGGGGGGGAAGCAACAGATGCATAATAAATGAACGCGGCCCCTCTGGCTATGGACGGACGACGTAATTGCTCTTAGCGCCGTTAATGTTTCATGATTTTAATAGCTGCGTTCAAATGGTTTCGCTGAGACGCTCAACGAATGTGCTGATGTCACCGGGACGACGATGATGGTGATAGCGGTGATGCTGAGGCTGATGCTCATGCTGATGCTCATGCTGATGCGGGTGAAGAGGTGAGAAGTGAAAAGGCCATTTTCCTCTGAGCGGGCGATGCCTTACGCAAGGTTACACAACACTACAGAGTGCTGCTTCAGCACGACGAGGAGGAGGAAGAGGAGGAGGAGGATCATTCATGACGAAGAGGAGGAGGAGGAGGAGGAGGAGGATCATTCATGACGAAGAGGAGGAGGATGAGGAGGTTTTTATTTCATTCTGGCTTCATGTACTTGGGTGTAAATGCGATATACAGTACATATTATTATTGCTGTTTCTGTTTTAAGTCTTTTTATTCAGTTTTTTTTTTATTTATTGTAAAGCACTTTGGTCACCCTCGGGGCTGCTGTAAAGGGCTAGACAAATAAACATTGATTGATTGATTGATTGATCAGTTCAGTTCTTTATTTCGCACAGTTTAAAAGAATACAACATAATTCTTCTGCCACCAACACGTGTTTTCTGTAGCTGCATCCAGGCATCCATCCAAGTCTTTTTTAAATCAAAAACTCAAAACCTTTGTTTTTTAAAATGCTTTTATTTTTTTATTCTGGCTTTATGTACTTAGGTGTTAATATATATACAGTATATATTTTTATTGCTGTTTCATTGTTTTTAAAGTGTTTTTTATTTATTTATTGTAAAGCACTTTGGTCAACCTCTGGGCTGTTGTAAAGGGTTATACAAATAAACTTTGATTGATTGATTGATTGATTGATTGATTGATTGATTGATTGATTGATTGATTGATTGATTGATTGATTGATTGATTGATTGATTGTTTGATTAAATGATTGACAAAACATTAGCAACTCATGAAATATTCAAATTTACCATTACAGGTGTTAGTGTTGTTGGTGTTCAATCAATCAATCAATCAATCAATCAATTTGTTCATATAATATATATATATAATAATAATAATGACAATAATAATCAGTATTAACTGTTGATTTATCCAAAGTTTGATTATTGATTTATCCAAAGTGGAAGGAAAGATTGGAAGTCTGGACAAGGCTAATGTTGCACAGGAACCAGACAGTAACATCTGGTAGGAATGACACAACACAACACAACACAACACAACACAACACACACACGGCAGAAGACGATCAGACCTTCTTCACCTTCTCCAGATTCGAGGCTCTGAGGAAGTTTCCACTTTTTATTGAACAGATTCACACTGTGATTCCACTTCCTGCTGGAGTCTCATCGCCATGGGTCTAGGAGTATCTGCAATTTTTTTTTTCATCGTTTCAGCGTTTCGTTCCCGTGGAAACAGCGTTTTGGGAGTCCTGAAACAATAATTTTTTTGGAAACAGGTCCCAGAGTGGATCAATCTCAAAACACCCAAACCAGTGTTTTTGTGTGTTGTGTGACGACCAAAAAACGATCTTTTGTGAAACGATGATGTCATAGCCCCGCCTCTCAACAACAACAATGGCGGACGACTGTCAGGTCGGTTGGACACTGCTCCTGAAACACGTCCATTGAATCTGCATCGATCGTCGTATTTGGACTGAGACGACTCCCAGTCAACGTTCTCCTGTTCAGTCGACTTTGATGTTTGCGTTCTGGGGCGCCGAAAAGGGGGGGTACAGGAGACGGATTCTAGGGGCCCATGATTGAGGGGGGCCCAGAGAGGCCCCTAATGATGATGAAATGATAACACAGTAAAAATAATGACACCAAGTTATTAAAGCAGAAGTAAGCGATGCAGTGGTTTTGGCTAACTTCCTGTCAGACCAATGGAGTTAGCAGTCCCTGCCCTCGTCCCTACGTCACCACATTGACACGCATCCCTTGGCTGCACACACAGAGAGGACCGCCCCTTGATGCCGTTCTCTCTCCTCATTGGATAAAGGTTGTAGGATACAAGGAAAGTTTTCTCCTCGGCTTACAGCAAAGCAGAGTGACTGACAGACTCGTGTTTCGGACCAAACACTCTATAAAAGTGATTGCTGTTGGAAGATGATAACTATTTAAGACTTATAAATGTTGCTTACTTCTGCTTTAACTAACATATAATCACAAATGTTTAATTTTCAATGTCCTGGTAACAATAACTTTATTGTTTTGGAAACATCAACGCCTGCAATAATAATACATTTTACTACAGTCTCAAAACAATACAAAGGTGAATCTGTTATGGGAAATGAAAAATGAATTCCATTGTATTCAGAGTGATCAGTTCTTCCCTACTGTACATGTCAACTGTCATGTTGTTCCTCTTTCACAAATATGGTAATGATAGTCAAAAACACCATTAAAATACATAATTGTATATAAAATAGCATCAAAAAATGTTGCCGCTGTGTTGGGGGCCCTGTAAAGATTCTTTTCATGGGGCCCAAAATCCCTAGCGGCGCCCCTGTTTGCGTTACACACATGTGTTTGTGTGATGTTACAGCTGCACACACAGGCCTGGAGTCGTTTTCAGTGGATTCAGGTAGGCAGACATCTCTGGAAACAATGAAACAACAAGAGCTGATTAGAATCTATAAATCACAGGAAGTGAAATGGTCCTCCATGTTTGTCTTTCTTCTGAAGTCACATTTAATCACAAGTTTCTGGTGGATTTTAAAGTTAAAAACTGGTTCAAACTCGCCTGGTGTCTGTGGTCTCCATGTTTTAAAGATCAGTTTGTATTTGACAGTCCTCCTTCAGCGAGTAGCTACAGAGTCAGAGTGATTTATATGAAATGTCTGCAGTTTGCCTTTGGGATTAATAAAGATCTCTGACTGTATCTGTGTCTGTATTTATCCAGATATATAACACAAACTCTGTCTGGTGTCTGGCAGGGAGCTGCTACATTCACTGGTGCATGAATTCGACCTGTGCTGATGAGTTAATGTTGATTTAAGAGGAGAGAGAAATAAAATGAAGTTTGTCCAGAGGGCGGAGCCACAGAGGAGGAGGAGGTCACGGGGTCAACGAGGCCTCGACCTCCAGGAAACAGCAACGTGTTGAGAAAAGTTTGGGATTTCTGTTGATTTGTTTTTGGTGTTGTGAGTTCAGTTTTGTTCTGATATCTCCACTAAAATGTACTTTGTGTTCTCTGCTTCGTGACAAAAAACTAAAAGTAATTTGTAGAAATTCTTTTACTCTTTTTTTTATTTGCTGTGTGAGTGTGGATTTCTGGTTCACTTAAAATCTTTGTAGGTTCAAAATGTCCCAATTTTCCATTTTCACCCTCTCTGTGTCTCTTTACATGTGAGAATCTGCATGAGGTTAAATTTTCCTGAATCAGTCAGAAATGTGAAAACAAACGGCTCGGTTTTTAAAGGAATAGATCAACATTTTGGCAAATTTGCCCATTGCCATAATCCCTATAGCAGTAGGTTCATTACCTTTAATTGTCGGTGCAAGCTATTTTTAGAACGGCGGAGCAGAGCCGTGAGCTGCTCAGAGCTACGCTACGGAGACTCATGGTATTTCTTGGTTTCCCTCATCAAACTCATCAAATACACAATCCAACAACTCCACAACGCTCTGGTGGACAAGTTGTGACCTGCACATTCACCACGCTATGAGATAATAACAGAACGTTACCAGACAGAGTTGTTTTAGAGGTAAAGTCATGCAAAACCGCTGGTGGGCGTTGCCTTCAGGCACAGTTTTTCAGCAAACAGTCTCTGTATTTCCCTCTAAAACAACTCTGTGTGGTAACGTTCTGTTATTATCTCATAGCGTGGTGAATGTGCAGGTCACAACTTGTCCACCAGAGCGTTGTGGAGTTGTTGGATTGTGTATTTGATGAGTTTGATGAGGGAAACCAAGAAACCCCATGAGCCTCCGTAGCGTAGCTCTGAGCAGCTCACGGCTCTGCTCCGCCGTTCTAAAAACAGCTTGCACCGACAATTAAAGGTAACGAACCTACTGCTATGACTGTAGGGATTATGGCAATGGGCCAATTTGCCAAAATGTTGAACTATCCCTTTAACTTGTTGTCGTTTCCTTTAAAACAATCCTCCTCCCTCCTTCTCCTCCTCCTCCTCTTATTCGTCTTCGTCTTCGTCTGCCCTCTTGGCTCTCGACTCATCTGCTTCATGCCCCACTTGACGCTGATGATATGAGATTTCAGTCCCCATGGCAACAGGCGGGACTCGGTAACCGTCTCCACTTTCCTGCCTCTAATTCCTGCCCCTTTCATTTGCATAGAAATAACATTTTGGGATGAATGAGCGGTCCCCCTCCAGTCTCAACCTGTGTCTGTCTGAGCGCTGCGAGCATCTTATTTGTGTTCCCGCCCGCCCGTATCAGCGCGAACATTTTTACCTCGTGATGTGAATTATGAAGCTGACAGCGCGGGGACAGAGCTCCGTGTCGTCTCTCTCCGAGCTCTGGGCCTCATTTTGAGATTGCCTTTGGCCATGTATTTTTATTACTCTCATATTTCATCAAACAATCTCACCAACAAGCGGGTAATGACATAATTAACCTACAGGGGGTACTGCCCTCTCTCTCCGCCAGGACGCAGGATTTAATTGAGGAGGCTTCAAAGCAAGGCCGGCCACTCGGAGAGGAGGGAGAGAGAGGAGGAGGAGGGGGGAGGGATGGCGAGCGGACGCCGTGAACCGACAACAACAGACGACGACAACGACAACAAGCTCAGAGTTAATGAGGTTTTAATGACATTAACTCGGAGGTCCAGGTATAGTGCTGAGCTCCGTGTTTCACATCCAGGTCAGTGAAGCTGCCGAGGCCATTAAATTAAATATAATAAATAAGTCACGTCAGGAAATACATTGTTTGTTTCTTCAGAGCAGTTTTTCTTTGTAAGTGAATTGAGATTAATTATTCAGATACATGTTTTATTGCTTCGGTAATAAAACCCTTATAAATCTGTTTTGGGGACTTTTTGGCTACGTTCACTGTCCGCGATCATAATTCTTCTCTTTCCTCCACCTGGTGCTAAGCTAATGAGCTAACGTGTGGCTCACAGCTCAGTTTCAGTTTTCCAAGATAACTGATGATGGGAATGAGTTTTATTTCTTGCAAGATGACAAGAAGGTTTTTCTGTCTACTGTATACTGAAGCTTTTTGTGAATTTCCACGGTGTCCAGAGGAACCAGTGATGCAGGATGATCTCCTGACTGTTCCTTCCTGTAGCTCAGTGATTCCCAAACAGCCTGATTACATTTTAAAAACTGGCACTTAAATATACATACAGTCTGAGGTTCACGTTGCCATGAGTCATGACGATAACTTTCAACTGTCTGAGCGTTTGTTTGCATGAAGAGTTCCTGGTTTATCTGGGTGGTCATATTTAATCTTGGATTACTAGTTGTTTTTTCCACATTCATATTCAATGTGCAAGTTAAAGTTGAGGCCATGATGAAGAAGGCAAGGCAAGGCAAGGCATCTTGATTTATATAGCGCATTTCATACCAAGGCAACTCAATGTGCTTTACATAAAGACAAAACATAAAAAAAAGAAGCATAAGACAGAATAAAAACAAAGAAAACACTAAAAACAGAGTTAAAAGCAAGAGCAAATAAAAGTAAAAGTAAAAGAAAACTGAACCTCTGGTTACAGTGCAGGGACAACAACGAAACAGAGGACTTTTCTGTCGTTGCATGACTTTTTGTACACAAATGAACACATTTTGAAATATGACATAACCGTGTGTCTCGAAATCTGCCCCAAACAATGCTGTAGCTCAATCACTAACACACAATCTGTTGCTGTGCAAAAATAAATATGGGCAGTTGTTTTACAGGTAAATTCATGCAAAACCGCTGATGTGCGTTGCCTTCAGGGACAGTTTTTCATCAAGCAGTCTCTGCATTTACTTCTAAAACAACTCTGTGTGGTAACGTTGTGTTATTATCTCATAGCGTGGTGAATGTGCAGGTCACAACTTGTCCACCAGAGCGTTGTGGAGTTGTTGGATTGTGTATTTGATGAGAGGGAAACCAAGAAATCCCATGAGCCTCCGTAGCGTAGGTCTGAGCAGCTTGCGGCTCTGCTCCGCCGTTCTAAAAACAGCTTGCACCGACAATTAAAGGTAACGAACCTACTGCTATGACTATAGGGATTATGGCAATGGGCCAGTTTGCCAAAATGTTGAACTATCCCTTTAACTCACAGAGCTCAGAAATAAACTTGTTTTCTGTCCAACACATCCATGTTTGCAAAACTTTATTAAAAAGTTTCCTGGTATAAAACATATAAATGCTGTTTTTAAATGTGTTAGAATAAAAAAATGATCTTTAATTGCGTTAGAAACATTTTAATTGTTTATCCCTACTGAGGCTTTTTTACTGTGATGATAGGAACTTTTAATTTGCTGCTATTTTCACGGGGGCCACCAACATTTCTGACATTTTCAAGTGGTTAGGAAATGTTGTCAACTGATGCTCTGCAGGACATAAATAGTGTTTTTTTTTTAGACATTTAGGGTCTTGCATTGATTTATTTGTGTGACCTATTTGGTAGAAGCAGCAGCACAACTAAAAACCACACAAACACATTGCAAAACACATTCCTGTCATTTTAAAGAGCACTGGGCGCAGGGGTCGAATGCTTTCCTCCCACCTGCTTGTCTCTGACTGTATCTCCTCCTGATGTTGTTGCTGTGATGATGATGATGAAGGTCGGTGGTGCGGCTCCATCACAGTCAACTCCTCCATCCATGTGACCAGATGCTGCTGCAGCTTTAAGCGCCACTGACGGGAGTCACAACAATGAGCTGAGAGAAGCTGGCCGCTCCACAGAGCCGAGGGAAACTGTGGGTTTGTATATGACCCATATACATAAATATATATGACCCAATATTAACAATAGGATGTGGCCTGCAGCCGCTTTCATTTTCCTTCCAACGACCTCAGACTTCTGCGTTTACTGCAGAAATCACAGCGCAGCCTTCGGAGTCTTTATTCACGGGTTATTTTTTTGTTGTTCTTTTTTTTTAAAGCGGTAGCAGCAGATATTCCTATACTGACCCTCTTCTTCAGTTACCACTCCGCCACTGCTGAGACCGTTTTTTGGCCGGCCTTCAGAGCAGCGGTGGCAGAAGAGCGAGGAGGACCGAGCGCTCTCAAACCCCGCAGGGTCACGGCCGCCAAACTTAGTCTGAGAGGAGCCGGAGACGCAGGCGGAGGAGTCGACTGACTGGCTGCCTAAAAATGTCTAATCTCATAAGAAGTCTGCTGCCTGCTGACTGGGGAGAGCCGGGACACCAAATACAACTTTAAAAGCTTTTTCTTTTTCCCTTTTTTTTTGCCTCTTTAGCACTCCACATCCCTTTATCACAGACAGGCCATGTGTTACAGGATGAAAGGCGAACACACCAGCGCAGACTGCCTGGCAGGAGACCCTGTGGAATCATGGGAGAAAAAAAAAAAAAAAGCATGTGGGTGCATTTGTGCAGCATGTTTCCTTTCTTTCAGCATTTCTGTCAAATAAAACAACACTAAATATTTAATGTTATGAATTTTCTCTGGAATAATGCAGCTTTTGTTTTTACATGCTTTCCCCCCCCCGTCGTCGTTAATATTAAAAGGAGGAGGGGTAGGGGGGTAGAAATGTCTAAATGGATGCATTGTGTGGGCTGAGGGTCTGTGGAGGAGCTGGAGATGTAATTCTCTGGCAGGAGTCACGCAGCCATGTGGAAACACAAGCAACGCATAGAGTCAACAGCAGCAGGAAATGACACTGACGTGTTTAAATAAAGAATATAGAGTGCTGCTGCTCCTGCTGCTGGAAATAAAGTAAGAAATAAAAGTTTCAGAATAAACTGTGTGACACTTCAACAACTGGAAACCACACATCGGTTCGAATGCAACATGAATGTCAAGATAAGACTTTTTCATTGATCTCAAGTATGGGAAAATTCACTTTGAGTAAGACACTGTACAGTTCTATACGAAACATCAAATAAAAATATATAGTGTTGACTTTGTACAAAGGCTAAAGATTAAAAGATGAACATTCGGCACAGGCGGAGGATACTGCACGGTGGAAAAATATATGATGTGTATATACTGTACAGAATAATGATACAGATATAGACTTGTAACTTATACTTAATATAACTTGGTGGAGCTGTGAAAATGCCAGATAATGAGTGCAACAGTACAAAGAAGTTGAAGAGTCCAGAGTGCAGGTTACTGCAGAGTTACACCGCTGCTGCAGATGCATGATGGGAATCTCCTGCTCCACCACATCCCAAAGGTCAAAAGGTCAAAGCTCTGAGACCTGGAGACTGTGGAGGACGTTTGGGTCCAGGCAGTGAACTCATTGTCATGTTCAATCAAACCAGCGTGAGTTTTGTGACATGAGGCGTTCTCCTGCAGCATTTCTCTCTAAAACAACTCTGTGTGGTAACGTTGTGTTATTATCTCATAGCGTGGTGAATGTGCAGGTCACAACTTGTCCACCAGAGCGTTGTGGAGTTGTTGGATTGTGTAATTGATGAGTTTGATGAGGGAAACCAAGAAATCCCATTAGCCTCCATAGCGTAGCTCTGAGCAGCTCACGGCTCTGCTCCGCCGTTCTAAAAACAGCTTGCACCGACAATAAAAGGTAACGAACCTACTGCTATGACTTTTTTTTCTTCATTTATTTCTTTTCTTTAACCTTTATTTAAATTCTCGAGATCCCTCATTTCCAATGTCTTCGAGAGCACATCAAATGAAAACAACAATCACATAACTGTTGCATTATATCATAATAATACAAATCAAACAGCAGTCACATAAGGCACAATCACGCATTATCAACACATTTTAGGATTATTTTTGAAGCAGTTACATTCAGAAGCGTAGGCCTATTTATGACCATGTTTTTTAAACTGGACTGGATTATGGCAATGGGTCAATTTGCCAAAATGTTGAACTATCCCTTTAAAGAAATTAAAATAAATAAATAAATAAAAACACTGCCACAAAACCTGTACTTGTTTTTTTTTTTTCTTTTCTTAATGACAAGTTTGACATTTTTGATAAAAGACACGATAAATATCTGTGCTGTAATAATTTGCTCAGATACAGTAGGAGACAAGTTTCTGTTCAGTAAATGGTGCAGATTATTATGGTAATAAAAGTGGGTCTTTAAATCATCACAGTTAAAGCGAGGATGAAACCGGCCCCTTCATTACTCTCCAGTCCACTGCAGCTCCGCGTCCATCTGTCACCTCCGTAAAAAAAAAATTAAAACATAACCCAACCCACAACCACTTTGTGGAAATCTATCTGTGTTGGTTGAGTGAGGGGAGAGGCGGGGGTGAGGGGGGTGAGGGTGGATGCTCAGGCTACAGATGCAAACTGTCTTCACCCTGAATTATTATAAACCAAAACGCTTAGAGAGACATTCTCCTCCATTAATCTTCTTTCTGCTGCGCGATGCTCTGCCCCGCGCCTTTGATGCCGCTCTCCTTTCAAAGTAAAACAAGACATGAATTTAACATCGCTGCTGTTTATCTCAGCAGAGGCCTCCGTCTCTCTCTCTCTCTATTTCTCTCTCGTGCTCACGTCGTCTTTTTTCAAATGCAAAAAAGAAATTTCCCGCGGCCATGTTGCTTAGAACAATTTAGCAGTTCAAAGTTGTGTTAATGTGTCTGTGTGTGGCTCTTCTCAAAGAACTTGCCAGCACTTTTCAAAGACTAACAGTAGAATTAACATCAAACTCCAACTTGTCGATCTTAGAGGAGTCCGCCGCCGCACTTGAAAGCAAACTGTTTAACATCCATTTTTTATCAGCCATCTTTTTGAAGAAAGTTGTGGAGATCTGTGCGTATACAGTACCAGCCTGTGGTGGTGTTTGGGTTTCTTTTGGTTTAGGTGCTGCCGCCGTGTGATCCCCGCCCGACGCCGAAGCCCACGCCGGCAGTCACTCTGAGCTTTTATTCCTTCACTCTGACTTATTTTACTTTATTCTTGTTCTTCTCCTTTTCTGCCCGTTCCTCGGTCTCCGCTGTGCGCAGCAGGAGGTTGGAAGCGATTCACCTGTGAGACTAATGGCGAAATAAAAGAGCAGATCTCGCCCTCAGTCCAAACACAGCAGCTCTTTGCACAAACATTAAACTGCTCTTTGTTGTTGAGTTGTGATTTTTTTTTACATGAAAACCCATCACTGTGTTAATTTGAAGAGCTGATAGCGCTATTAGAATGAAAACATGTCTATTTTACTCTAATATCTGAATCCCTTCAACCTGCTGTGACACTCAATGGAGAAAATCACCTTTTAAAAAAACAACTGAATCCACTGCAGTTTAATTTCCTGTGATTTTAATCCAAATTATTATTATTCTTTTTTATGTTTTTTCAATTTTCCAATTCATCAAGAAAGGGAAACTGGTCTCAGACTTAAAGGGATAGTTCAACATTTTGGCAAATTGGCCCATTGCCATAATCCCTATAGTCATAGCAGTTCGTTACCTTTAATTGTCGGTGCAAGCTATTTTTAGAATGGCGGAGCAGAGCTGCTACGGAGGCTCATGGGATTTCTTGGTTTCCCTCATCAAACTCATCAAATACACAATCCAACAACTCCAAAATGCTCTGGTGGACAAGTTTTGCATGAAGCGGTTTTGCATGAATTTCCCTCTAAAACAACTCTGTCTGGTAACGTTGTGTTATTATGTCATAGTGTGGTGAATGTGCAGGTCACAACTTGTCCACCAGAGCGTTTTGGAGTTGTTGGATTGTGTATTTGATGAGTTTGATGAGGGAAACCAAGAAATCCCATTAGCCTCTGTAGCATAGCTCTGAGCAGCTCACGGCTCTGCTCCGCCGTTCTAAAAATAGCTTGCACCAGCAATTAAAGGTAACAAACCTACTCCTAAAACTATAGGGATTATGGCAATGGGCCAATTTACCAAAATGTTGAACTATCCCTTTAATAAAAATAGAGCTAAAGCGTCACCAGATTCTGTTTTTTATTTGCCCTTAGTTTGGTCTTATCAGGGTGGTGGTAAACCGTGCCGTCATGAGTTCACAGCGACCTTTTAAAACACATGACAAGGCATCTATCATGTATCTGAACAACAAAGCAGTGATTCATCTCAGTGTTTTGCCTTTAAAGCTCCTGTCTGAGCTGACAGCGTTGCTGCTTCACATGCAGGTTCTCAAGTGTTTCCCTCACGTCTTCAGTATAAAGTACGGAGTGAAATGACACTTCATCAACCTCCCTGGCTGTAATGTGAAACTTCCTAACCTGAACATGTGGTCATTTTATAAAAGTCTGTTAGTTTAGTATTGACTTATCCAAGAAACACAGATAGAGCTATTGAGTAGCCCAGTATCATCATAAATCTACAATTTACACAATCAGTCCTTTATTCTTAGAGACTGGATTTAAACCTATAGAGAGAAAAAAAAACTTTAAACAGGGGAAAATGGAGTTAGTGTCATCACATTATGAACATATGAAAACACGGAGGAACTTCCGCCTGCCAACAAACAGAGAAAATTGGAGAAAGAAAACACCAAACACCAGTTTCATAGTAGGCTACTGTAATTTACAGAACTCTTTGAATGCATCTGAGTTGTTTCTCATCTGGTAGTGGAATTTCTGAGCTTACCTGAATGCATCACCTGCAGCTCTCGGTGTTTGAAGGTGAGCGACAGATGAAAAGAGAGAAAAGAAAAAAAGATAAACCTCATGCAGCGGAGGAGCAAAGTGTCCTCTTAAGGCGACCAAACAGGATGATATTTTGTGAAAGTTGTGGTAAAACTGTCCTTAGAAAATGAGTGTGAAGAGAAACTTACCTGGTGGAAGTGAAACCGATCACGGGAGCAACTCCGACAGAGTGTTTTCCTCGAGCTTTTCTGAACTATTCTGGTGAGTTAGCTGCGTTAGCTTGATTAGCACTGCCATTCTTGTTTAGTACATAAAGAAAAAGCCAGTCAGAATAGTCAATACATGTTTAATGGTCCTGAGACTTTTTTTGTTTTGATGTTGTGATGTTGTGTTGTTATTGTGTGTCACCCTGACGAGCGGTTAGCAGTTTTCAGAGCTGTTAGCTCAGCTGCTGCTTTCACAAAAGTTTGACGTTGCCTAGGAGATCTGTGCCAAATCTCGCGAGAGTGTGTTGTTGAGACAGAGACAGGTCGTGAACAAAGTTAATTTTCTCCTGATGTGTCTGTCTGAAAATTGCCATTTTCGTGTCAAAATGTTCAGAAGAGATGTGGCTTGTGAAAAAATGAATCCAAAATATACTTCAGTGATGGTGAGGCGAAAGGATCGACCATAATCTGTGTTCACGTTCAATTTTCCCATTGGAGTCAATACACTCAAGGCTGCCGCTAGTCTCCTAAAAAGGTGTGGCAGTGCAGAAACCCACGTGACATGTACACAGAAAGCTGACTCGTCATGGGAAGTCTTGGTTCATAGTATTTTATCTTTTGGCGTTGTTTACACTGCGTTGTGGCTTGTTTGTGAAACACGCGCTGCTCAGGGACTGGGCAGATCTGTCCCAATTGCTTTCTCCCCACTCCGTTGTGGGAGAATAAATACACTTTTTTTCTTTCTTCTTTTCCACTCGACAGCCTGCTGCAGCCGTACATGTTTTTGTTGTTAGTTTGTCCAGCTTTTTAACAATGTTATAAATTATTTGCAATGAAATCTAACAATTCACACAAGTTAGAAATGGTTTTATTCTCATTCATTATATTTTTCTTTCAACTGGTAAGCGTCATTTTAAGCTCCGACCTCCAACTTCCAATTTAAATGAAGCGCACGGTATTATTTTATTTTTTACTTTTACATTTTCCAGTTGCTGCTGTGGCCTGTGTCTCGTAACAAACAGCATTAACCAGGCATCTCGCTGGTTTCTCTGTGGCTGCTGTGAACTTCTGACTTCCACAGTAACGCATGACAGCCTACTTATACCGGACATGCTGGTTTTTATTGCTTCACTTGCAATTATTATCACTGGTTCCTTGCTATGATTTGCTTTGATGTGACATGGATTAACATGTTTATAGCCGAGGCCTTGGCCTGTGTGCTGCTGAGTGGATTGAAAGTGTGTCTGAAGCGTCGGTGGCTCGTATATATGAAGAAGCAGCAACAGCGATGTCCCTGCTCTGTTTGAAGAAGAAGTACTTCAGCTGTAATTCAACCACGACTTCTATAGAATATATATGACATTAAATAATAATTAAACTGGAGCTTCACGTTGATATCCCAGTAACCAGAGCCTCCTCAGCGGCCGACGTCTCCTATGTCGGTCACCTGCCAATCAAAGTGGTGTCATGCTGGACTGAAGGCTCCGCTGGCTCCGTCAGGGCTGCGCTGGTCACAGCTGCTGTTGTTGTCGAGTGAAACTGCTGGAAACACTTTCCAGGAGCAACTCTCTTCATTTAAAAAAAAAAAAAAAAAAAAAAGTTGAAATATATTTAACCTCTGGTGCTTTGCGCCCTGAGTGCTCAAAATATGCGAAGCCGCCGGGAGCTGCAAGTGATTTCTTTAGAAATGATATTAAAGAGAAGTCGGCGCTTTTCCCAGCAGACGCTCGACCCAAAAGAGCGCTGCAGCCACAGAGTCGCGACTGTCATCGTATCAAAGGAAACCTTTATCTCACCCTGCTCCAGAAAGCTCAGTCGCAGACGCTTTATTCTCCCACTACAATAAATGTTCAGGAATCAGCTTCGCAGAGACGCTTGCAACTTATAGCAGCGCAAAAAATAAAGAAAAAAAGAACAAAAAACAACACACACAGCAAATATACTGCTGCACATCTCATGTCAATTCAAACAGCAGACTGTGTGTACCAGAACAAACACCGGCTGAACAAAAAACACAGCTGCTGCTCCTGACCCAGTCATGGTCACCGCACAATGCACATTCAGACGATGACGCTGCTAACACTCTCAGGGTGGGTTCAGGAGAGAAGATGGAGGAGGAGGAGCAGGAGGGGGAAGAGGAAGAGGAGGAGGAGGAGGAGGAGGAAGAGGAGGAGGAGTGGGAACAGCAGAAGAGTGAAACCTGACTAGATTCAGCCGCCTATTTACCCAACTGTTGTAATCCATCAACACACTCACATTAGTAGTTAAACAGACTCTTTAATAGACTTGAACCAGTACAGTGTGAGTTTCTGACATGCAGCTAGCGGCCTCTAGCAGCAGCTGCCGTATGCATGGAGGCTATAGGTAACTGCATGTCTCCACCCGCTGCTGTCATGTGAACATTAGGATTTGGCTCATTGAGAATAAACAGTTGGAGACACAAACGTTCCAGATGGAGCGATTAAACCTTTTTTCCAACGCATGTCCCATTTGAAAATCTCCAAAAGTGTTGGCAGCTCATATCCAACAGTATGGAGGACAAACAACGCCTTTATTTAGCATTCATAATAACCATCAAACAATCGAGACTGAACTGAGAGCAGCAGAAGTTTCTTTTTCTTTTGGTTTTCATTTAACAGGAGGCGATTCTCATGTTGGCTGACCATCTGTGTCTCTTGACTCCATTTTGAATTCTTCCAAATTCCATAGAAAAAAATCAAACAATAAAAGGAGTTTTTCATTGGCTGAGAAGTTTGGACCTAGACTTTGGTCTGTAACAGTGTTTGGCCCATGTTTTCTGGTAATATAAGTGTCCACAGATCCAGTCTTTAACCTTTAACCAAGACGGATTAGTCTACAGAGGACTGGCGCTGTGTCCGATGTTACCCGCTGCAGCAACACGCAACAACAAGTTGTACCATATGATGCTCTCCACTCTGATGCAATGATGTTTTGGCTTGTTTTTTCTTCATTTAGGAATTCTTGCTTTTATTCTAATAAGACAGGACAGTGCAGGATAGAGGAAGACATGCAGCAAACCAGGGTCAAAGTTCGACACTCCACCTGGTCCACTGGTCCGCCTCCTGCTGCAATAGAATCAAATCAAATCAATAAAATCATGTGCTGTATCGTTTATTCATTTATTTTTTTTGCGTGAGCTCCTTTGAGATGAAGCGACCTGAGTTTAAAACTACAATGGTTTAAAAAAAACTCGTCTTAATGAGGACGAGGTTCAGCAAACGATCACATTCATAATGACTATGAGTTGAACTAAAATAAGAGACAATGTATTTCTACTAAACATCACGGCCGCTCATTATCAGTAGCATAGGTCTTCTCAGTGTAACCACTGCACATTATTTAAAAAAACTGATTTATTTAAATACCTCTAAGAGCTGCCAAGCTAAAAAAGAGAGAATATTAGAGAGGAGAAGCTGAGAAATGTATATTTTTCTCCTTCTATTTCTTCTTAATTATCTTGCGACAGGGAAGGAGAAGCTCAGGTTGTTACTGTAGATGCTTAACATTATGTTGCTTTCTGTGTGTGTGTGTGTGTGTGTCAGGGCAACTGGGAGCAACATTATTATATTTACATTACGTTAAATGTGACAGATCCGTGTCTGAACACACCAACACGCAGCAGCAGTCAGCTCATGTGTGACCTTGACTGACGAGCAGCTGCTGCTGCTGCTGCTGCTGCTGCACATCCTACCTGCTGCAACCAATTACCTTTTTGTTTTTCATGTCTCCAACTCAGGAATCACTGTTTTGTTTTTGCTTTAAAGCTCCTGAGTAATTCAGCCATAATCCTCTCTGTTTCATCGTATTGGGTCAAGGAGCTCTGTGATGGCGTCATGTATGATTGCATCTCCATCAGGGTCACCTTGCGCTTGAATGAAAAAGAAAAAGAAAAAAAAACAAACCAAGGGGCCGTGGCGCTCGTCTCCTCAGCCATCTCCTGGTTTTGTGTTGTCTTCCACAGGGATGGCGAGTGGAAGCTGATGAGAATAATCTACATGCCAGAGAGAGAAAGAGAGAGAGAGAGACAGAGACGAGGAAGAAGAGAGGGAAGACGCCGCGGCAAAACTTTGAGACGGGAGGCGATGATGCAAGTCCGAGGCAAGACGCCTAATACCCCCGGCTAACGATCCAGCAACTGGAATGCAAACCCTCGGTGAGTTCAGGTGGGGAGGTTGTGGTTGGAGGACGTCAGGGGGGGGTGGGGGTTGTCTTTTTATTTATTTATTTATTTATTTTTCTCAGGGTGGGGGCGGAGGGGGGTGTCACTCCGCTCTGAGGCCTTTTGACGTCGTTGTCACTTCCTCTTCCTGCAAAAATATCTCCGAGGCGACGAGCGGTGATCAAGGAAGCGGAGTTAAGATGCAGACTCGACGCCTCTGTGCTGAGAGAAAAAACCTCCCAGCAAATCAAAAACAATATGCAAAGTTATGTACATCTCAACTAAGCAGCTGGTTTTAAAACCTTCCTTTAATTTTGTCAGAAAAATCACGTCCAATCAAATCTGATTTTCTTAAACCTTGTGCAGTCGTTTTTTTGTTTTTTTTTAACTCACTTCAGTCAAAGAAGATAAAACTGCAAAGGGAGCGAAATTATCTCCACACACTGACTCATGTTTTCTGCTCTGGAGGACATCTTAGCTGCTCAGTAAGAGTGTGTGTGTGTGTTTTTGCCAAACTTTTACCAAACACACAGTGAGTGCAGGTCTGCAGAGACTCACTCCTTCAGTGACACACACAGAAATTAAATTTAACGCTTCCTGTTAACTTTTTTAAAACATTAACAATAGTTAAAAAAAAACGACCTGTCGCCCATTATAACAATGACATCATGATACAGTGATTCTGGTGATAGGTAAGTTAGATTAGATGAGATATACGTTATTTTCATCGTTCACCTTCCTATGTTGTGCTTCTCCTCCAGTTCTATTGAGGCCACGTTTACACATCACAGGTTATTTACAAAAACTGATTCTCCCTCTACGTTTTCAATAATAACATAGTTCACACCAGATTGTTATCAAAAAACTCTTCATTTACATGAACTCGCATAAAAACACCGTTAAGAGCTACTATGAGCATGTCAAACCTACTATAGGTGACACAGTAATAAGGAGCATAAAGCCATGCTAGCCAATCAGAATCCTGGAAAAAAAACACAACAAACTAACACATAACTTCCTGTTCCTTCCAACATGGCGGTGAACACACAGGTCACACATGACGCTGATGCATTTTCTGTGACGTTCTGAAGCCTAAAACTCAGTTTCCTCCTCGACTACATGCAAATGTGAAAGCAGAGTTTTTCCAAATCTCCACTTTGGCCTTTGGAGTTTTCAAAGAGTGCTGTTTTCGTGTACGCGTGAGGCCAAAACGCATTGAAGAAACACAGTTTTTGCTCCGTATAACGGGGCCTGAGTTCTTGGTTTTGTTTTGGAAGCTTCCTAGTTTGCCTTTTTTGGTTGGAGACCTTTGACATCTGGGATTTCGGACCTGTTGACCTTTAATTTGGATTTTTACATTTGGACTCAAGACATTTCTGTCTTTTTTCCACTTTTATCCTGGATAAATGACTGTACGCACTCAGCTATGTTTGTCTGCAGTTGGCTCCGGCTCCCCCCGTGAATAGTAGCCTAAGTGTCACTTTGTCACAGTTTATTTCTGTAGTGCACTGTTCTAGCACTTGTAGTGCATTTTGGTTTCATATTCTTCTTGTTAACATGCAGTATTGTAGTTTATGTTCACTGGAAATGAAACACTGCTTTGATATCCAGTGATTTTTTACTGATAACAGCCGCCATGTTGGGCGCATGTTGAGATGTAACTGTGTGGTCTGGAGCGCCCTCATGGATTAAGCTCAACATTTCTTCAGTCGTCGTACTTGTTGCATCTTCATGACTACTATTATTTCTGTCATTTGCTAATTACGTCTTGTTTGTTTGTGTGGCTGCAGAAAACCACAACATCATGTAACCTGAGCCGCTACAGTAACAGTTTGGATTTGTTAAAGACGACGGTAGTGAAAATTGCTTTGAATGGTTGCTAAGACTAGAAAAGTGTCAGCTCATGTTGTTAAGAAACGGTGTCACCGCTCTGACGTCGCTGATAATAACAAGTTTATTTCTCATTATGTGTTTACGTGTAGGTTTCCAACTGCACTTTGTGAGAAAAGCTTCAGACTTGTGAGTTTTAAACTGAAGGTTGATTTTTACAGGTTCCAGCTCTGGTTTTGTTAAATTAGGCCCCGGCCCTGATGTACCTGGCCTCCACTTGTCCCTCTCTGCATACAATATGAACACATAAAAAAAATAAAAAAAACACGGCCGAGGATCTCCTCTTTTTATCTCCTGACACTTCAAAGGGAATCCATGCAAAATTTAACATGCCTACTTTACCACCACCAGTGCAGCTGGTAGATGGGTCCTGGCTGCATCAGAGGGAAGGGAAAAGGCGTCTCGCTGGGGGAGAGGTGGTGGGCGGTAGGTGGAGGTGACAGCGAAAACCAAACGACAGACAGAGACTTCTTACTCGGTGGCTCCTTCAGCCAACAGAGAGAGGCGGCTGACAGGAAGCCGAGTGCAGCGACACAGCAGGTTTATCGTCTTTACCAGGGAAAAGATCACAACACATTCACTTCAACTGCAAAACTCTGCAGGTTCAAGCTCAGCACAGAAAACATCTTCTTTATTCTACAAAGCTGCAGCGGTGGGCATGTTTCTTTCTCTTCTCCCCCTCTGTCAACAGAGACTCTAACAGCTACAACAGCAGCTCCTCTCCACCTTATTCTGAGCACTGGGATCTCCTTTAATGACCTGACATGCCTGGAGGACCCCCACCACCACCACCAACACCCCCTCCCCGACACCGTGAGCTGCCAGTGGTTTGTGACTTTCACCAGGACATGAAAAGAACATGTACAAAGACTCACTGAAGTCGTGTGAAGAAGCCGAGTCGAGCTTCTTTCTCTTCACCTCTCAACTGGAAGTGCCCAGAGGGAGAAAAAAAAACAACAAAGCAGCAGACTGAGGAAATGATTGATGATAATGTGAAAGGAAGAAAGAGAAAAAGAAAAGAGAGAGAGAGACTTCAGTCACAGGGTGAACAGAAATGAACAAAAGAAGAAGCTGATGATGAAAGTAGCTGAACATCCATACAGCTGCTTAGATTTGGGAGGAGACTGAAGTTAAAGACGCCCTGAAACAGTTCAGCATCATGATCCCATGTTTCCTGGTTGGGAGGAGGGACTTGTCCTGGATAATGATTGACAGCTACAGCAGCCAATCCTCATAGATGAGTGGGAGGAAGATGATGATGATGATGACGATGATGATGATGATGATGATGATGATGATGAAGACGTTTCTATATGTTTGAGCCGATAGCTGAATTTATAGCACAAGGACGATGAAGGGACACAAAATACAACATCGGCTAAAAAACTCTCCAACTATAGCTAGTAGCAGGTCCTGAACCAAGGTTGTTGCCATGGTGACTGGTAGGATTTATAGTAAACATTCAAAAAAATTATTTTAAAGGGACAACGAGGAGTTTCTCCATCGGCAGAGCGAAAAATTCTGCGACAATAAAAAAGTCTCATATTAATGTGGATGAATCTCCGCTACCCACACTTGTTAATGGGCCCATTTCCGATAAATATATCGTTCTGTCTCTATCGTTATTTTGTTATTATTAGTTAGTATTACTTTAGGTTTCGCGGACGCTGCCCGGCGAGTCATGAGAATAACGCCCCCAAATCGGTGCGCGCAGAGGCTCATAAATGTAGTGTGAAAACGCTTCGCTTTTCCAAAACTCCTTGTTGTCCCTTTTAATTGGAAGTGCAGGATGAGTCATCAAACGTCTGAATTTGTTTTACATGAAGAGAAAATACATCAATTTATATGTAAATATACTCAAATTATAATTTTCAAACAATTTTGTTTAAAGGGATAGTTCAACATTTTGGCAAATTGGCTCATTGCCATAATCCCTATAGTCATAGCAGTAGGTTTGTTACCTTTAATTGTGGTGCAAGCTGTTTTTGGAGCGGCAGAGCAGAGCCACAAGCTGCTCAGAGCTACGCTACGGAGGCTCATGGGATTTCTTGGTTTCCCTCATCAAACTCATCAAATATATATAAAATCCAACAGAATGTTACCAGACAGAATTGTTTTAGAGGTAAATTCATGCAAAACAGCTGATGTGCGTTCCCACCAGGACAGTTTTTCATCAAGCAGTCTCTGCATTTCCCTCTAAAACAACTCTGTCTGGTAATGTTGTGTTATTATCTCATAGCGTGGTGAATGTGCAGGTCACAATTTGTCTACCAGATCGTTTTGGAGTTGTTGGATTGTGCATTTGATGAGTTTGATGAGGGAAACCAAGAAATCCCATTAGCCTCTGTGAATCTCTTTAAAGGAGAAATATGTGAACAATTAAAACCCCTACAAATAACTTTTAACTCAAAAGTCTCTGGCTTCTGCTGATGTCTCTGTTTGACCTACAGCAGCAGTGTGAAGATAAGCTGTTTCTAAATAGTGTAACTCTTTAACCTTCAGGAGGCGGTGGTCGGGTCGGCATGTCAAACCGGAGACGACGCACACGAGCCGGATAAGCGTCTTTACAACAATACGCGCTAGAGTTCATTGGAAAAGCTGTCTTCATTCCAGCAGAACACTACCACTTTCATCCACAGGGGTCGCCAAAATCTACACAAAATGCTAGTTCTTTGTAGGGCCTTAACATGTGGATACTGAACTAAAGCTGGAAAACCTTTAACATTTGAAGATCGTTGTTGACACTAACCCATTCTCATCTGAAGTGGCCTCCATGCAGAGCTCGTCCATCTTCTGCTTATTGATGAATCTTATGAATGAAATGAAATGGGGCTTATTTTCAAATATGAAAAGATTTACATTTACGTGGCAGATTTGTCAAACGATTCATCCACACAAACCTCCACCTGACACAGACTTCCCTTGGTTTCCTGCCGAAGGACTGACTTTATATTATTGAGAAAATGACTCATCATTATTTATACGAATGAATCAGAAGTCTGTGTCCAGAACAAATCGCCCTGTGACCACGTGCGTTCCTCTGAGAGCCGCTCAGACTTCTCCAGCTCCGAGCTGCAGCCACGTTGTTCTTAATTTACTCAGTGATACACAGTGAACTAATTAAGCAGGAGACGGGTCAGGACTCAGATGATGTGTATCAGCTTGTTAGGCCCGTTTTAGTCTCAGTCCTTCCTGTGAAGCGGCAGCGGGTCAGGAGTCGCTGCTCGCCGAGCTCCACTGAGGAGAACGGAGCGACCCGGGAGGTCGGAACGGCGACGGCGTCTAATCTCACATCACAGCCGAGCTGAAGGACGACAGAGCTAATGGAGTCTCAGTGAAGCTGGAGGAGGAAGATGAGGTGAAGTGGTCAGGGGGCGGTGAAGGGGGGGCGAGGTCGTCAAAGGGCCGCGCCCGCCAGCCGGCGCCGGCACCGACGCCAAAAGCTCTCCTGTGATTCAACAGGTCGAGGCCTGCAGGTCGGCACAGGGAGCGAGGCTGCACATGAACAGGTGTCTGGTCCTGCTTTAATCTAAAGGCTGTTAGAGACACCGAGTCGGTTCATGTTCAGACCTTCACTCTTCGCTCTTTTCTTTCTCTTCAAACCAGAGCGTCAGTGAGTTTCTAAAGGTTTGCGGCTGTTTGTGGCTGTTGAATGTAGTTCATTGTAGGAGCCGGTGGTGGATCGAGAGCTTCTATAGCTTTTATAGCATCAATGCAGTGGATAAATTATAGGATGGTTATATACAGTATGTTGAGATCATTCCAATACTGAACATATAGTGTCTGAACAAGAAGGCGGAAAGAAAAAAATAAAGTATACACATACTGTATGCAGCTCTACTCTCCTAGACTCAGTGTTTATGTAGTTTTCTATCACACATTCTTCTTAATTCCTCCTCAACGTGGGCGGGGTCGACATGCCATCGTACCATCGTCGTTACATCTAGCTCTCCTTTTTTTGATCCTCTCCTCAGCCACCAAACACACTCATCTGGACCTCGTCGGTGGACCACACAGCGGCCATTTAACTCATGTGAAAGCAGACCTGCCAACCTTGGCAAAATATTTTGAGTACCACTTGTATAGCGTGCCTTTTTTTTTTTCTCGCAGACTTTTGAAACTTTTTGCACAAAGTAATTCCCCTATGATTCACAGGCTGGAAATCCGTTATAAAGAAAAACAAAAAAAGCAATGCAATTATATATTTTTGATTACTTTAACTAAATACCTTTAATAAACAAAATATAGACATTTTAACCATTTCTTCACAGATATCCGTCAGAAAACCCATCAACGTGATTGCGTCTCTTCCAGTGGCGATGTTCTGGCCAATCAGTGGCTGGCAGTCGGTTGATGTTAGTTTTTAGTATTGGCTCAGCTCGCTTGGAGCCTCTGCTGAGGTGTTACCAAAACAAGAACCAGGTGGAAAAGCTCTCCAGGTTTTCATCTGATCCGTTTGGGCTTTTGCTTCAAATCTGTTGCTTTTCCAGGAAAGTTCTCTCATGTTCATGGTTATTTTTTTATCTTGACTAAAACCATCCAGTCCTCATGGGGTCATTACAGTTTCCAGTTCTCTTTTCCCATTGTGTCTTCATGTACTTGAGTTTGACTCCACACGGTTCACTGGTGATCTCTCTGGACAGATTTAGCTGCTGTTGTCTTTATGATATAAAGTGAAATTCAGACTGTGTGACTTCAAAGGCGTCGGCTCTCTGGGCAGCTCTTTGAAGAGTTCAAACACACACACATAGCAAGTGGTGTTCGCCCATCAACCTCTGATTTGCCTCCGACCGGGGGCGTTTGTTTGACGTAAAAATCAGGTTCAATACAGCGGAACATGCTAGCTAGTTAGCATGCTAACTCCACCTCTGGATACAGCTGTGGATGCATTCAGGAAAAGAGTTTGACTTGACATTTTCTATGATAAAACATCTAAAAGCAAAGATGGAGATCCTTCAGAGTTTTAGAAATACAGGAAGAGGTGTTGAATGACGAAATAAAGATGTAATGATGATAAAGGATGAATTCTGCAGAGTTCACATCCAGCTGCTGCGACCTTCAACCATTTTTGCGTCGTGAAAAAGTTATCCCAGGTTTTTTCATTTTTAATTTTCCTCACTGAGTTCAGGTGCTGTGGCAGACGACCAAGGCTCATTTTCCAAGTCCACTTATCAAGTCGACTGGTAAAGCTGTGAAAACGTCCGTTAGCATTTGGCAGGCGGGAGCTCCGAAAAACAAACCAAAATAAATAAATAACCAGAGAAACACTTGACCCCGATGTGTTAAACCCTTCTGAACACTCGGCTTCAGTTTTATTCATGCGCTCCGGTGATAAAACAAAAGATTCAGAAGCCCAACAAACTGACAGAGCCTCTGTCAACAGGTACAGCTTTTACATATTCATAAGCACTGACAGGTCTCTGCTGAAAACCACAATTAGAGATAATGAATTCGTTCAAAATAAAAGCATATAGAGCTGCTCTGTACATCAGACCTGTTGTTTCCTCCTCGCTCGGGCTGATGAGAGTCTCGTTTCATCCCTCTGCTTGTTTACTTTATTACCTTGTTGCAAGTTTTTGAACAGCACTCCAAGCGATGGCTTGTCAATTATGCATATTGCATATTAATACTTAATTTTATTTGATTTGCCTTCCCTTTGCTGTTAATCCATGCACAAACAAGCCATGGATCCTTCAGTGCGGAAGAGGAGCTCCAGTTCCAGCGTCTATAGGAAACTGAAATTTCCCCCAAAACCACTAACTCGCAGTAATTAACTCCTTCCTTCACGCTTGGCAGACAGGGGTTTTTCTTTTAATGATTTGATTCACTGATCCTTTAAATTTAGCCTCGCAGGAAGAGAAGAGATGCAAATCCAGCTCAGTCTTCATTTATTGTCTTTGTGGCCTTTTATGCCGCATATCGAATCAGGCAATGAAAGCCTCATTGAATTTATGAAATGCCAAAAAAAACAAAAAAGCCAAACAAACCTCAAGGCTGCGTCGGTCGGTCGGTCGGTCGGTCGGTCGGTCACATCGCTGATGTGTTCGGATGATTTCCTGTTTCTTTAGATGTTTACTGTTCATCAAACCCTGTGTGTGTGTTTGTAAGAGTGAGTGTTTGTTTGTGTTGGTGCCACATGTCGATTTAAAGATTGAGCTTCAAAAAGACAAAATCTGATTTAAAATCAATTAGTCACAGATGAAGGGATGACAGGATGTATGACTGTGTGTGTGTCTGAGATCACACCTGGAAATACCATCAACGATCTGCTGATCAATATCCATTCAGAATATACTGAGTCGCCTGAGCTGCAGATAAGACATCAAACACGTAGGTCCCTTCCTCCTCCGCCTCGTCTCGGTTTATCTCCGCGGTGATGGAGGCGGTGGTGGCGGCTGATGGCTGTCATCCATCAGATAAGACTTGGTATGAATATGGACGTATGAGTATTTGACTGCCGCTCCATTAACACGTGGGAAGTCAAATGCACTCGTTAATGCGAACCGAGAGGATTCGCTCAGATCGGCGAGCCGCTCGGAGAGATGGAAATGAAGCAGGAAGTCAATGATGTCAAATTAAAAGCCCCATAGCTCATTAAATACGGGGCATGAGATGAGATGTGCTTTTATTTTTTAAAAAGAAAGTGAATCAATCATGTGGAGGTCTGCACTTGAGTCTGGTTTAAAGATGACAGTTGATTACTAAGAGCTTCATGTTTTATAAAAACAAGAGGATAACGTGCAGACTGGATGCTACAGCTAGCTGGTTATCATGCTAACTTCTGATGAAAAGGAAGTGATAGAAATAAAAACCAAAACAAAAGTTGAAATTGGAATCTCACTTCTGAGTCTCCTGCAGAGGTTAGCAGCCTGTAACCTTCAGTGACCTGATACCCATCCCAAAACAAGGGCCAAGCCCAACACCTATTGTTTAACAAGCTGAGACCACATTACATTAATTACATCACCACAAAAAAGAACAAAAAAAAAAAACAGAAAAACAAACACACACACAAAACAAGCTAATACTGCAACAAGCCTAAAACATGACCAGTCCATTTTAAAATGAAATCATTTGTTCAACTTTTTATGTATTAGTGTTTATTGTCAATTTACTGTTAAAATTAAAATGATTTCTGCTGAAATGACAATGTTGTTTTCTCTTTATCACAATTTTTTCACAAATGAATATGTAAGAGACCTGTACCAATTTATAAAAGATATCGATGGATTTCGTAGCTTTTCAATCATTTACCAAAACTGTCCCATTCTACCTGACTTCACCCTAAATAAAACAAGTCTTACACTGAACTGGAACCATTTTATCTAAACTAATGAGTAAACAGCGGCTAATACTAATGTTAGCCACGTAGCACTAATGTTAACTTACACATAGCTTCTGAACTTTGGGTCGTCGTGACAACTAAAATCATGGGGTCCTCCGTTGTGAGAGAGAGAGACAAAAAATTCACAAAAATTACAATAATATATGTTTTTTCAACAAATATATTTACTTTTTCAAATATATGATTTCAAACAAAACATCAAACAGAAGTGCATCTACTTCTCCTTTATATTTAGGTTATCCTCTCATTTCTTTATGGCACTTCCCCAAGAAACATTAATATTGATTAAAGTTATTATTAAATATTAAGATATTAATATTAATATTTCTGTTAATTTCCAAATGTCCTCCTTTTCTTTGATTATTCATATTTCTTTCCTTTTTTTCATTTTTTCTGACGTCAATTTCTTTTGTCCTCGTCCTTTGTCTAGTGTTGGACAGTTTTTTTAAAACTCTTATTTTGTATTTTACACTGGTGATGCTCATGATAATTATTTTTCTTTTACTTAACTAAAGTCAAACATGTGGAGGAGGATTTTACAATTGAACATCTCCACCATTGTTTTTACATGAAGCCATGTTTTCCACTGAGTGATGTCAGGGGTAGAAAAAAAAATAGGTTACGGTTTTTCAGGGGGGCTGCATGTGTGTGTGTGTGTGTGTGTGTGTGTGTGCACAGCACTATCCTACTTTACCTCCTCTAATTGCAATTACCAGCGGTGGCCCGGGCTATTATCATTTTGACAGTTTACAGAAGTTTCTTTATTAAAGAGCTGAAAGCGTCTAAGTGGGTTAGGTGTCTTGAGCTTTTGCGTTGGCGCTCTTGACAGACTCTGTCTTCCTGCTTCTTAATTGCTTGCACCTCGGCAGGTCGGAGGGAAGGCGCTCACGTCCCCACCCACCCAACCCCCACCCCCACCCTGCAGCCGTCCCACCGAGGACTAATCTGGCACCGGTTAATAAAACAAATCCGAAAATGAACTCCCGTCACAGGAGAAGGTCGATGTGGAGCTGTTTGGGGGTTTGAGTCGTTTAGGAACTGGAAAAAAAGCTCCACAGTGAAATTCAACCACAACAACACAAAGTGTTAAAATTGTCATGGTTTACTGTCAACACAACTTTGTCATTTTCAAGTTGTGCAGTTTCCAAAAATCCAACAGCACCAGAGAGCGACTGGTTTCTATTGTGAGCTTTTTGGAAATACACGGAGATTGCTGCGTTTTACCACAGTGCTGCCAACAAAGCCAACACACGCACACACACACACACACAAATAACTCCATCAAGACGTCAGTTTTGAGTCACTTCAACACTTGAGAGAAAAATTGTTCCCATCAGGATTTTTTTTTCAGATTTACACAATATGTGGAATTTCTTGACAAAGGAAAAAAAAGAAAAAAAAAGAATGTGCTGAATCCAGACACCACCTGAAAAAGAAGAAGACGACGAAGAAGAAGCTCCTGATCAAATCACAAACAGGAAATTAGGATGAGAAAATGAGACTCACTGATGCTCAACGATTCACAGTAAAGAATAAAGACGAACACAGACGTGAAACATGGAGCCAACACACTCAGATCAATGTTCAAACTGTGGGACACCGTAGCGTTCAGTTTGTCGCATTGTGAGTGGGACGCCATCTTGGTTCTTGGTTGTTGGAGAGGTGGAAGAACACAATGATGTGTGCATTTACCAACACGTCATATACATTTACATACGTACTCTCTGTTTCACTAGCCCAGTTTCCATTACAATTTAAAAGAAAAAAAAAGAAGTAAAAGTGATATTTCTGAAATTTCAACAGAGTTTTTGCCGGTGTTTCCATTGAAGGGTGTTCTGTGAATCAGACGTAATTCTTGTCAAGCCTGGTCTTGCGATATCCCATAATTCTCGAAAATTCTCGTCCCGCGAGACTTCACTTTGAGGAAGAAGTGACCAAAGCATCTTGCGTTTCCATGGTTTTGGGACAGTGATGAAGGCAGCGCTTGGTTGTTCAAAGGTCACGTGACCCCTAGGTGAAGTCCGGTGATGTGTAAATGAAAAAAAAAAGTGCCTCTGTTACACTTTTGCAATACACTTATATATCGACAGGTCTGAAAAAACCACCTCATGAGAGCGAAAACATGTTTTAGCATTATCTTTTGAAATGTTGGTGTTTCCATTACCAATTTTTTATTGTGATATTTAGGTTTTGCACATTTCTTGGGGTAATGGAAACACAGCTAGTTTGACACTGGAAAAAAAATGCACATTTGAGGCAAATGCAGAGACTGCTTGCTGAAAAACTGGCACTGAAGGCAACGCGCATCAACGGTTTTGCATGAATTTCCCTCTAAAACAACTCTGTCTGGTAACGCTGTGTTATTATCTCATAGCGTGGTGAATGTGCAGGTCACAACTTGTCCACCAGAGATGAGGGAAACCAAGAAATCCCATCAGCCTCCGTACCGTAGCTCTGAGCAGCTCATGGCTCTGCTCCGCCATTCTAAAAATAGCTTGCACCGACAATTAAAGGTAACGAACCTACTGCTATGACTGTCGGGATTATGGCAATGGGCCAATTTGCCAAAATGTTGAACTATCCCTGTAAACACAATGATAAAGATGATGAATATAGTAAAAACCATCCACAGGATCTGCAGCACAACATTTAGCAGCAGTTTTCTTCAACATCTGCAGGTCGTGTGTTCTTATCTGCGAGGTGGGCTGTATTAGGCCATGCCGCCTTCACGCTGCATTTGTTTACAAACCTTTGAGCCTTCGAGCTTCTCTTCTCAATCAGACATCCAGTCGCCTCTAAGGTTTCAACCATCGTAGCGTTTCTTCTTCCCCTCGCTCCTCCAGCAGCAGCTGTTGTTCTGCTGATGATCGACGCGTCACACGTTCCCGCAAAACCTACCTGGCAGTGGCGGTGAGGGCGGGGCCGGCAGGAACATGGCGTGCATGCACATCTGTTGTTTTCTAGCCATGTGTGTATGTGTGTATGTGTGTGTGTGTGTGTGTGTGTGTGTGTGTGTGTGTGGGTGCTGGTGTGCACTTCCTCAGGGGTCGAGCGGTGGTTTATGGAATAATCTGTAAGACATAAATTAATTGTCAGAGCTGTCAGTGGCTGGAGCGGCGGCGCTCAGAGAGGCAGCTCTGGAAAAAGATTTGAAAGATGATTTGAATATTTCTCTCTCGTTCCCCCGGTGTCACATTTGATTTGACAGGCCTTAATGGCTGCCGACATTGGAAATTCACTAGTGCTGGAATTAATGTTGGAATGGAAATCTCCTCTGCTGCTTTGCTTTTCCTTTTCCCTTTTTCTTTTTTTCATCTTATAAAAAGGGATCAAGAACTTTTGCCTTGTTAATACTTTTCTTTTGTGCCTTTGATATTTTCGTGAAGCGTCGGCTCCAGATGCTGCGATTTCCTACAACCAAGAGAACAAGGAGAAGTGAGTGTGTGTGTGTGTGTGTGTACAGTAAGAGCATGTGTGCGTTAGTGTGTGTGTATGTCAGCTGATTACACTTGCCTGTGTTTCATATTCATAATCTCCACCTGTGGAGAAGCAGCTTCTTACTCACCTCACCTCCATTTTTAATCTTGTGCAGTTTGTCATAATTAATGCAGCAGCTCTGTAGATCCACAGGTATCAGCCTGAAGCTACAGGCCGCTCTCCTGCAACACACACACACTTTTACATACTGTGCTGTCCACAACAACACAACGTACACCCACAGGTTCATATTAACATTTTAAAATGTACATTTTAAACACTGTACCTCCGATAATCTCCAAGGAGTTTGTACTTTACTTGACTATTTATGCTCCATGTTCATCGCCTCAGCAACAAGCTTCTTCTTCTTCTTCTGCGTCTGTGGACTTTGCATGTTCTCCATGTGTCTGCAGGGGTTCTTTGTGGCGACCAAACGTGAACATGGACGGTTTTTGTTCTCTATATGTCAGCCCACTGAGCCCGGTAGGCCCCCGAGTTATTTACACCCCTGGAGCTCCAGGTTTCTCCTTTTTATGTTCATAACATCAAACCATTGAAATCCACTGTGAGAGGTTGATGATGGTAAAACAAAGGGAACCAGGTTGGAATTAACTGAAGCAATAAGGATGGCCTTGTTCTGTGGTGAAGCCTTGATTTTTTATTCAAAGTGGAAGGTAAGATGACCTGTAAATTGTATTTTTAAACTATTAAAGGTGTTCAGAAAAGAAATTGAATTTGAGCCCACTGTGGGTCTTAACATTAGTGTAATAACTCATCTATCAGACGATGGAGCTCAAACTCTGTGCAATATTCTATTTTCGAGTAAATATGGGATGAAAGTGTGGTAGTTTTTTTTCCGCATTGGCTAACGCAACTCACGATTCATCAGCCACTGATATTTGATCCGTCATCCGTCAATCAAACGTCTGAGACACACACACACACACACCGAGCTCGGTCTCGCCCCAAACATTGAATATCCCGCCCGCTCGATAACGACCAATCAAATTTGTTTTCCTCACTCAGGTAAACTTATGCGGCAACTCATGGAAACTCGTAGAAGGAGGCGACAAACAGGACAAATGGCCATTTCTGAACACCTTTAAAGGGACAACGAGGAGTTTCTATTTGGTTATAAAAAAGTCTCACGTTAATGTGGATGAATCTCCGTTACCCACACTTGTTAATGGGCCCATTTTCAATAAATATATCGTTCTGTCTCTATCGTTATTTTGTTATTATTAGTGGTGGTGGAAATGCCTCCAGCCGACCAGCGTTCCCTTACTTTCGGTTTTGCGAACGCTCATGAGAATAACGCAGCCGAATCGCTGTTTATGGTCGGGACTACGACGGTAACTGAACCTCTGTTAGAATAAAATGTAACATATTGAGAGTCACTCTTCTCAGTTGACCTTTAGTTGATCTCTGAAGTTGTGAAGCCAGTGAAGGAGGATATGAAACTTGCTATCTAGCGGGCCACACGCAGTTGTGGAGAGAAATGTTTTTTTTAACATGTGTGTGTATAGGGCAACCGCCCACTTGTGTATCCAGCAATGCATATTTTGTATAACCTGCTTGTGTGTACTCAATAAAAGGAAGCTGCAAACTGGGGGGCGTCGGAGTTAGCAGAGAACACTCAGGAGAAGTGTTGCGCTCCCCTAGCTAGTAAAAAGCCACAATTGTGTTTGTCTCAGTCTGTTCAGTGATCCAACGGTGAACGAACGGGGTATTTCTACCCAACAACCTCTTTGAACCTCTAACTTTAATTCTTGATGAATGAAAACAAGTCCGTCTTGCGCCGGTCGAAGAATTCTACGGTGTGCGCGGAGGCTCATAAATGTAGTGTGAAAACACTTCGCTTTTCCAAAACTCCTCGTTGTCCCTTTAATGGTAATATTTTAATAATTTAATAATTTAAGTAACATTTTTTTACATCATTGAGCAGGTTTGTTTGTTTTTTCGCAACCTCCTCTGGTCAGAAATGTCTTTCTACTGAAGTGGTGATAATAAACTAACACAGTGATGAGTGTAGTGTTTTATATGAAGTTTTACTGTAAACAAGTCGAGTGTTGATTCAGGCTTAGTTGAACCGACGTGGTCGACTCGTTGTCGTCATTGATTTAACAAACAAAACAAAAAAAAGTGCTCCAGACATTCTCAACATTAAATTTACAGAAATAAAAGCAGTGGAGGCTCCTCAGCTTCAGCTCCTCCACACTCCACTGCAGAAACCTACACACACACACACACACACACACACACACACACACACACACACACACACACAATGCACTTAAACACCACACAGTGAATAAAAGTACCATCTCAAACAGGCTCCAGTGTTTTGCAGGTTGTATTTCTTTACCTCCCCCAATTAAAATGACCAGAGCTCGGTGTGACAACGCTGTTCCTCTCCCTCCACCGTGTGAGTGTGTAATGAGTCACACAGATATTAAAGTAACAAGGAAAATGCCACTTCTCCAGCGCTGCAGCAGAAAACTAGAAAACTGTCTCAGCTTCTGCAAAAAAAAACAAAAAAAACTTAAAGTGCAACAAGAAGAATTCATTTCCTGGCTCCAAACATGTTTAATCGCTGCTTCCTTTAGATTTCCTCTAAATTTGGGATAGATGGATTTCTATAGTGTCCAGAGGAGGAGGGAAGAGATGGGGGGTGAAGAGATGGAGGGATAAAGGAGAGTGGTTTCAGAGCAGTATAATCTGGTTTGGAAGTCACGGCCGGTCCATACACTCCCAGTGAATTTCCTGCTGTAAATGGGGGCTAATGGGGGAAAGGTCTGTGTAATTCTCTCTCCATTAGCTGCTCCGCCCGCCCTAATTGCCCAGCCGAGCCTGAACAATTTTGTTAGTCGTTGCCCGGGTAATTATGGCTGCTCCGGCTAAAAATAACAGCTGCCCACAATCCAGAGGCAGCCAGAGGTTTGCTTCATCCCTTTGTCTCCATCCATCCATCCATCCGTCCATCCATCCTCAACCAGCTCCACACCGGTGGGACGAGGCCGAGATGTAAATAAAAATGAGCGTGGAGGCTGAGGCGATCGGGCCGGGCTGTGGGAATCAAACCGGCAGCGGTTTGGTTCCTCCACGGACGCGCGTCTCGTCTGCTGAAGGACGCTGACGAGGGACGGACTGACGATGATCTGCTGCGGCTGCCGTGAGCATAATGACCCGTGGGAGGAGGAAGAAGAAGAGGAAGAGGAAGAAGGTTTTTATTGAGTTTAAGAAGCTTCTCTCATCGGGGACCGCCCAGGTTCGACCCCACAGAGACAACGCTCTTCAAGACTGTTCCACCTGGTGTGTAATATCTTAAAAGTAAAAACATGTCACTGTCAAGAAGCTGGAGACTCTAAGAGTTCAGATAAAAATACAACTTGAACCTTGAACTTTTCCTCACTGTAAAGATAAAAACTGCAAAATATAATAAAGAAAAACATCAGCTCAGAAAGTTGTATGAGTTTGTTTTGTTCTCAAAGTGTCTGTTTTGATCACTTCCCGTCAGTTCTTCAAACTCAGACCGATGTCTTCTCACTGAGCTCAGAATCAAACTGTGACATTTATCTACTTGACCAATCATTGATTTTCTAGTTTACTATGAAGAATATATACATTAAGTAGTTTTCTTAATCATGTACTTGTACACATATCATATATGTGGCTTCATGTTAAACATCATCCATCATCCATTCTGGTACAATTGTCGTAAAAAAGAATAATAAAGAAATAAAATGAAAGGAATATAGCCTAACAAAACACAAACAAACCATTAAAGGGACATATTATGAGGGGGAAAATAATCACTTTTTGAAGGCTCTTTAACATATATTTAGGTGTTTGTCTTGCCTTTCAACCCCCAAAATGCAATAATTAACAAAAAAATCTGTAATGTGCAGGCTCCCTAGGTTAAAATCCATGTGGTTTTATGTTGTTCAGTTGTCTTCCAGTGATGTAACTAGCTTTCAAATTTGCATAACCCCACCCCTACCTGGTACCAGTAGAAGGGGCGGGGCAAGCAGTGGTTCATTTGCATTTAAAGGGACAGCAACTGAAACTAGCCGTTCTGAACAGGGCTGTTTTAGAGGATGAAAAGAGCTGTGATGTTTGATCCTTGGGGGATTTTGACTGAAGCAGGTCACAGACATGTCTTTAAGACGCCTGAGAACTATTTTAATTTGTGGTAAATGAGCAGAATGTGTCTCCTTTAAAACCGTCACAAAGTTGATTCCTTAGCTACAGGACAGTTTATGTTTAGTTACTGTTCAGGGTGTCAGTCCTGAGACAGATGTGTAGCCAGGTCCAGGTGTGAACGGGGTCGACATCATCTCTATGATGCGTTTAAAGGCGGTCGGGACAGAGGAGTTTCTCTCTCTGAAACTGTGACCATGCTTCTTTTAAATAAAGATTGCTGTTGTCGTCTTCCCTCCATCCTTCTTTCCTTCTTTCCTCTGCAGGCAGATTTACCCCCCCTTCCCACTCCTCTCCGTCAGCCCCCGGCCTCCATATTTATCCCAGCAGCCCTTTCTGCTGGCCTGGCACTTGTGTTTATGTAGTGCTGTGATTGTTGATTTATATTTTGACAGCATGCATCTGCGTATTCTGCTGATGTGTGTTTTTTATTTGTGTGTACGAGCTCACCGCTCCTTGTATATGTGTGTGTGTGTGTGTGTGTGTGTGTGTTGCTAACAGCAGCTATTGACTTGTTGTAAAGCCGCGGTCCTTGAGAGTATTTATGAGAGGGGAAGCCGAGCAGCTCGGTGGCATTTTCCTGTCGCTGAAGCAGAACGACTCTCTCGGCGCTCTCTCCGCTCTGACAGCCGCCGCCGCCGAGCAAAGAGACACGTTTCCCAGAGTTCATAGCACCCCCCCCCCACCCCACTCTACCCCGTCTCCCTCTCTATCCATCCACAGCTATCTGACAAATCCATACGGAAGCTTATTGATGACAAAAGTATTGAACGAGCCCCGAGATGAGCCGTAATCGATCGGGAAGCGACGGCTGCGTGAACCGGCCTCGGAAAAACCAAACATTCAGACACCGTCACAGTCGGGGGGAGAGAAGTCACCGTGGTGATGGTGATGAGAAATAACAGAAACACTCAAACATGTATATGATGAAGAACTGCGGCTTGTTAAAGGGATAGTTCACCCAAAATTCAAATTTCACTCATTATCTAATCACCCTCATGTCGACTAAGAGCTGTGAGAATTTTCAGAGTCCTCCGTGGCTTCTCTGAGTTACGGGGGGAGGGAGGGGTCCGTGCAGCAGTATTTGTCCATATAATGGTTGTCAATGGATACCAACTTTCTTTGTCCAAAAAGACACACCAAAAAATTGAAGCCCCGACATGAGAAATTGTTCCGCCGGTACACAGGAAGAGCAGTGAACTGAGACACTGGAAGCTTCCGCTACAAACAAGCTTAAAATATAGACATATTCAATGTTTTCGCAACAATTTCTCATGTCGGGGCTTCAATACAAGAGGGACATTACAGACGAGCAGTATGGAGGTATTTGGATGTTTTTTGGTGTGTCTTCTTGTTACGAAGAAAGTTGGTATCTATTGACAACCATTATATGGACAAATACTGCTGCGCGGACCCCCCCGTAGCTCAGAGAAGGCAAGGAGGACTCTCACAGCTCTTAGTCGACATGAGGGTGAGTAGATAATGAGTGAAATTTGAATTTTGGGTGAACTATCCCTTTAAGGTCAGAGCATAAAGACATCCAGTATATATAAACTCTATTTACCACTCAGCCTGGATCAGGGACATGATGTCCTATATAGTTATCTTCTCTTTTTGTGTTTCTTTTTTATTTTTATCTATTACTGTGTATTCATTTATTTTTCTCTGTTTGTGCCGGAATTGATCTGTTCTATTATCATGGCTGCACCATTAATGTATAGGACATATTTTATCTGTAGGTCTTGTTTTGTGAAGTTGTTTTTTCGTTATTTAATTGATCTTTTTCATTTTATGTGGTTGGTTCGTGTTTGGAATGTGTGTGAGTGTTGTTCTCTGTATGGACAGATGCTTTTGTATCTGTTGTTGTCGTCATATAGTAAAGAAAAACAACCTTTATTTATACACATGCATTTAAGGGCAATGTGTCCTCTAGTTTTTCTGCTATGGAACAAAAGTTCTGCAACTTTTGAGTCAACGCTTAGAAACAGGTGAAACTTCCCAGATCATCACGACCGGGTTTCCTTGGAGACAAATCATAGAACCACACTTAAACTATATGATATATACTTTAGACAGTTAGAAATGTTTGGTTTAAAGGTCACAGATCATGGAACCTGCTGCATGTCTCTTCATTTCATGAAAACAGAGCTTCAAGTCACAGAAAACACAGAATTCTGAAAACTCGGAAAACTGAGTTTTCAGCTTCAGAACATCACAGAAGAAGATGCATAAGTGTCAAGTGTTCGCCTGTTTTTACTTCTTGCCATGTCTGAAGGAACCGGAAGTAACTCGTGTCATTCATTCATTGTTGTGTTTTTTGCAGGATTCTGATTGGCTAGCATGGCTTTATGCCTCTCATTACACTGCTGCCCATTGGTTTGCCATTTTTACGACATATTTATGCAGATTTGTGTAAATGAAAAATTTTTTTTGAAAGCGACCTGGTGATATAATGATGTTATTATAGAAAAGGAAACACCCCAGTGGTGTGTAAATATGGCCTGAGAAGATGTGGTGGAGATGATGAACAGTGGGACAGTTTTAGTTGATTTATGACGATGGAAATGAAACTATCAGGTGTTTTCCGGTCTGTTTGTTTTGTCTTGTTCCTGTTAGTTTTGTTTTTGTTGTTCATTTCATGATTTGTTATTTACGTCTGATGTGAGAAAGAACCTTTATTACCTCAGTCTGAGCTGCTGGTGTCTGAGCAGCTCTGTGTTTTCTATCTTTTGTGATAGATGTTGTTCTTTCACCTTCTCCACCCAGCAGTGATAAACAGATACAGTAATTAAACATACAGATATCTTAATGAGGTTCATGATTCAAGAAGATCTGAGGATCATTTGGCCGAAACAAACTTTTAAACAAAGTGAAAACTGAATTCTTTTGATGTTTTTGAACAAACTGGAGGCGAAAGCTGAGCTCATATTTAACAACACAGACCAGTGTCCTGACTGATTGTTGGTTTTGTTTGTTAATGAAATGAGCTGAAAGTTGTGTGTGTGTGTGTGTCTGTGTGTGAGCTGCGTTTTGCTGTCCTTGTAGTTTTGTTGTTAATGAACCTGCGTAGCTCGACGCTGCGAGTCGATGACAGATCCAGACATGACCTGCAACAGATGCACGGCTTAATTCCCTCCGCAGACTCTAATGGAGACAAATGGACGAGCCTGCGAGCAACAGAAGGTGTCGCACATCTATATTCATCTAAATTCCCTAAAAATCTGTGTCTTTATACTGTTGGTGTGCTCACGTCGTCCGGGGGCGGAGGGGTGGGTGGGGGGGTTAGGTACCTGCTGCTCTTCAACATGAGGATTTATCTACGTTTTACCGCCTCTGATGCTGTTTCTTATAGATTTCCTGGACAGTTAATAAATCTGGATAGAAAACAGACGTTTTAATGAGCGGGTGGAGACCAAAGCAGAGCTGGAAGAGGACGACGACGGATTCATCAGGTCACAAACTCTCACAGTGATCACGATGCACTGCTTTTTAAAAGTTAGCAACACGTTCGTCTGAACAAGACATAAACAATCAACACTTTGACCAAACTCTGTAAAAAAAAACGGAAACAAAACAAGGCTTCAAAATAAAACTTAAAGTACACTTAAATACACATCGTCTTTTTAACCATTTTATCTTTCTCAACCTCATTCACCTGAAAGGCAGGAGCAATCGATGACAAACATGATCGATCAGCAGCATTTTTAACTTAAAACCTTTGAGAATCAATCACATTAATCAATCTTTACTATGAAGTATAATATTTCTAACCTTTTTCAATGTTTCCCTTAAACGCTGAAGCTCATTTTAAGTGTCTTTTAACTGATCTTATATTTTCCCATTCATTCTCTCATTCTGCACTCAGTCATTTTATCATAATAACCGTCCATAATAACCTTTATCACAACCACATGCAACACATGCATATTTAAACTTTCTAAAGCTGATTGTATGTTATGTTTCCTTAAAAAAAAAAAAAAAAAAAAAAAAAAAAACTGTATCCAAATAACCATGAATTAACCTGCAGTGGAACATGAGTCACAGTGTTTGAGAAGAGTGTGTTCACGGCTCCTCCTGCTGCTCTGACCATGAGGCCATACAGAGGTTTTTTTTTTTTTTTTTTAGATTTTAGATTTTAGGACATAAAAAGACAGAAATCAATGGCAGCAGAGATGCTCAGACTCTGCTGCAGCTCTGAGGACACTTCAGCTTCACAGAGACCTCAGATACTCAACTACAAAACTGACACGGACACAGAGATGATCCATTCATGTTGATTCACTGGAGTAAACTGATACAGTAGCATCATGTAGTTTATTTATATTCTCTAGTAAATGAGAATTGTTTCATGTTAACTAAATGTTCTGTTAAATTGCATCCTTTTATTTATAGACATGTGTATTTACATTATTAAGAGCTTTCATTTCATGGTTTTGATTAGTTTTTTCTATCTCACATCACTTGATGAGTCATAAGATTATTATTTTGTCAAATATTATCTTTTACCACATTTAGTTTCAGATCATGAAGACTCGTGTGAACCCGTTCTTTACTACAGTAACTGCTCTGTTTATTTCCTGGTGATAAGTGAGCACTTGCTGGATTCCTAATTACTTCAGCCCTTCTTTCTCTTTTTTCTTTTTTAAATGACACCATCTCCAGTTTTTAGCCTTTGAATGTTAAATGAGAATTGGCTCCTGCACACACAAGCAACAATAAAAAAAGGTATTTAACAATAATTATCTGGCAGCAACAATAGACGATGACATTTTGAGACTTCGTCGTTGCTGTCGCTAATTGAGCTCCGTCGTCGTACCTGAAGATTTATGGAGGAGCTGAAACAGAGAGAGTCGTCTGCTGCTGCTGCCAGAGAGAGGAGGGAACAGGAGGCAGACTGAGTTTAGATATGCACGCACACACACACACACACATGCACATGAGCAGTAAAGGTTGTTTTCTTATCTGCTGGTAAATACAGCACCTAGGAAAAATTACAGTTGCAGGAAATGAGTTTCAACAATGTGCCACGCTCACTCGTCTAAACTGGATTCATTTAAAAAAAAAACGAACAGACAAACACAAACAGCAGCAGATAAACACTATAATACACTCCCCCACTCCCCTCAGCTTTACACACTCACAGGTCCCACTTTCCCTCCTTCTCTCTCATTATTCACAATCTAAGAAAGAAATGTGGAAATAAAAAGACGTCTATTCGGGTGTGACTGAGGTCTGAACAGGCGTAGTTGTGGATAAATGAGCTCAGGTGTGAACATTAGCTTAAAGACTAAAAACAGGAAGTTATAGGCAGGGGCGTGTCACAAATATTGATTGGGAGCCAATTAGGGCCACCCTCGAGTGCAGGATGAGTCATGAAATGTCCCAGAATTGGAAATATTTTGATAATAACTTCATTTTATGATCTAAATTATCAATATCAACAGATGAATGAATGAAGGGTTAAAAATATAAAGAACAAAAGATTGTTGGTAAATGATGAATAACAATAAACAGCAGAATGTGAAGCAGTGAGGAGATCATACACACCTCTATCTAGAGTGATGTCATATTTTACCTTTATTACCTACATTAATAATGTCTTTTTTAATATACCTATGAACTTATTAAAATCTCTTATTATCCATACGGTGGATTTTCATTGAGACTATATATCTTGATGATGAAGAATCAGTCCGTTTATTAAGGTTCGTTAAACTAACATACTACGTTTATTAAAAAAGTTTATCATTTCACCAAATTATTTATAATAATATCAATATATACCATTTTTAGAGTGGATGTATATTTACTTTATGTCACATGTCTGAGATATAAGCATATGTGCTGGACACACCAATATGAAATAGTTACCATTCCCAATACTTTTCATATAGGCTACTGTATCATTTTACATAAATGTTTTATGCTGGAAGTACTGTAGGCTATATGTCAATTCAATGTCAGTCTGCGTATATAATGAATTCCTGCTGCCACGTGCCGCTCTTTGTACAGACTGTATGGTTTCTCTCTGTGTCGTACAGGAAGGACCTTGATCTGAAGTCTCCTGACATCATGTATGTTGAGATGTGACACTATACTGAGCTGAATTCATTGAACCTCACACAGGTGAGAAACATCCTCATGCTTTTCTTTTGATCTATATTCAGGTATCAGTTCCTTTTCTCTTTTCTTTTTCTCCTTTTTTCTTTGTCTCTGAATGTCCGTCGTCTTGGAGAAAGAGCGACCAGCCTGACATTTATTCATTTGTTTCAATGGAGTTAATCTTTAACCTTAAGTATGACTGTGAATAAAACCTTATGTAACACACATTTTTATGTATATATCATTTTATATGAAAGAGGTCACTCTTGAATATATAATTACATATTCTGTTAAACTATTTAGCCATAGTTCTTGTTGAATATCGGACTCTCTTTTTAAACATTTCAATAATTTTATGTAAATGTTTGATATGAATAAAAGTAAAATCAAGTGAGAAAAGAGTGAAACACTTGAAATATCTTTAAACAAAATCAGAGAAGAGCAAAGAAGTCAATTAAAATCTGTTTAGCCCGGAAGTTTTCCAGATTGAGTGATTTAGCGAATTAGTGAAATTGCTTCAGATGATGTCATTCGGAAGGCGGTAACAATGAAAAAATAAATTTTAAAGGATTAAAATGGTCTTTACCCAATAGAGTGTTTGTTCTGGAGACCTCTAGTGGTCACAGCTCTTAAATTAAGCCATGGTGTTGATGCTATGGACGTATTAAATGGATAGTTCAACATTTTGGCAAATTGGCCCATTGCCATAATCTCTATAGTCATAGCAGTAAGTTCGTTACCTTTAATTGTTGGTGCAAGCTATTTTTAGAACGGCGGAGCAGAACCGCGAGCTGCTCAGAGCTACGCTACGGAGGCTCATGGGATTTCTTGGTTTCCCTCATCAAACTCATCAAATACACAATCTAAACAACTCCAAAACACTCTGGTGGACAAGTTGTGACCTGCACATTCACCACGCTATGAGATAATAACACAACGTTACCAGACAGAGTTGTTTTAGAGGGAAATACAGAGACAGCTTGATGAAAAACTGCCCCTGAAGGCAACCCACATCAGCACTTTTGCATGAATTTACCTCTAAAACGACTCTGTCTGGTAACGTTCTGTTATTATCTCATAGCGTTGTGAATTTGCCAAAATGTTGAACTATCCCTTTAAATGTAAAGTTGCTGTTCTGGTCCTGGGAGTTTGGACTGGACTGCAGATGACATGAGTCCAAACGCAGCGCTCTCCACATCGACCTGGTTGTTTATCTTCTGTGAGTGTTCAGTGTTGTGCTTTTAGTGGATTTACATCTGAAGACAAACAGACTAAATGATTGTGAGTAAATCAGACGCCGGTGGAGACACCTGAGCACCGGCAGAGAAACAGAGCTCTTCCACGTTCAGCTGGGAATCGTAACGTTCCAGTGAATTACAGAAACGTCCGTTCTTGGGTTTTATGGCCTCGCTGCTTTTACTGCTGCTGCAGCTCCGTCCCCACAGGAACTGTTGGGGGAAAAAATTCAAATTCTGCGGCTGGAGGCGAAGAGAGGTGTGGACACTGCAGAGACACAGTGAAGACAGTCTGAGCAGGACAGTCTGCTGTGATCTCCAACATCTGGATATGTTTTACTGGAAATATCTCAAGGTTTGTTTTTCTGAAATATAATGTTCAAGGACAAAACTCTAAAATTAAGTGATTTAACATTTTTATATGATGGTTTGATAACGTCTCCGCTGTGTCTTGTTTGTTCCCAGGTCATCTCTGCAGCTGTCGATTTGAAGCCTCTTTCATATAGCTCTGAGAAAATGCAACCTTCACGTTGATCCTTCATGGTCCAACTTCATTACACACCAGTAACGAAATAGAAAATATCTTTACATTTCAGTTGGGCCTTCCTGGTTTACGATGGCTTCCAGCCAGATCTTCTGAAGGTTGAAGCTCCTGAATCAGAGAAATAGTTCCTGCTGCAGTGTTGAAACCTGGTTCATGGTCTTCTGTGGTTGTGTTGCTTTCCTCTTGTCCCAGTCGTCTTGTTCTCCTGCCTCATCATCTCCAACCTCCCAGCTCTCGTCACTCTGTCCAATCTCCACCATTTCCTTGGTCACACAGCTCGACGTCTTGTTCCTTTACCTTTCCATTGACAAACCAGATCCATAAGAAGATCAGGCCTAAAACTCCTGCACCAGGTTTACTCTCTTAAAGTTGCACAGCCGGTGCATGAGCTTATAGCCTAACCCTTGAAAGAGGACGTCCACTTTGCCAGTTTACCTGATTGGCTCGTCACGTTATGTTGAAATAAATGTTGTCCCAGTCGAGACTCTTCTTCCACTCACTGAAATATGATCAATCAGGATTTTCAGTTTATTTTTCTGACATGAAATCCCAACATGTAGGAGACTGAGAAGGTGCTGACTCTCCCACTACAAAATAAACCGTAGCTATTCAATTGATGCTCCATCTGTTTGGGGTCAGTTAGACCCAGGAGAGGACCATTAGTCTTCCCACAGTCCTGACTGGTCTGGATGTGGGCTGTTGGTATAAACCCGGTACTGAACATTTGACACTGCAGGAACAAGGGGCCGGGGGCCGTTGGCATGTGTCTCCTTGGCAGAAACCGCCTCAGAAGGACCTTAACCTGGTACCTCTATGGGGTCTAAACAAGTCCCTGCCTTGGGGTAGGTACTCGGAGCAGCCACGAATGACTCCTGGTTGGGGCTTGAGGTTTACTTGGTGCTGATTGGGTGTACTCAGAGCGAGATGTAACGCCAAGAGAAGACGACGTCAACTGGAACTATTGCACAATGATTGTCGCCTCAAGAGTTTGGCGTCCTACTCTGCAATGGAGGACATTCCTGTAAAGTTCCCACCTTCTAAGTTTTACCAGGAGCTTCCTCAGTGGAAACAGGAGCGATTGTTTTCAAAAGCTCACCACAGGAAACAAGAAGAACCTCTGAGCTCCAACCAACACACTGCAGATAACGAGTCCACTCGTTGGATCAAGTTTCCTCCAGACATCAATTTACAGGGTTACTACTGCTGCTGCATCCTGGACTCCGAGCCTCCCAATAAGACTGTGATTGGTTTAAAGCAATGCAAACAGACCACAGTGTTTATCCCCTGAAGCAGAATGATAATGGGAGCAGCTGCAGCGTGCACCAGCGCTGACACAGCTCTGTGGAGTCCACTTCTGACCAAACTGTTAGAAACATCCAGCCACAGAAATCCTAATAGACTAATTTAGGAGGTGCAGTGTTGTGTAAAAAAACACTGTCAACACCAATCACAGATACAGAGAACATGAAAATCCACTGTTTAGTAACCAACTGGTGTCTCTGGGACCGCACAGAAATAACTAAATTATGTCTTTTTTTGTTTTGTTTTGTTTTTTTCAATGCAACACTGGGAGAAGTGGTGGTATCAGTGTGATTAAAGAACATAAAGGAGGTGTTTTTGAGATATTAAGACCTCAGACTGACCCTTATTTTGTGTTTGGGATTTGGAGGCAGCTGAAGTACGAACAGTTCAACCGCCTAAAATAGGAAAGCAACAGAAAGCAACAGCTCCTTTTGTAACCTCTATTATCTTGTCTGTTTTGGGGGTTACATTATATTCTGCACACATTTCTGCTCTACATGTCTAAGCTGTAACTTTATAGCTGCTGCAGGTTGAAGGGAGAAGGTAATAGATGCTGTGACCTCACCTTTGCACCATTATCTGAAAGGTTAAAGCTCCATATTTTCCGTTGTATTGTATTTAACGTTGATACAAAACGGAGATATATTTGTGCATTTAAGAACAAAAAACTATCTTGGGTTTTAGTTTTACAGGTCAGTGAGCAACTAGTGGGCGGGGCTCGGTGGTACTGCTTTGTTGTGACATCACAAAGTGACAGGAAGTCCTTACGGCTGGTTTTAAGGCTCAGTTTCTGAATACAGGCTGTGTGCATTTCTCTGTGGACTGAGGCTTTGATACTTTCACAGTATTAATATAGAACCTAGAGCACTTTACACTTTATTTTATTCTAGCACATTATTCTAGCACAGATATCAGCAAAGTGAAAGAAGTCTGGTTAATTAAAATTTACCTTGACTTCTTGTTACTTTAGTGTGTTATTCACATTTTACTTCTTGATTGAGCTCGATTTCGTCTTGTTTCATCACTGTGATTTGTCCATGTTTTATTTTGACAGGTTTGATTTCTTCTTCCACCGCTGACTGACTATGAAGAAAACTCGACAAAACTGGCAACCAGGGTTTGATTGATTTTTTTTTTTTTTTTTTGAGGCTGATTATTCGTCAATCTGACAACGTTTTGCATCAATAACATCTTCAAACTGAAACATCACGAAAAGACATTTTACCACTGACTGATGTATGTTTCATTTCATTAGAATCAGTGTTGTTATTGATCGCTCCCAACAGTAATAATAATGGAATCAGCTGGATCACCGCTTCATACACAGGATGTGACCAGAGCTGCCGTCTCATTGGCTGCTCATTACCCCCCAACACCCCTCCCCTCCCCATAGTGGTCACAGTACGGCAAAGCTGAGTTTTCATTACACCACCCACTGATCTGCAGGAACAAGACGGAGCGACGCTCTAATGGGCGGCGACGAGCAGCATGTTGGCCTGTCCGTCCTCCTCCACCTCCCCCGCCATCAGCATCCAGGCAGAGGAGAGGGAGGAATAAAGTAACGTGGAGTCACTCACTTCTTTTGTTTTCATTTTGAAGGGATGAGGATAAACATAAAAAAGAGGAGGAGGAAGTTTGAAGGACAGAGAAGTGGAGGAAGGACAGGAGGGTGTGATGGGAGAAGTTTGAGGAGACCCAGATGCGTTTACTGAAGCTCCGTCAAGTGGGAAAAGAGACGAGCGACAGCCCTGAAGGCCGAACACTTCCTGTTTAACCCTCCTGTTGTCCTTCTTCCTTATCTGCTCACTTCCTCCATCCTTCCTTTCCTTCCTTTCTCCCCTCCTTCTTTCCACAATCCCTTTTCCCTTGCATCTTTCCTTCCTTCCTTCCTTCCTTCCTTCCTTCCCTTCGTCCTTACTTCTTCTTCCTTCCTCTTTTGATCCAGTTGACCAGGTCTGTTCCCTATCCCTCCATCTTTCTTTCCTTCCCTTTTCCCTTCCTTCTTTCCACAATCCTTTTTGCCTCCCTCCCTTCCTCCCCTTCGTCCTTACTTCTTCCTTCTTTTTTGACCCAATCTGTTCCCTCCCTCCATCTATCTTTCCTACTTGTTTCCCTTCCTTCTTTCCTCCCATCGTTCCCTTTGTCCTTCCTTCCTTCTTTCCCTTCATCCTTCCTGCCTTCTTTCCTTCTTTCTTTCCCTTCGTCTTTCCTTCCTTCCTTCCCTCCTTCCTTCTATCCCTTTATACTTACTTCCTTCCTTCCTTCCTTGACCCAGGAGCATAGCAGTAAACCTTTTCACATATGACAGAATCCTACACGTTACATCACGTTCACCTTCAGTCACATGTTGCTCTCCATGACAACACTCTGTCCTCCTCCTCTTCCTGTGACCGTCCACTCCCTCCGTCCATCACGTCAGCTCGGCCTTGGCTGCTCTCGGCAGCTGCTCTCCCTCGGCCAGCTTGACTCTGTCATGTCGTCACGACGATCCTTGAGCCAGACTCTCTTCTACCCGACCTCTGCTCCCTCCGCCTGACACCTGCAACATGAAAGCATCACATTTATATATTCAGCACTTTTCTATACAAAGTACTTTGCTGTCACACAGTAAAAAGAACCGACTGAAACCTTCAGAGCTATAAAAACTTCAGCTGGCAGAGTTAGAGCATTACATGGGGGGAGGTGTGATGGAAATGACTCACTGAGGTGTGAGTGAGTGTGTTTATGGACCTGATGCTGGAAACAGTGAAAGAAGTGAAGTGGTTGTGACGTTTGCTTTCTTCTAACAGATACGTCTCAGATATTATTGCTGACTGTAAATTCTCAAATAAAAGCCTATAGTCTCAGACAGACGCCGGTCTCCTGTACTGAGCCGGGTCCGGCTACAGGTTTGAGCAAATAAAAGCCGGTCTCAATTACAAGCCGGGTCTCTTTCTATTTTTTTTTTTCTGCAAGTTCTTCATTCATATTCAAATTAGTTTTCAAACTGAACTCGATGCGTCCAGCCATGTTGTTCGGCCATCCCGTTGAGAACTGACTGACCTAGGGGCAGAGGCGGAGCCTGTCCACCTTATTCCTGGGGTCGTTACTGTAGAAACGGTTATGGGTGGAACTTCCGGTCAGCACCGGAAGTAGCAGTGAGCCATTGGCTAACAGCAGTGGTTGCTAGCGGTCTTCATTACTGTTAGCGGTTTATTTGAACGTTTTCACATTGTTTTCTGTTTTCTTAGTTAATTCGGTAGATGAGGTAATTCATGTAGTGATAATAGATCGGTTATTGATCCATGGTGGTGAGCGCTCCTAATTAAAAAATCAGCTCGAGTGAAGAGAGGGAGTAGTGCTGTTTGGTTGACCCGTCTGCAGCTTCTGGGGGCTGCGGGTGGAGGACTGGACTGTGTTGGACGAGTCAGACCAACAGGTCCGCTTGGACCGGGGCCACTCGGACCAACAGGTCAGCTCGTACAACGTAACCTGGGCAGGAGACCGAGAAGTGGACGGGGCTGAACCGGGAGAGGCCACTGGGCGTGTGTGTGTGTTGTGACGGGAGTGTGGGGGCGCGCCGCCCGTCACAGAGGAGAAATGCATTGTAATGAATGTAACAGCCCCCCCCTCGAGATTATTGTTATTCTGACACATGAGTTAAATAACAGCTGTGTTTGAAACCACGCTGCGGTTCGTAATCGCGGTGCAGAAGAGTGAGTTTGGAGCTGACGAAAGGAGAGAAAAAAGAGAGTCGGTGGAAGATGCTCATTGATTATCAGACAGCGATCAGCTCCGCGGTGCTGACGAACCCGCTTTAATATGACAAACTATGACTGTGATTAAAAGAACCTAAACCAAGTCGAGTAGATCTGAGCTGTAACTGTGTAGTGGAGAAGGGGCAACAACACACGCTATGCGCACACACGCACACGCGCTATCGTCCCCTCAGATGCGGCTGCATCTCTCCAGGACACTGGTGTGTGTGAGTGTGAGAGAAATAAAAGCTGTGACTTGCTTGGGCAGACGTTGTTTGGTGTCACCCGCTGATTTGCACAGGTACATAAATATCTAGACCCCGAATCTATAAGACTATATGTATACAAATATGTATAAAAAATTGCGTGTATCATTTAGGGGTTTTTATATCCCTAAATGATACACGCAATTTTATGTTTACTGTTTCATTCCGTGTAAACGTTGTGTACACTGACACACCCCCCTCTGTATCAAAAGTATAGGTCTTTATGATTAAAATAAACTAAATGGATTTTTTTTTTACTACAACTTTGTTGGTTGGACACTCGGATGTGTCTGTGTGTGGTCTTATAATAGATCCATGGTGAGAACCTACAGTAAAATACTCCCCCACCACCACACACACACACAATCCCTGAGAGCAGACAGTAAAGAGGTAAGTGAGAGAGAGACCCCCCCACACACATACGCATTTCTTTATAAAAGAGGAATGTGTTTTAAAATAAAATTATTCCAACTTATGAGGCAACTTTCCAGAGCTAGCAGATAGCTCGTTGCCTCAACAACTGAAGCAACCAAGTTAACAAGTAGCTAAATATGCTACTGTACGTTATCTTTTTATCTTTGGCCACTTTTTTAAGTCGTCCTCACACCTCACAATATTAGTAGGCAGCGGTATTATGATATTGTCTCGTTTGAGTTGTAAAAGGTGGTGTTTTATGTCTCTAACGCTCGCAGAAAGTGGATTAGCGCGTACTGTTAGCATGTAAACAAACGCTACTTCCGGTTCGCACTGGAAGCTGCGCCCATAATTCCCGCAAAGCATCATGGGGGCTAGGAATAAGGTGGATATACAGTCTGTGGCCGGAGCACACTTTTATTTAGAAGAAGTTTAATCTCTTTCCTTCTGTTCTAACTGTCTTCTGGGTCAAATTGACCCAATCTGTTCCTTCCTTCCTTCCTTCCTTCCATCCTTCCTTCCTTCCTTCCTTCCTTCCAGCCTTCCTACCCTTCATCCTCACTTATTCTTCCTTCCTCTTTTGATCCAATTGACCCTCCATCTTTCTTTCCTTCCTTCTTTCCTCCCTTCTATCCCTTTGTCCTTCCTTCCTTCCCTTCGTCCTTACTTCTTATTCCTTCCTCTTTTGATCCAATTGACCCTCCATCTTTCTTTCCTTCCTTTTTCCTTCCTTATTTCCTCCCTTCTTTCCCTTCTTCCTTCCTGCTTCCTTCCCTGAACAAATCTGTTCACTCCCTCCATCTTTCTGTCCTTTTTTTCCCCTTCCTTCTTTCCACAATCATTTTTCCCACCCTCCCTCCCTTCCTTTTTGACCCAATATGTTCCCTCCCTCCATCTATCTTTCCTTCCTTTTCCCCTTCCTTCTTTCTTCCCATCTTTCCCTTCGTCCTTCCTGCCTTCCTTCCTTCCATCCTTGACCCAGGTGGACAACAGGAGGATTAAACAGGAACAACAAAACCATTGGAGAGGATTTTCATCTTTGCTGAGCAGAAGATTTTGTTCTAAATTAAATGAAAGCCTGTCTAAGGCCGTATTCACACCTGGTTCATTTGGAGCAGTTGGTCCAAAACAGGTAGTGTTTTACGTCAGACATCGGTTCGTTTGGTCGGATGTGAATACTGCAATCGCGATGGAGGTGGAACAAAACAAGCGGACCGAGATCACTTGAAGAGATGGTCTCAGCTCGTTTCCATTGGAGTCCTGGAGCGGTTTGTTTGCAGTGAGAACATAATCGACACAGCAACCAACACAACGCACCACACACTGCTGGTCTTTAATGGTTCTCAACTACCAGGGATGCTGGTTCGGACTGGCCTAAACGGAAGTCCAGTGACCTCTAGCCGCATGGACCCACGCATGTTGCATTCAAGGCTCCAAAGAAAAACGTGTGTCTCTGTGGTTTCCAGTACATCATAACAACAATATACCATTTACAATCCCCCTGATAAAAATCAAGTAGCTGGATCCACATTGTAACCCTGTTACACGCACTACGTCTCTTTTAACACCAATAAATGGTGAAACCAAAGCTGCAGTTATTGATTTTAAGTGCAGAGGAAAAAAGAAACAAAAGACTCCACTTGAAGCTTTATGGTAGATGATATTAAATGTAGAATATAAGTGTCAGAGGTTTAAAGGAAATGTCTGCAGAGACCAGAGTTGGAAAGTGTTTCTGATTTAGTTTCATCTTCACCAACAACAACAACAGCAGCAGCAGCAGCAGCTTTTTCCTGGAAAAGACCCAGTTACAACATTGTGCTCATTAGAAATCGGAGGGTGTCCGATATAACAGCTCATTACAGAGGAACACTAAGACGACTAATCACTGAGGGGGTTTTATTTATTTATTTATTTATTTTCTGTGGAGCTGACAGCACCATCACCATCACAGTAAATAACAGGCAAAAAAAACTTTACTCCACTCAAACTGAGTCAATTTGCTTTATGACTTCACAAAGGTCACCGGTCTCATCCTGCATCTGGATCATCAACACAAACACCAGCAGCGATAAATAACACAGGACACAGTGATAAATACAGGCTTCATTCAGGGTCCAGTGAGGAGCTGAGACCAGACCAGACCAGACCAGACAGCAGCAGCAGCAGCAGCAGCAGGTCTGAGGTTTCCCAGGTCTGTTTCTATTGGATTTCTCTGAGTGATGGACTCACAGAGATCTGGATCACATCACTGCAGCTACACCTGAAACTGGATTACTGCTTCCTGTCTCTGCTCACATTCACCACGCTCTTAATTTGAAAAGAAAAAACACAAAAACATGAGCTCAGTGCTGTAAAATCACCCCCATCATCTCCTCTTCTCTCCTTTACCTCTTTATTTATATGAAACAGATGATCAATACAACTTTCTGACCACAAAAAGAGAAAAAAACAAACAAACATGGAAGAACAGTTTAAGAAGAAATAGAAGATGTATTAAAATAATAATGAAAATACAGAAACATGTAGAATGGGCCTCTTTGATTTTTTTTTTTTTTTTTAAACATTTTTTTAAGTAGAAAGTGAAGAGGATTTAGTGAAACATCACTACAGGGTTCCTACGCAAGTATGGAAACTGGAAAGTATGGAATTTTATTTTATACATTTTCAGGTCTGGAAAAGTATGGAAAATAGAAACTATTATATGGAAATATATGTATTTTATTTGTCTTATCCTTGTTTAGTCTTATCTGAAGTTATTTGGGTTAACTATTTGTACTATGTGCTATTGTACTTCTGAAAATTATGTGGTTGCATAATGGCATACACATTCAGAATAATGAAATGAAATTGCATGCTTTTTTATATTATGCACATCTATTTACTTAAATATCACAATTCTTTGGGAGTTTTTTTTACAGAGAAGTCTGGAGATAGGGTCTGGACAAGTAAGGAATTTGGAAATTCCAAATGTGTAGGAACCCTCTCACTAATGTAAAGACTTTTAATGATTTGTAGATGTGGATCTCAGTTGTTCAGACAGATGAACACATTTCCCTCAGTTCTGTATCAGGTTACAAACATAAAACAGCTGCTCTGTTGTCTCCACTCTGCTGTGGCACGGGATTGTCCGACAGCATTTCTCCGTTGCTTTCATGAAGGAAGGTCCAATGTTTATGCGGCTTGTAAGGAGATAAGAGAGGAGACACTGAAGCTCTCCCTCTTCCTAATCAATGAGAGGAATCGATCAGCTCTGATCAGACACATCCGAGTCCTTTCACTCCGTCAGTAACCTTCCTGCTTCTTCCTACATCTGTCTTCATCTCCTTTCCAATCATCGCTTCTTCTCCATCTCCATCTTTTTTTTTACCTTCTTCACACTCGCCCTCCCAGCCGTCCATCATCTCACTTCTCCTCTCTCCATCACTTTGTGTAACTTGTGTCTTGTTGTTCAAAATTTGTAACAAACATGAATCTGAAATCCAGAAGACGCCGACCTCGTGAGCTTCTGGAGGTCAAAGGTCTGAAACTCTGGTTACCAGCTTTTAAAAAAAAAAAGGTAAAAGAGGATCGTTCTCCTGTTCTGCCTTTCACACCTCCCAACTCCTTGACTGATGCTCATCTTCTTCCTTCACTCTCCTCCTCCTCGTCCTCCTCCTCCTCCTCCTCCTCCTCTGTCTGGTCTGAAGCCCCAGAGACTCTGTCGGTCCCATCGGGCCCCGACTCTGACTGAATATTAAAGTAAAAAAGATCCACAGCAGGTTAAACTGGACGGTTCTGGTTCTGTTTGGAGGAATAATATTAAATATTATTTCTGTGTTTGCAGCTGCTGCTGTTTAATGAAAAATAAAAAAAAAGATAAATACATTAACATACCAGAATTATCAGGAGCAGCAACAAATAACAGGGAAACAAATTGACCCAAAAGATAAAAATATAATAGTTAATTTCACTGCAGGCACTTTGCCAGAGTCTGGTTTAAATCCAGCTCCTGTTTTCTCATTCCCACTCTCTGATACGAGCTGTTATCATATCATAACCATATAAACCACTTCTATACAGCAGAGCTCCTCCATGTAACGTAACATGAAATGCTTTATGTGAAGTCATTGTAGGAGATGGAATAACAACATAAACATAGATGCATTCAGTCCTTATGGATAAACATCCTGTATGGCTGCTTCCACAGGAATTAATCTGTTTGGTTGTTTTTTTGTGTTTCCTTGTTGCAGCTGCTGTTGAATACAATCTGCATCTTCTCTTCTCGACTCGACGACGCTCTGCAGACACGACTGCTACAGAACCTGATGATGCTTCTGCAGAACTGTAACAGTGAAGTTATAAACATCATCACGGCCGCATTAAATCTTCAAATGCGTCCTCTGATGGATGAAACCCTGAACTACGACACAGACAATGAGGCACAATCTAATTTTTATGGTGCAACACAGAAACTTCCTGAGCACCAAATCATTTTCTCACATCGTTAGTTTGGTGCAGATTAATTTGTGTGAAGTCCAGTCAGGTTCATGAATATACTGCAGGTGGAATCTCTTCATCTCTTCCCTGAGAATCTGTCAATAAATTGATCCATCGACAACTTCCCCACAAATGTACAAATAGCTTTACAATTCAATCAAATGATCATACTGTATAATATATAGCAACGTATTCCTATATTTAAAAGCATGAGTTTACAAATTGGGTGACGAAAAACTGGAACATATAAGAGCAAAAGAAGACAACACTGAGACCATGATGATGAAAATGTTGGATGAAGTTGATTAGATTAAAATAAATAAAAGGGTTAAACATGAGGAAGATATAAAAAAAAAGTAAAACTACAAGAATAGATAACAGAATCTGAATAAAAGTGAGTGAAGAGGAAATGTATTTATATATAACTTGTGTCTAAATGATTGTATTTTATTATCTTCATAGCATTTGAATGGATTTTTGATTCTGAATCAAAAAGTTTTCTTGAACTTTGCAGATTCTCATCTCAAAATTTTAAAACTTGAGACAAAAGAAAAAGGGTAAAAAAAAAAACTCCACATTGTTACTGTACTGTGTGACATTTATCAGAAAGACAATCATTTTTTTCTTTTCTTTTCTACATAGTTTTAGACTTTTTATTTTTTTGAAGATATCTGGATCAGATGGTGAAGAGTACAGTTGAGTTGTCTTCACTCATCTCAGCTTCTTCTTTCGAATCCTTTTCATGTTTTTGAATTCAACTTGAATGAAACGTCGGCAGATTGAAGGGCAAACACAGACCTTCAGAAGTCAACAGTCAGACCGGAGACAAAAGAGGAGAGAGATAGTCTGCGGCTCAGAGGGAGAGTAATTAAGAGAAGCCATCAGTCATTGGTCCAAACAGAAACCAAGATCCCATCTGGTTCTCGCTCCACGCTGCCTGGGTCAAACCCTCACCCTCTTTAGTTTTTTTGGAAACTCTTAACAAAAAAAAATTCAATTCGGACGATAACATAATCCAATTGATATGCAACGATTTGATGTTCTCTGGACGTTCTGACTAATGAGCAGCCGTTTGCTCTCTGAATAGAGCGGCACACTGAATAGAAAATGAGATTTTATACCCCCCCTCCCTCATCAGCAGCAGACGCTTCCTGAACGAGGCCCCGCCCGCCCAGCTGAAGATAACATTGAAGTCACCAGAAGATTAGCGAGTCCTGCAAAAACCGCCACCAGCGCCACCGTCATAGACTCATAATTCTGCTCCAAAAAATCCAAAAACCGAGCGAGACTCAGTCCGTCTGCCTCGCTTTTCTTTTCTTTTCTTAATTTTTCTTCTCCTCACTCTCCTGCAGCAGTTATCACTTTGGGAGTTTGACAGGAACTTGGCAGGAGGAACTTTCTCTGCTGCTTTCCCCAACGATGCACCTGGCCAACTTCCAGGTTCAACTTTTTAACCCTCTCATGAAGGTTTTTTTTCTTTTTTTTCCCAGCTCCTGTACTGTATGTAGGAGTGTGAGACGTGGCTTCGCTGCCGACCTCCTGTTCCTGCAAAAAAGTAAAAAATAAAAACACCTCTGCGCTCTGGTCCTAAGTGCTGTTTGAGGAGTTTTGCTTCACTTTTCACTTCACGAAGAGAAAACTTTTATCCGGAATATAAGTTCTTAGATGCTTTGTGTCAACCTCATCGGAGCTGTTATCGGCTCACAGAGTGCCCTCGGTTGTCATGGAGATGATGAATAAAATATAGAAAATATTTTAAAACCCTCCAATAGTCATTTTCAAGAGTCAATTCACACAGAGAGGAAAAACAGGCCGTAGCTAACACAAGATCACTAAAAAAGAAAATAGCTCCTCAGAGCAGCAGTTGTTTAATCTTGTTGTTTAGGTCATTTATGAGAAAACCATCACACAATCACATTAATAAATGCATTAAAAAAGATATGGCACAAAAGTAAGAAATTAATTTAACTGTTTCATCTCTGGCATGAGCTGCTAACGTTATCATGCTTGCTAAATAGCTTAGCAACCTAGCATCACAGTCAAAATTTAGACCAAGTTTAAATTTGCAAGTGTGTCTATGTTGTTCTGTGACCTGCCCTGAGCGGGTTTCGATACCCGGGTCTCCTGCACCGCGGGCGACCATGCTAATCGTTTCGCCAAGAGGTCAATGACCACTTGGCAAGTTGGTTAGCACGTCTCTTTTTATGGGTGAGTGAGTTTAACTTAAGTAACGCTAACCGCCACACGCCATCGCTTCTCCTTACTGGTACCTTGTGACTGTGACTATACCTGTGGATGTCCGTTACACGAGGAAACAAGTTTGTTTCATATTTAATCTTTTCACAGTTTTAGAGGACAAAACAACAACACTGCAAAATCTGTTAGCTACTGTTGTTTAAACATGAGAGCTGAAGAGTCAGGCTCGCTAGGTGTCTTAATGCTAAGCTAGGCTAACCACATCCATATTCATTGTAGCAGCTGTTCATTTATTGTGGAACTGCCACTTTTATTTTGAAATGCACATTTTTGAAATGCAGTAGGCTACTGGCAGTGTGCTTAAGTGAAGATTTCTAAGTCATCAGGCTATTTCAGTGGTTGCAAAGTGTTCATTGACCAAAGATACATTTCTCTTGTATCTATCACAGCCAACGAGGTCATTAATGGTTTTCCGGATTCATTTTCCCACACGCTGTAAATGTTTTTACTTTGCTAATGTTGTTGTTATAATGTGTTTGTGGATTTGGAGAGAGTTGCTTCCAGGGAATTACATTCATACTCATCACACAGACATGGTGCTAATGTCAAGAGATAGGCTATACAGAGGAATACACTACTGTTTAGGGACAATATAATAGGCTACAAGATGTTAAATTTTGTTGAAATATTTTGAAGCAGATCACATCTATATATCTTTTGATGCATTTTAAATGTGTGTCCATCATATCTAGAGCTTGTCCAGGCTTTATGAACTAAATATTTGTCTCATTATGGTTTTCACGTATGTGTTTACCTTCAGGATGAAATACCTCTACGTGGAAGGAAAAAGCCAGCGGTCTCTGAGTCCGTCTCGTTCTTTTTTAGCCGGTTTGAGGTTTTCCAGCTCCTTCCACCTCTGTTAATTCCTGAGATCTGTCCTTTTCTCTGACATTTGCACAAATGCTAAAGGGCCCGGGCTGTTTGCCTTCCTCCATGATGGAGGACGAGTAGTCTGGCTCGGTGGCAGCCGCAGAGAGCTTGACATATGAATTCAGCCCCGGTTTCCCTCCACATCCGCCAGGCCCAGGGATGAAATCCATCTCTCTGTGATGAGACAATGATTTGCTGAGCTCCATTGTGGCTGCAGAGCAGCGGCGGCGGCAGCACAGGGGCGAATTTGCATGTAAATACACGAGGAAATGATTCTGCAGCAGCAACGGTGAGGTATCGCACCCCTCCTTCCTTTACCTCCTGATCCTGCCACCACAAAACAACACACACACACAGAGCGCAGAGTAAAACACATTAACATTTTAGATTTCAATTTTTCCTGAAGTGATAGGCTACTCGTCGTGCTCTGAACAAACCACAGTGGGCCAAAGAGAAAAAAAACACACACACAGGACCTGATGAAAGACAAGTTTGTACAAAGTGAAATAGGAGATTTGAATGTATATTAAAGAAGTTAGAATATGTGTTGCTGAAAAAATGTGTAAAGATTGCTCACTATTACTGAACTTTGGAATTAAAGGGTAAAGCTGTTTTTGTGGACAAGAACTTCTCTTTTTTGGGGGGCTGGACTAAAGAGGAAGCCAAGTGACATAGATAAGCTTCCAGCTTTGATATGCAGTCTATGACAGTGGTTCGCAAAGTGGGGTCCGGGGACCCCCAGCGGTCCTTGAGTGGGTTCAAGGGGGTCCGGAACTTTTTCTTGAAATTTTACCACTTTGTTAGACTTTTTTAAGCTTTTCCTTTTTATTTTAGAAGTCTTACCACTTTTTTTGTAAGAATTTAAATATACTTTTTACCACTTGTTCTAGAAATGTTTAAATGTTTTTGTTTTTACAGATATTTCTCCATAAAATTACCAAAAATTTGCGCCATTGGCCCTCATTCGAATGTACATAGACAAAAAAAAGCAGCATCCTTAAGTCTCAGAACAAATATTTGTGTATTTCTGGAGTTTTCTTCAATTTTGTCCAGTGGGGGTCCATGGTCTAATATCTGCAAATTTAGGGGTCATTGGTGTAAAAAAAAACTTTGAGAACCACTGGTCTATGATACAGACTTCATAGATCAGAGCTGGACTCAGACTCTGATTGTGACGGCTCAAACACCGCGTGGCCCGAGTGATGACGATGACGAGAGCAAAAGGAAAATGTAGGTCAGGAGGAGGAGGAGGTTGTGATGGGTGGACGTGTTAATAAGACGCAGGAGATCAGGCGAGTGTTGGTTAGCATTGTAACCATGGCAGCAAAGTGTTTTCAACTTTGACCCAAGCCATGGTTGTTGGATGTGCCGGTCTTTGCCTGTAATCGTTTTAGTCCTTTTTACTGCCACTTGCCTGGTTCCTCCTGGTTCCTCCTGGTTCCTCCTGGTTCTCATTAAACACAAACAGCAGAGCATGCAGGACATCTTCATCACCACACAACAACCAGAGACACAGAAACCTACAAACTAAAGCTCCTCTGTACCAACTACACTTTTACTAAGTGACTTCTATTCTATATACAGATTTACCAATTAGTGAACTTGGGATGTTTCCTGCTTCCCTGGATGACCATCCAGCCCAACATCTCCCCAGAGTGAGGGAGCTGCAGCTGGAGGAGCTCACACAGGTCTGTAAAGTCCTGCATGGGTTCAGTTTGGTCGTGTACAAGATGAAACTGTTGATCCCAGTGGAACGAAAACATGAATCAGGACAGTTTTCTAAGGATGGGAGAGGAAACTGTGACCGTGCAGCTGCAGGAAAAACACAAAGATACGAAACTGAGCCTCTCTTCTGATTGGCTGACTGTTTTCTAAAGTGATCCAATAAAAATAGAGCAGATTTCAGAATAAAACACTCAGAGAAACCAAATCCTGCAAGTTGCTGTTGGATGGGTCCAGGTGGTGAGGGGCGGGGCTTAGTTGTGACATCACAAAGTGACAGGAAGTCCTGCCGGCTGGTTTTAAGGCTCAGTTTCTGAATACAGGCTGTGTGCATTTCATTCCAGATTTTTTTTTTTTGGAAATGCCAAACCAGATGCCGAAAACCTTTGCATGAAGCAGGTGCAGCGAACGCATCCTCTCTCCTCCATCATGGTGAACGTTTTTTTTTTTTTTTTTTCTTTCCGTGGTATTTAACAGGAAGCTCCGGGAGGATTCACGTCGGCCTTTCCGTCGCTCTTCAGCTTCCTTAATCAACATGGCAGCTGTGTTTCTGCCTCCTCCCCCTCCCTCTACCCCTCTACCCCCCATCCTTCCATCCTCTCCCCTCGTTGTCGTAATAACATGCAAGACTGCCATGACAGGTAGGTATTTGCACGAGATTAGGGCTGTAATATTTTGGCATTAAGGTGAATTAATACAGAAATGAATATGGAAAATGCGGGTAATTACCAACTCTGAGGCGCTCTGAGACATTTTAGGGACATGTCAAAGGATTTTCCCTTCCTGCTGTCTTCTTTACCCTCCCCTCAAATGCCACCATGTTTTTTTTCTCCCCTGCTGTTTCCTTCTTCTTGTCTGCTAATAGCAGAGCAACCCCTGAGCTCACAGAGAGAGAGAGAGACAGAGCCGGCGAGCGAGTGAAAGACTGTTTGAAAGCACTGATTATCCCCGAGCAGTCTCTGATGGAGCCGCTCGGCTTGATGCATGTAATTGTGGCGTAATTATACACTGACACGGGGGCTTTAACGCAGGAGGCCCCCGTCAATCCCTGACCTTCTCAGCCGCCCGGACAGGTGAGACAGAGGAGAAGGAGGAAGAGGAGGAAGAGGAGGAGGATCTGAGCTCACGGTGCAGACTCTGTCCACATGTGTCAGCGAGGTGAACTAACACATGTGTCAAATGTCGCCTTCAGCTGGGAAACTGACAATAACAGAGCAAAAGGTTTGAGTTTGAGTCAGTTTCAGAGCCTCCTCCTCCTCTCTTCTGATTGGCTGATTGACACCGTCCTGTTGTTACTGGAGCTCCAGAGAGAAGCTGCTCAATGAACACAGGAAGTGAGTTAAATACAGGACCTTTAATGCAGAGAGCAGCGACTCACAGACTCTGAGACTCTTAGTTTCCTGTCAGTCACTTTAAGGACCTGGTTACATCACTTTCTTTCTTTCCGGACTTGGAGTTAGAGATCTTTATTCTGTGGATTTGTGACATTCAGACCTCGTTTTGTTTAATTTAACTGTTTCATCATTCAAGGGAGAGAGAGAGAGAGAGAGAGAGAGAGAGAGAGAGAAGAAACTAAAGTCACAGACAAGCTGTTCATGTACGTCCTTGTTGGAAAAACCAAAGATGGAATATAAAATGTACTTTTAAGGTGTTTTACCATAATATTACTGAAAATGTGACTTTTCATTATTTTTAAAGAAATGGCCAAGAGGGGATTTAGGCCCCGTCCAGACGAATACGCGGCTTCACCAAATCCGATCTTTTTCTTAATCGTTTTGAAAAAAATCTCCGTAAACACGGCATCGTTTTCAGAAATATCTGTGTCCACACGCATCACCTGAAAACGACCCAAAACTGCTGTAGTACCTACATACTGCAGGCGTGTGTGGCGCTGTAGCGCTGCCTGCCACACATAAACACTTAAGACAGAGAAGAAGACGGAAAGTCCCCGCTGTAATTCAATAGAAGAAGTTCCCCGCTGTATTCAAATTCAAACATGGGATTAAATGTTGACAGGGCGTCGTGTCAGAGTAAATATTACGATCAGTGATGATTAAACAGACGTGATTCAGCTGCAGCATCTGAGCGACCTGACCATAGTGCGAAATACGGGGGGGTTTGGGGGGGTCGGACCCCCCCGATTAACCCCTTGAGACCCCCTGAAAGACTCAAAAGCATAATCTGAGGGGGGTCTCAATCTTGTCAAAAAAATAAATAATATAATATAATACAATAATTTTATTGTGGTCAATTAAATGTGTTTAAGATCACCATGTCCAGTATTCATAATTCAAAACATTTATTCGTTTAACATTAAGCTGAACCGTGTCACCTGAGCATTATGCAAATTAGCCATGTGCGCCAGCCCAGCGCAGGAGTCGAGCCCACTCGCTATCAGAACAGAGGATCCCGTTCCTCTCCCACCCTCTGCCGAAGAAAGTGAAGTTGAGGCCGAGTGCTCTGAAGACGTAGCCGCAGCCCCTGCTGCTAGCACTGGTGATTGGCCGCTTTTCTTTTTCTTTCTTTTTTTTTTTTTACACCTAAGCAGGTGGGGTAATGTAATGGAAATACCGCAACCCTTGGCTTGACATTAAGGCAGGAAAATAACTTGAGGTAAGAGGCTAGCCTGCTTCAGCATACTATGGCCTGAACCCCCAGTGGTGTTGTTTGGCCAGGCACCTGTTGTGAGCTATTTGTCTGTGCTTTTTCAATTTTCATGATGGCCCGTTATACGAATGTGATTTGTGGATGTGTTCAATGCTGTGTTTAAACGTATTTGCTAGATGGGTGGTTAGATAAGGTTACATGATCGGTCATAGTTGCAGGCTGAGGATCTCGTGAACATAATTGCACGTCAGTCTCCGATCTCCAGATTTATACAGTTGGTTGTTATTTGAGTGCACGAGTTTGGTGTCTTTCATTCATTTTAATTGTTGTATTTTATTTATTGTCTATTCGTTTCTGCATTGCCCTGATCGCGCGCCAGTCTCCTATACCTGGCATTTATTCATTGTTCAAGTGCGCCAGTGTGGTGCCAATTATTGTCTTTTATTTATTTGAATTATCGTCTATTTATCGTCAATTACTTTCTGCATTGTAATGCACAACTTTGCCTCTCCTTTTTAGGCTATAGGCTAATTTTCTTGGCTTATTGTAATGTTATAGTCCTACTTTATAAAAAGAAAAAAAAATAATGGTATTGCGCAACAATCGCGAGTTAGGGACATAGACTGTAAAAAGAATGGACGTAGCGTCCGTGACGTCACCCATTGGTTTTGGGGAGTCGTTTTTGTGACTCAAATATGGCGGCCTGAACAGCGCCATGTTGGATTGGCCGGCCGAGAACCCGCCCACTGGCCTCGAAGCAGCTGTCCACGGAGCTGCTCAGACCTGTCACTCAACGTTTCCGCGCCCTGATTGGCCAGAATTTTAACCTAATAACAGTAAAACTGTAGAGTTAAAAAAAAATTCACCCCCCTCAGAGTGTGTGCGGGGGTAGAAACTATCGATTGAGACGAAAAAACGTTCTGACACCAGGCTTTTAACATGTTTACTGAGGATGTAAAGTCGGCGATTTTAACATGGGGGTCTATGGGGAATGCTCCCTTCTGACACCAGCCCCCAGAGGAATTCGAGGGGATTGCAGTTTTTTGAACGCGGAAGTGAGCTTCACTTCTCAGACCGACAACTGCCCCCTTGGTTAGGGACCCCCCCGAATATTGATGGGTATTTCGCACACTGGACCTGACGGTAGTCGGCCGAGACTGTCAGTGTGCAGCTGCTGCTGCAGCGGTGTGTGTGTGTGTGTGTCTCAGGTTACAGGTAGAGCGGCGGGGGGCATGACATCATCGTTTCAGAAAAAAGCCGTATTGGCCGTCCAGACGAAAACGCTGGGGCGGCGTTTTCAAATTTTCCCACTCTGGGACCCGTTTTCAAAAAATACCGTTTTCACCCCCCGAAAACGCCGGATTCGTGTGGACGCGAGGCCGATCCGATAAAGTATTTATCCGGATTAGAAAAAAACTGATTCGTCTGGACGGGGCCTTAGATCTCTGAGCGATGTTGGAGCTGTCTGTAGTAACCATTCATTCACCTAATGAGTCTTTGTTTACAACAACGACTTTCTCAGTTTCTTTCAAAAATGGATAATATAACTTTAGAGTTTAGAATTGTTTAAAGTCTTTTTAAAGTATCTGTAATACAAATTTTATTCAAAAAAAATAAAAAATCATTACCATAATTGAGAGTAAATATCTTTTATTAAATTGCATGCCATTCAGAAGTAACATGGCTGCATGCACTAATATCAAGTTCTGCAGTATAAGCAACAAACTTTACTTTAAACAGGCTTTAATATAGATTAATTCTTTTTTCTTAACAAAGATAATTTGCTCGTCTGTCTTTACTCATCCATAAATGCGTTGCCTCTGTCATTCTTAGCAGTCCAAGAGGGGACCGACTATCATCTCAGTTTTGTATAGTCAAAATGCTCTAGACATCCAACATTGTGTTGATGACATCTGGCATCGCTGATATACAGTATATCTTAAAGAGTTAAACTATTTCCACACACACACACACACACACACACACACCAGTGACATATTTAATTATATGTTTAATTGATATATAATGAATTAAATCTACTCCTCTATTTGTCTTTGTCGTCACAAACCAAAAGTATTTGAGCTTTTACTGTTTGTTGTTTTCCTAACAAGAGGAAATGTAGAATAACTAATAAGAAAGAGGGAGAAGAAAGTGAAGAATAATGAAGAGGAGGTAAATGTATTTTAAATTGGGTGTAATAACGTACACAGCATCAGTTCTGATTGTCAGACGCCTTATTAGGATGCAACTGATTATTAACATAATTAATTATAGCTGTTTGACAAGTTAAAATGAACGTGAATCTGTCTGATCAACACAGTGTGTGTCTGTGTGTGTGTGTGTTGTCATAGATGTGCTTTTTACAGGTTGTTGAAAACTCCAGTCTCTCTCTCTCTCATCCTACATCTTTTCACCCACTCTTCCAGGAAGCCGTCAGACAACAGGAAGTCTATTATGAGGCTGTTTTCTTGGTTGTTCTGACCCTGAGCTCGGTAAAAGCTGCCCGTCCTATACAACACCGCACTTTACCACGGAAATATGAAAGAATGAAAAGCAGCAGCAGCGGCAGCATTAACGCAGCTGAATAAATCCAGGTCAGACGGCTGCATGTACAGGGAGAGTAAAATAATCCACAGCAGGTGAGGCGGCGAGCGCATGGCGAGCTCTGGCCTTCGCCGTGTTTGCGCTCTTATCAGGTGATTGATCTATCTGATTGATGAGCCAGGATGATGGTTCACCTGCCCGCCCGTGTGATGGGGCCAAAGCTGCGTCTGATTAACCAGCAGAATGAGAGAGAGGCGGCGGCCAATGGCAGCAGCAGCGGCCGCCGCTAGAAGAAGGCCTCTCATATAGATTTTCCCTGAGCGTCGTTGCTCTTCAATCACTGAACTACTTCATCAAGAGGCATCAATCAGCGCCCAGCAGAGCCGCCGGTAATTACAGGGGCCGCTTCCAGCCGCTGATTTCTCCCGGGGTGGTGGTGGCGGCAGCGGCGGCGGTGGCAGCGCCAGTCGCCAAACCGACCCCCACCTCACCTCACCTCACCCCCCTTCCCCCTCCACCCTCCCCCTCTGGTTTGATCCACTGATCTGGCAGAGCGACGGCGGCGGCAGCGATGAAGCGTTTCAGCCGCTGTCAGGAGCCAGGTGGAGATTTTTTTTATTTATTTTTAATTTTAATCCAGGTTTTTACCAAACATGAACCTGAGTCCAGCTTCAGAGAGAAAAAGCTGCAAAAAGCTGCAAGCTTAAAGGGACAACGAGGAGTTTTGGAAAAGCGAAGCGTTTTCACACTACATTTATGAGCCTCCGCGCACACCGTAAAATTATTTGACCGGCGCAAGACAGACTCATGTTTTCATTCATCAAGAGGTTGGAAGACGATCACATACCGTCGTAGTCCCGACCATAAACGGCGATCCGGCTGCGTTATTCTCATGACTCGCCACGAAACCGAAAATAAGGAAACACTGGTCGGCTCAACCAGCGTTTCCGCCACCACTAATAATAACAAAATAACGATAGAGACAAAACAATATATTTATCGAAAATGGGCCCATTAACAAGTGTGGGTAGTGGAGATTCATCCACATTAACGTGAGACTTTTTTATAACCAAATAGAAACTCCTCGTTGTCCCTTTAAGTGGGACAAGTGGACAGATCAAATCTGCACCAAGACTCAACAAAGAATGTTCCACTTCAAGAAACTCCTGTCCTTTAATGTTGAAAGGAGAATGCTTCAAATGTTCTACTGTGCCTTTATTGAAAGCATCCTTTCTTTTTGTATTACCTGCTGGTTTGGCAATGCCACAGAGGCACAGAAAAAGAGGGTTAGAGAAATTACCGTATAACCATATCTAGTAAATTGCTGCGCATCACTCTGCCATGTATGGAAGGCATCTAGATAGGATAGAGAAAAAGGCAAGGAATATTATAGGTGACCAAAGGCACCCCCTTGCCCACTCATTTAACCCTCTTCCATCCGGGCGACGATATCGCTCCCCTCTGTTTCCTAAAAACAAAGCAAAATTTTCTTTTGTGCCCCAGGCGATTAAATCCCTTAATAATAATCGATAGTCACTGTTAGTGTTGGTCAGCTCATAGCCTGCTCAGCTGGTCTGACCAGGTTAAGGCTGAGATAAACATAAAAAGTGTGACTCACTGTTAATCTATGTGTGAAAGTTGTACTGTGTTGTTTTCTTTTTTTTTTAGATGAAATGTCAAGAATTTGATCTGCTGCAACTCAATTTCCCTACGGGGACAAATAAAAACTACTACTACTACTACAAGACTGAACCAAAGAGTCTAAACTACAGGTCAAAGGGTCAGGGAGACTCAGAAAGCTGTGATCATGTTAGTGTTGTAGGTGCACAAGGCAACAGGTTGTTTTATCAACACACTGATGAGTAAAGACTTGACTGTTTCCTTCCTTTAACCTAGATTATCTTCATCTGCATCTGTCTGTTTCTTAATCAATAATCAAATCGTCCATCTTTGCTGTTGAACTCTTTAAAGGGAGAGGAAATCAGCCTCAGTGCTTCCTGTCTTACGCCCTTTAAAGGAGAATTTTCTAAGTAACGCTCTACAGCTCTAGTTCCCCGAGTGCGACCATAGGCAAAAATCTGAGAAAAATATATGCAGCCTGGACCTATAGCTCTCCTCCTGCTAGCTGTGCTACACTGCAGTTAAACAGTGAAGTAATTTTAACATGAGAGAGCAGTGTTAACATGTATTTTTTATCACATACCTCTGTTTACTCTAGCTTCCAGGGTAGACCTTATTGTCGACTGTCAAGCTTGGGACTGTGAGGAAAACATGGATTTAGAAGGAAAAAAAGAATCAATATCAATATGAATATAACTGCTTTTTTTTCCTCCTAAATCCATGTTTTCCTCACAGTCCCAAGCTTGACAGTCGACTATAAGGTCTACCCTAAGCTAGAGTAAACAGAGGCTATGTGATAAAAACACACAGTTAGAGCTGTTACAGCTGTCTCATAACAGAGTTATGCACAATTCAGTGTTGTGTGGTAAGGAACTGGTGGATGTTGCAAAGCATGTGTAGTGATATTTTGAGCATTAAGGCCAAAGTCGCGGTTAGAAGAACTGCCCCCATTACTTTGCTGTTTAACTGCAGTGTAGCACAGCTAGTAGGTCTGCACATTTCATTTTTCTCTGATTTTTTCCTATGGTCGCGCTCGGGGACCTAGAAAATGACCGGATTTCTCCTTTAACACTGGACCCTCCTTTTTCGATAAAAATGCTGTCCCACAATTCCTTGCAACATTTAAAGTGATGCACTGTTTGTGACAGATGATGTGAATATAAATCCACAAAGAAACATTTCTCCTGTCATATCTGTCCAGTTCTCATCAACAGGAACAAGCAGATTTAAATTTCTTGGCCATAATAAAATACTGTGTTCATAAATGTTTCACTGAATCCCCTCTCATTGTGGTGGAAGCACTAAAAATTGATGTTCTCTATTCAACAAATATATAAAAATGTCAGAAATGGGCCTCGTCAGGAAACTTGACTTATCACTGGCTCAACTTGGCTTTTTCATATTATCTCATTACATGTTTGTCGTCCATGCGTTAGAGATAAAGTTTGTGTCAGATTATTATGGTGCGTTCAAGTTGTCGCACCCTGAGGTCGGACATATCCCACCAGCCCTGATGTAAGAATTCAAGATGGCCGCTTCATGTCAATAGTGAGTAGGCTAGCCTACTGCAAATTTTACCATTTATTTCACATTAAAATCAACCATGTAGCTTCATATTGATCAATTATGCCTGACCATTTTCCTTTGCTGTTCGTATTTGTGAAAAACAGAGTGTTGTTATTAAAATTAGGAAGCTAACAACCATTAACAGTGGCTAACAGCTAATGGTCCTTTTGTTTTGGTTCATGTTAGGCTACGGGTTTTGTCTTTTTTCCACTTTGGTTTAGAAATGTACTTTACATGTCATTTCAGTAATAAACAATTATTGTGTATAATAACAACCACCACCCACTCCATACCAAACAAATGAATTAGGCTACTTAAGAAAAAGAGAGACATATATTTTTGTTGTAAGTTTGTACGGCTTCTTTAAAATGCTATGAACTGTTAGCATTGAAATCGAAACGTTTACAAGTATACAATCTTTATATTTTTCATTTCATCCAGTCACCGGATCAACTTATTGTCATGACAGAAATAGACTAAGTATTGATAGATGTGAGGAGTGAGATAATAAGTGCAGCTGCATGTTCGATGTTGGAGAAAAACAAAGCTCTGGATCACCAGGTGATTTATTGACTCGACCTTTGACCTCAGAATTCAAGATGACATCACTATTTCCTCCAACGACGTTTCTGTCCACCAGATATTTTATTATCACTGTTTGTCAAATATAGATGAAAAGAGAAAGAGAGAGAGATGTAATGGGGTCATGTGTGTCTCCTGAGAGGTGATCAGTGCTGTGTGTGTGTGTGTGTGTGTGTGTCTGACTCAGCAGGTCACATGACAGCGAGAGGCCTGATCCCCGAGCAGCCGACCAATCAGAACGCGGGTTCCTACCGCCTGGTTCGAGGCTGAAAGTGCGAGAAAGAAACACAACAGCACCCGACGGAGAGGCAATTAATCTTAAAGCAAAAAAAAAAAAAAAAGAAAGAAAGAAAGAGGAAAAAAAAGGCAAGAAACGCAAGGCGAGTGTCCCAGGTGACAAAGGGGATTCTGGGTAATGAGGGTGCAGTACATTTAATTAGCAGCAGCGACAAGCCTCAGGACCTGAGCAGATGTCCAGATGGAGAAGATGGAAGCCGAGGATCAAGACGAGGAGGGTTTTTGGCTGCAACTGGTTCATTATTGATCAGGAGACCAGGTTTTATCACGTCAGCAGATCTTCTCCTCCTGAAGCAGCAGCAGGTTGAGTCGGAGTCTGAGCGGCTCCTCGGTGGGAGACCAGAACAAAAGAACAACGTTGTTTCTTTAGGCGGATTCAGCCTGTTCGCACAAAGACCCATTTAAAAACCCTTTCACAAAAAGGAAAGATGTGGAAAAAACAACATTTCTAGGTGATACTATTAAAGAACGTTCTTCCTATAAGTGTATCTGTGCATGTCACTGAGAGTGGGCGTGACAATTGATCAGGTGTCCGAGGTTCACAGATCCAGATGTGGTTACATTGGTTACATCAGTCAGGATGTCTGGGGTTGTCTTTTCCTCATGCAAACAGGAAGTTACAAATCCTTTTCAAAATAAGGTTTAGAAAACAGTCTTTTCATGTCATATAACATTTATTTAACAACGAGGAGTTTGCTTTTGGTTATAAAAGAGTCTCATATTAATGTGGATGAATCTACGTTACCACTTGTTAATGGGTCCATTTTCGATAAATATATGGTTTTGTCTTTATCGTTATTTTGTTATTATTATTTAGTAATCGACTCGCCCAGCATACTGTATCCTACTTTCAGTTTCCCGGACGCTGCCCGGCGGGTCATCGCCAAATCGCCGTTTATGATCGGAGCTACGACGGTATATGATCGTCTTTGAACGTCTGACTTTCATTCTTGATTTGAAAACATTCTTGGCAAATGTTTTCGCTTTCGTCCGTCTTGCGCCGGTCCAAGAATTTCACCGTGCACGCGGAGGCTCATGGGAAATGTAGTGAAAACACTTTGCTTTCCAAAACTCCTTGTTGTCCCTTTAAATCTCAGTCACTGAGAGCAGACCATCACTGTCAATGACGTCAAGAACACAGAGGAAAACGAAAAAAAAACACAAACCACATTCAGAACAACAACAAAACACAAACATAGAATTTAACCAAACATTGTTAAAAACATCTACATTGTTGATCATAATTTTAAAGAGGAACTAAGCAGGATTTCTACGGTGGCTATGCTACATTTTTACCTTCATTAAAAAGCTCCGGAGTAATTGTGATCATTAACTACATCACATTTTGACTTGTTACGAGTGAGAACGGCGACTCTCTGTCTTCGTCTCACAGCTGAAAACCAACCTGGCAACATCTTGTCTCTGCAGCACCGCCACACAAACGTGCTCTGTAACCTGTAATCTTTGTCTATGACGGTTAAAACTACACAAATATACACATTGTAACATTGTTTATGTTATGTAACATTATCCACCGCTCCTTTTATTGATTTTTGCACATGGGTGAGAGGAGCGTGACCAAAACAGCGGAAAAGCGTGCATAGTTCCCCTTTAAAGTGGCCCAATGTAGCTAACACATATATTGAGTTTGAGTGTGTGTTTGATCACAGCAGAGAAACAAAAAGCAGGTTTACCAAAGTTGGTGTTTGTCCGATGAACATACAGCAGATTGGGTAGTTTCTGTGTGACCAGTTGAGATATGATGGGATGTTTCCTGTTAAAACTTACTGAATTAAAAAGCTTCCAGTGAGTGGAGTAGAAACAAAGGCCTGTTGATCCTTTTCCTACAATGCATCAGGAAGTTTGTTTTTTTGTCGGCACAAGAGTCCATCCAGTCTGTGAGAAACATCTTGTATCATTATGTATATTGGGCCAGATGAATGTGCATTCTGGGTTTATTTCACTTTCTGTGTGCAGCCTTGCTGAATCCAGCTGTTGCATATGCTCTATACATTTGGCCCGGCCGCAGCCGAGCGTGCCAACGTTCAGCCGGCATCGGCCCGCGTCTGGCTGACCCGACCGAGATAATGACGGGACAAACAACGACAACCACTTGTCCTTTTTCCAGGCAATTTTTTCAGTTTTTTCTTTCTTTTTTTGGTTGGGATGGATTTGCTTGAAAAACCTGCGCTGCATTCAGATGGAAACACTCTGTGAACAGGTGCTGGAGGAATTTATAACCATTTAATTTCCACACACACACATGCAGATGCAGCCGGAGTCAGATGGTGACAGTAATGAGGGCCTCGGGCTGCCGTGCAGGTGATGTGGCGTCACATCCAGCCACAGAAACACGCATTGGATTAGATTCACCCCAACAGAGTCTCCTTCCACTTCAACCAGCCACTTATTCCTATTTCACAAGACGAGCGGGGAGGATGACACTTCAGAGAGAGCGAGCATCTCTCTTCCTCTCCGTCTTTCATGCACAAAGAAATCAAGAGGGGGAGAGGAGGAGGAGAGATCGTCTTCTAACTTATTCTGATGGCGTATCTTCTCCCCATCAGTCACGCATGGCTGCTAATCCTCTGCTATGCTTCTACAGAAAAAAAAAAGAGAAGAGGAGAGAGATGGAGGGAAGAGGAGGAGGAGGAGGAGGGGGAGGCAGAAAGATGTGACGGAGTGTATTTGCATTCAGGGGCAAAGTTATAGAACGAGGGATGAATCCTCAATGGGGGGAAAGCCATTATCAGCTCACTGGTTAGTCTGACGGCGAGAGAAGAGAAAGAATGAGAAAGGAAGGGAGAAGGAGAAACGTAGCTGTACGTATAGCCGAGCTCAGACAGAGGTGAACAGTCATCTCGGCCCATTAGAGAACTGAGAGCGACGCGTTTTCACCTTCCTCTCTCTGGCTCTTTGAGCTGACAGAGTGGCGGGCTGCTCCCAGATCAGAGCTTGTCAGGAGGTGACGATACGACGTCGACGATCAGAAAAAGAAGAGGAACGGCGGCGGCGACGTTTCTTTCAGGCTGCAGGTCTGGAACTGTTTTTTTTTTTGTCTTTTTTTTTTAATGAAACTCAACCCTCAGAGAGAGAACGACGGCGACGTGCCGGTCGGTCGTCTGACTGTCGGTCTGGTTGTCTGGAGTTAATCACCTCCACGCCGCCGCTGCTTAACGCTCACACTGTTAAATGACCTCAGTTCACTTTACCTGCCCTTTGCCCCTGTGGTTTTTAAAGGGCTAGTTCAACATTTTGGCAAATTGGCCCATTGCTATAACCCCTATAGTCATAGCAGTAGGTTTGTTACCTTTAATTGTCGGTGCAAGCTATTTTTTAGGACGGCGGAGCAGAGCCGCGAGCTGCTCAGAGCTACGCTACGGAGGCTCATGGGATTTCTTGGTTTCCTTCATCAAACTCATCAAATACACAATCTAACAACTCCACAACGCTCTGGTGGACAAGTTGTGACCTGCACATTCACCACGCTATGAGATAATAATGGAACGATGGGCCAATTTGCCAAAATGTTGAACTATCCCTTTAAGCCACGCCCCCTTCTGAGTCATCAGGGTTGATTGAATTCCTCCCACTTTTACACCATGTGCACATTCGCTCTCTGCACAACTTAAAGATATTATTTCTCATGAGTTTATCTGTTAGGGCCGATGCATGTTGTTAGCAATGTAACTTCTAATTAAAGTGCAACAGATGCAGTGTTAGCTACGGCTAATTAGCTACAGTAGTTAACTTGTTGCTGTTCAGACTTTTAGGAGAAGTGCAGGCTCATGATACAACACTGTTTACCATGTTAGAATAATTCAGCCTCAGTATGTAAAGCTTTAGAGTCTTTATATGTAGAGTTTAGCTGAGGTCAAATGTTGCTGGTGTACAGTCACCTCCTCTAATAAAAACTCCTTTATTGGAATATTTTTGAATAATTTGTCCATTCACACCCTTTAAAATCTGTTTTAGAATGATAATATCTATGTATATAATTTATGAAATCGTCAAAGCTTGATAGAGATTTTACTTTTATTTTTGCATCGTCTTCAGACCCAGTGTTACACAATAAGAGTGAAAAGTGAGATTTATAACCACAGTGTGCATGTTGTAACAGGTAAACAGGATCCTATAAGTCCAGAGCGATTCATATAGGGGACAATATTAATATAATAATAAAAAAAACACATTTAACCACAGGAGTTGATTTCTGCTCAGTCCGACTCCACACTGAGTGACTGATAAATACTGCAGCTCAACCTGAAAGGAAAAATAAGTGGCTTTGTGTGTCCATGTGTGTGTGTGTGTTCCCTAATGCATCACGCTCTGTGTCTCCACCGGATGACGGCCATCTCTGGTGAAAATGTTGTCATCCGTGCTCACAAATTGAAATAATAAAAGTGAAATGAACTCGGGGGGGGGGGGGTTATATATTTTTATTTTCATTTATTTATTTTTCAGTTCTTTCTCCCTCTGCACCTTTTATTTAAGCCCAGACCAGGAATGAGGCTCGTTTTCCTGCAATTAAACCTTATTCAGTCTCCAGTGTGGCAGCGGGACGAATGGATTTCACTACAGTCCGTGAATACATAGATGATGAAATTGCCAATAATTGCTTCGGCGAGCGGCCGACGCAGGAAGATTCTTCTCCATCATCAGCTCAGACACAATGTTCCTCCCTCCCTGTCTCTGTCTGTCTCTCTTTCTCTTTCTCGTATGAAAACCTCCGCAGATTGTTTCCTAACGAGGCCGCGGAGCGAGAGACAGACATCTGCGTCTTGTCTGATGTTTTCTCCCATGCCGGTTGCCACGGCAACGGCGATAAAGGCCTGCCTCCCATCCGCTTCCCTCTTGACCACCGAGCCACTAGGAGGAGGAGGTAGTTGGTTGGTAGTATAGGTAGATAAACCTCCGTCATTATCCCCAAGGTGATTCTCAATGAGGAGGGTTTATGATGGCGGCCGACTGAAGTCAATGAGGACGACGGAGTTCAGAACAGGAAGTAGAACATCATCATCGTCAATCAATCAGACTTCACAGGCTCAGAAATCAGCTGTAGAGTTTTATTCACCTTCAAATCAGCTGCTTCTGTTTCTGCTCATGTTTCTTCTCTGCTCCGGTAAAAAAAAAATTAAAGAAAGTCAGCGGCTGCAGGTTTGGTCTTTAAGGATGTGTAACCTGGGTTCTCGTGCTGCATAATGTTTGGTTATATAATTCATCAAAGTGATTATAACCTGACATTCCTTGATCTGCAGCTCGTGTCCCTGTGCTCATGTTCTTTCTATTTGTCCAACCTAAACTCTCTCTTTGGTTCTTGTGCTTCACGGGAGAAGAACAACTTTTTTCTGTGCTGTTCAGTTTCATTTTATTGGGTTTATTTTCATGTTTTTCTATGAAATTTGCTTATAATTATTGTGTGTTTTTTATTTGTGCAGGGCTTTGTGTGTGTGTTCAGTAGGAACCTGTTGAATCCAGATGCTGAAGAACTGAGGAGCCACTCCTGATCCAGGAAATACTTTGGAGAGTTTTTTCCTCCTCTGGTTCTTGAACTTGTTTTTATTTGACTTGGTTTACATTAATGTATTTATTTCTATTCATAATTAATTTATCCTGTTTTCTTTTTATCATTTATTACATTTATGGTTTTTACTCCTTTAAAGGAATAGTTCACCAAAAAATGAAATTCAGTCGTTATTGACTCACCTTCATCCTGATGAATACTCTGGAGTAGTTTTTTATTCCTCAAAGTGCATCTGGAGACCCAGGAGGCCGGTTCGTAGTCCAACCAAAACTTTATATGAGAGTAATAGGGCCCGACACTTGGATTGCAGTGGACGAGCAGTGTGGAGGAATATTAAATGGTTTTTGTGTAGTTTTATGGACGTTTTTGGGTCGGGCCCTATTACTCTCATATAAAGTTTTGGTTGGACTAGGAACCGGCCTCCTGGGTCTCCAGATGCACTTTGAGGAATACAAAACTACTCTAGAGTATTCATCAGCATGAGGGTGAGTCAATAATGACTGAAATTCATTTTTTGGTGAACTATTCCTTTAATGTGCCCCAAGTTTAGTTATTTACTACTTTAATCCATATAGACTCTTCTACCTTTCACCTTTTCCTTGGTTCAGTTCCTGCTTTTTAAACATATTCCCTGTTTGTATGTTGTATAGGAGGGATGGGGTGGTGGATGGGGGCGGGGCAGAACAATAGTTTTGTCAATCACATTTTGTTGCATGTTCTAAATTTTTATCTCTGAATTTCGTTTTCCAGATAAACCTGCCGGCTCAGGAACAACCTGTGAAACCACAGACAGGTCTCCTGAAGCATCTGAAGAGATTTTTATTCAAGTTAATCTTCCCCCCCAAAAAATATAACGTTAAAAATCTGTGGTCCCACTCGGTTTTAACATCAGGTTAGATGAAAATCATCCAGTGTGTCACCAGACCAACCAGAGTAAATGTGACTTTAGCTCCAAACTCTGCTGTTAAAAATACACAGTTTATGAACTCTTCCTCCTTTAACATGGATCTGTTGTACATATAAAATAATTAAAGTAACGAGCTGCGACTGGATGAAGCTCATTTAGTCGATCTGTGTGTGGTACTTTATGTTCTGCTGCTCTTCACACTCACTCCCAGATAAATCTCACTCTTTGTTCTACATGAAATCGTTTCTCTCTGTTTGTTATTTTCACCTGGAACTAGAATAAAGAGAATTTGAAAAGGTTTTTTCTATCGTTCATCTTTTCTTTGAACGTTGCTGTGTGTTAAATATCGACTTTATTAACAGCCTGTTTCATGTTCACGTCTTATTTCAGTCTGACAGAGACTGCTGGATTGTTCTGCTCTCTGAACTGAAGTCGAGGGTTCGATTCCTCCGGTTGTTTTAGTAGTTTACCTCTTCATTCATCCTGCTTCTACTTCCTGGTCGCCTGCGCATGTGTTTGACAGAAGACTGATTCAAGTTTTTTAACGATATTTTTAATTATTGACCTGATGTCAATGGTAGAGTCCATGACTCCTCCTGGGTCAAGGAAGGAAGGAAGGATGAAAGGCAGGCAGAAAGGATGAAGGGAAGGAAGGAAGGAAGGAAGGAAGGAAGGAAGGAAGGAAGGAAGGAAGGAAGGATGAAGAGATAGAGGGAAGGAAGGAGAAAGGGAAAGATGGGGTGAAAGAAGGAAGGGAAGATAGATGAAGTGAGGGAACAGATTGGGTCAATTGGGTCAAAACGGACAAAGGGAAGGAAGAATGGAAGGGAGGGAAAAAGGATCATGGAAAGAAGGAAGGGAAAAGGGAAGGAAAGATAGATGGAGGGAGGGAACATATTGACGAAGGGAAGGAAGGAAGGATGGATGGATGGAAGGGAGGGAAAAAGGATTGTGGACACAAGGAAGGAAAGAAAGATAGAGGGAGGGAACAGATTTGGTCAATTGGTTCAAAACGCAAGAAAGAAGTAAGGACAAAGGGAAGCAAGGAAGGAAGGAAGGAAGGGAGGGAAAAAGGATTGTGGAAAGAAGGAAGGAAAGAAAGACGGAGGGAGGGAACAGATTGGGTAAATTGGATCAAAAGAGGAAGAAAAGAAGGAGGGGGAAAGGGATTGTGGAAAGAGAGAAGGGGGAAGGAAGGAAAGAAGGAAGGATGGAGGAGGAAGGGAACAGAATGGGTCAACTTCAACACTTTAGTTCACTGAGGTCGTTTTATTTAACTTTTCAAAACCAGGTCGTGATGTTTCAGAGAACTGAAACACACTGACACAATGTGAAAACGATATTTATGAACGTCTGGAGAAGTTCCCATTTCCTCTAAATGATGGTCACCTCCAAAATATTATTCATCTTTATCCCCAGACCATCTCCATGGAAACACAGGACATGGTTTACAGTCATAAATAATCTGACCAATGTGGTTTGTTTCATGTTATTCAAGCACTGTCTTTGTTGGGGACTATTTTCAGTGGCGGATTAATCCACAGTTGGTGACTATTTGGTGCAGTTTTCCAACCTTCCAGCTCCGGTTGCAGCTCCGGTTGCAGCTCCGGTTGCAGCGCTGCGTTGAGCCGAGGCCTCGTACGTGTAGGAGAGTTCAGTCTCGGTCGAGTCCGTCTGATGAATCACGCGGTGATAACTCATAAAGTCGGGGTCATAGCGGCTCAATGCGATAAAACTGCAAGTCGTCGGAGCCCCATTAGTTGTAATTGCCTCCATATCACTTCACAGACATATTTCTTTACTCACTGTAAATATCCCAATCCCTCCTCCTCCTCCTCCTCCTCTTCCTATCATTTTTACAAAAAAAAACTTCTTCCCAAATACGTTTAAATCTCCTCTGCAGAGGTCGTCCTTCCTCCTGTCAGGTGGCACATCAACACACTTATTATTTATATGATTTATAGTTCAGATGATTCATGGGCCGGCTACACAGGCTGCTACTGTACAGTATCAAATGTACAGTTTGATTTTTCAGACTTTTAGTGGGAACTGAACTCTTTTCTTCTCCTTTCTCTTCAGTCAGAGAACAGATCCTCCTGGTCCAACATCACTCCAACACAAAGGAGTTGTTAAGTCTTTTTTTTTTGCATGTGTTCAAGTCCTACACTGGAGCAGCTGAAAACATGGCTTAGTGATAACCAACTCTGTAAACATTAAGGGTAGTTCTCTGATTTTAGATTACTAAAACTAGTAGGCACTTTCCTCCATGCACTTTAATGAATCTTAACAGCACTTGATGACACCTTTGTTGATTAAATACATTGTAATTCTGTACTACTCCTAGCTCCCTCTGACTGAAGTTACTGTGTGATATATTGTATATATTGTGATGTATTATATTTGTACCATGTTGTGCTTTGTTCTTGTCCTTGGTGTTCGCGGGACTGCAGATGGAAATGAACTTTAGAGCTAAATCTGGCATATTTACATACTGTATGTTCATGAATATGCAGAGTCCCATTACAAATAAACAAATAAATGAAATGAAAATGAAAAACTATTTGCATGCAAACTTTTAAAATGAAGGAAAGATTATTTTTTTGTTACGGCTTAACATAACATGAAATATACAGTAACACTTCAAAGTTATAGAAAAAGACTATTGGCTCTTTTCCACCGCACGGCTCAACTCGCCAAGGTCAACTGACTGCCGGCCTCTGATTGGCCAGAGAGCGTCGTCACTGGAAGAATTATGAGCGCAACGTCCGACACAAGAATCAAGCCCAGAATTTTTATAAACACACCAACAACAGCTCCCACTGATCTGAACTGAGACGGCTGCTGTGCAGAAAACCACAACAGGGTCCGTCGACGAGGTGCAGACGAGAGGATTCATGAAAAAAAGAGAGTTAGACAAAGCAACCATACAGCTACGCTATGACGACCCCGCCCACGTTGTGGAGGAACTATGAAGAACTAAGCCGTAACTGTTGAATGGAAAATATATAAGCTCCCCTTCAAAAGTAAAATCTTTGTATTTAAATGAAGAGAAACTGAAAAATTTCCAAAAAACAAATGAAAAATAATCAAGCAAAGTACACATGCACACAAATACAAAGCCTACTTAAAGGTATAATGTGTAGAAATTCCCCCAATCTAGCGGTGCGGTTGCATATCTGAACATATTGATGTTGCATTCACGTGAAATCGGGCAGACGTCAGACAGACAACAGACGCTGCATGTAACAGGATAAACAAGCGTCTATGTAAACAAGTGGTCCACCAGCACAAGGCAAAACAATACAGGCGTGACAATATGTTGTCATGGTGATCAAGTAAAATGACATCCGGTTGGTTTGCCGACGGCCGTCTGCCTGACTGCACCTGAATGCAACATCAGTGCCTCCGTCCTTCCTCACACTACACAGTGGTGACAGTTTTAACAGGCCGAGTCGACAGCTCCGCTGAGTTTCCGTGGTTACCTACGGTCACGCTGCCACTCAACGAAAAAAATGGCGATGCAACATGGCCGCCTCGGTTCGGTGCATCGCCCACTTATGTATTTGTAACGACTTGTAACAACTCATTCTAAGGTACCAGAAAGCTTTCATTTGTATGCGGCTGTGATTCCACTTCAGTGAAATACGTATTTATGAAAGACATATTTGATTTTTGATAATAAAAAGCCAAATAAGCTACATACTGGGGCTTTAAAGCAGCACAGTTTAAAAACAAGCGCCACATTTTTATTTCACGGTACAAACCTGAGCCACGGAGGGAAACAGACGCCGGCCTCCACTGGTCTCGATTGTGTTTCTAATAGAAGACACAACAGGTCATAATGGGCCGCTCCGCGCTCTGCTGCTGTTTCTGTTTCAGGAGTCAATAATCTAAATGACTTGTGAAGATGAAGATTCACTTCACTGGGGGGAGAAGAAGCTGTGATGATTTGTGGGAACAGAATAAAAAAAAAAGGTTCAGTTCTGCTGAACTCTTATTTTCCCCGCAGGGGTAGAAAACATTAAAGTGTCTCGTCGTCGTACGTTAACTCCTTCACAGTTTCCTGCTAATGTTTCAGAGCAGAGGGGGAGAGGTTGGGGGTGAGGGAGGGGTTTGACTTCCCGATGCTCAGGCTTTTCACCGTGCACCAGGATGAATGAGTGTTTGTTCATTAGAAGTTAAAGCCTCCTCTGTGTACGTTATGTAAACCAGCACTCAATACACCTCAGGTGTGCACTTAATTCTGCCTCCTCCAGTCGCACCGATGGCATCATTAAAACTCCATTACACACAATAAAGGACGGGGAGCTGAGAGTAAAAAGTATACGGCACGCTCCTCTGAAGGCAAGACACTAACAGGCAAAAACTCTGTTTGTTCATGCACTGATCAATTTTGACATTTTGGGCTTTTTTTCTTCCTTAACATGTATTTTTTCAGAAAAGTTGAAAGAAATGGTAGAAAATCCACATTAAGGTGGATATTTTGCTTCATTTTGTCTCTTTCGCCATTTCCTTTTTATCAGCAACCAATCGTAAAAGTACGTTTTACATTAACAATCTAAATAATTTTACAGTCAAAGTCTTTAAAGGCCGTTTTCTCAGAAAGAGTTTTTCAGACTCAGACTCTGAGCTAGAAATCTCCACTTCAGCAGCACTTACAGACACCAAACCTTCCAGTTTGATCCCTTTCTATATTCTGAAGGTTTTTTACAGAGGGGTTTGTTGATATATCATTCACAGCCTGATTTATACAACATTTTATTCCTAAAAACATGACAAAATTTGATTTTTTTTAGGGCTGGTGACAGTATTTTCTCATTTACAGAGTGATAAAGTCTTCTGTGTGTTATGTTTTTTAGAAACCTGCCTTGGGACTGCGGCTGAAATTTAGCAGTTGTGCTAAGTCCGGCACATTTACACTGGTACTTAATGCGTCAGTGTTGATGAATGTGCACTGTCCCAATTCAATAAATAAAGAAATGAAATGAAATGAAATAAAAAGAGATATCCAAAATCCCCTCTGTAAAAAAATTCTGACTCTAATATGTCAACAAAATAAAACAAGAATTTTAAAAGTAGCTTTATCCGTTGTTCAGATTTCGGTTCTGGAAATATATGCAAATTAGTGCATATTTCATTAGATATTGCCTCATTTACATATTTAAACATAACATTTGACAAAACTTGTAATACAAAAAAGATTTGTCTTAATGTAAGTGATGGACTTGCGAAGTTTCATGGTGATATCTGTTAGTTAAAATTTTTACCCTATTCACCTGTAGTGTCTCCTCTGAAGAGCTGCAGGGGGACGGGTGAGGGGGGGAGGGGGTCTGACGCTCTGAAATGAAAACAAATGAAGTAAAGCAAAATGCAGAGCACCGCCGCCATCGTCTTCGTCTCCGTGTCACCTGGACGGACGGACGGACGGAGAGGAGAGGAGAGGAGAGGAGAGGAGAGAGGCAGAGATCAAAGTGAAGGTGAACTGACGGAGATAAAAGAGCCAAAAACTTCAAACAGCCACAGACTGGAACCGGCTGCCACTCACCACCACGACCCACAATCCTCCAGGGCCGGGTCGCACCACCATCATCACCATCATCATCATCATCATCATCATAGGCATCTATTATAGAGAGAGAGACCTCAGACCAGGAGGAGCGGGTGGGCGGAGTGAGTTAGACCACAATCACACACCAGGTGGTTTTTATTAATCAATTATAAAACATGGAAGACACTAATTTGAACATTTCAATCCTCTGAACACACACACACATACACACCTGCAGCTGTCACACATTAGAGGAACAAAAGGTTAAATTGCAATTATGGGAATAAAGTTGCTTCATCCTAATAGAACATGAAACAAAAGGAGCACGGCTAGAAACGTTATATGAGCAGAGTCAGGCGTGTGATCTTTTGGCTTTACTGTTATTTATATCCAAAACTTTTAATTTAATGACTTATATAAATAACAAAGCAGCTGTGCATAAAGGCTGAGAATGATAGAGATGTTTGATTTCCAGCTTGCAGTGTGAGTGAATATGGTTTGTACTTAATAATAAAATCACCAGGTTAACAGTTTCACCACGCTGTGAGAGAATAACACAACGTTACCAGACAGAGTTGTTTTAGAGGTAAATGCAGAGACTGCTTGATGAAAAACTGTCCCTGAAGGCAACACGTATCAGCGGTTTTGCATGAATTTCCCTCTAAAACAACTCTGTCTGGTAACGTTGTGTTATTATCTCATAGCGTGGTGAATGTGCAGGTCACAACTTGTCCACCAGAGCGTTTTGGAGTTGTTGGATTGTGTATTTGATGAGTTTGATGAAGGAAACCAAGAAATCCCATTAGCCTCCGTAGTGTAGCTCTGAGCAGCTCACGGTTCTGCTCCGCCGTTCTAAAAATAGCTTGCACCGACAATTAACCCTCTAGGAGCCCGAGTTTATTTAGGAAAATATTAAGTTTGGATTTCAGGATTTCACAAAGCTGTAGCTTTTAAGTGGTGAGAGATAAATCTATGGTGTAAATGAAGTTTCTGATGGGAGTAAATGTGCTAATCTAATTTGCATATTGTGACGTCACTGGGTGGCAGCCCCATTGGATTACGTGACTTCCAGTAAAACTGAATTTGGAACATATTTACACAGAAAAAAAAATGATATTGACATCTCATCCTCAAAGTAAAAGAACAGGAGTCTGATTGGAGCACATTTGCAGCCTGTGGGCATCAGGTGGAGAGGTTCCACAGCCCCGGACCATCAGGACCCTGAAGGCACCACGGTTTCTCCGTCACCCATGTGAGCAGGTCTTGGCATATTTTTTGTATTTTATTTTTTGCCTGTGGGATAAAAGCAGCTTTAAACTGACAGGACACTGAGTAAAGGGAAAAGAAGGAACCAGGACATCTGGGCTGCAGGGCTGATGAATCCCTGACTGTTTGTTGAAGCCTGGACTTAGGACTTGGATATGTGTAGATAAAGGTTTATAACTTGTTTCTTCCTGCAGATTGACGAGTGTGATTGAATAATGATTGATCGCTCTCGATGTTTCAGAAGCAGAGAGGACATGTTTAAAGGGATAGTTCACCCAAAATTCTAATTTCACTCATTATCTACTCACCCTCATGTCAACTAAGAGCTGTGAGAAGTTTCAGAGTCGTCCGTTCCTTCTCTGAGTTACAGGGTGTTCCGTGCAGCAGTATTTGTCCATATAATGGTTGTCAATGGATACCAACTTTCTTCGTCCAAAAAGACACACCAAAAAACTTCCAAATACCTCCATAGTGCTCGTCTGTAATGTCCCTCTTGTATTGAAGCCCCGACATGAGAAATTGTTCCGAAAAAAATTAAAGAAGTCTATATTTTAAGCGTTTGTAGCGGAAGCTCCCAGTGTCTCAGTTCGCTGCTCTTCCTGTGTCAGTGCAAATCTCGCGTGATTTGCACTGACCGGCGAAACAATTTCTAATGTCGGGGCTTCAATACAAGAGGGACATTACATACGAGCAGTATGGAGGTATTTGGATGTTCTTTGGTGTGTCTTTTTGGACGAAGAAAGTTGGTATCCATTGACAACCATTATATGGACAAATACTACTGCATGGACCCCCCCGTAACTCAGAGAAGGCACAGAGGACTCTTCTCACAGCTCTTAGTCGACATGAGGGTGAGTAGATAATGAGTGAAATTTGAATTTTGGGTGAACTATCCCTTTAAAGAGCGACGACAGAATTGTCTCCGTCTGTCCAAACTCGGTCCAACAAAGTCTTTCACCTGATAAAAGCTTCAGGAGCTGCCAGGAGGCGGTGACAGCGAGGTGGAGGAGGACGAGAGAAGTTCAAGTCCTTCAGCCGAACAGAAAAGAGAGAAAGAGGGAGACAGAGAGACAGAGAGGGGGGGAGAGACGAGGGGGGACGGGGGTGAATACCTGAGCTGCTCCAGGTTCGCTCAGAAAACATGACTTCCTGTATCGCCGGGCGTGACAGACATGACAGGCGGAGCGGTTAAGCTGACACTCAGCCATCCTCTCTGTCATGTCCAGAGCAGGAGGTGGGGGGGTGGGGGGGTGAGGAGGGGGACAGAGGGGGGAGAAGGGGGGCTGAGGGGCGGGGGGAGGGGGGGTCAGGCGTCCTGACAGCCTGCAGGACACGATGAGGAGCTTCAGCCTGACGAGTCACCTTCACATCACCTCACTAAACCACCAACTTCCTGCCATCGCCGCCTGTGACGGACTGAGAAGGAGGAGGAGGAGGAGTGTGTGTCTGTGTGTGTGTGTGTGTGTGTGTGTGTGACTGACTGAGTGTGTGTGTCTGTGTGTGTGTGTGTGTGTGTGTGTGTGTGTGTGTGTGTGTGTGGCGCCAGTTAAAACTAACAAGAACCTCAGGGTCGATCTTTGAAGTGAAGACAAATTCATTCTCGCAGCACAGAACACGTATGTTTTTTTTGTTTGAAGGACAAATTCTTTTTTCCCAAACACCTTCACAGACACTTGATCAATATCTTTTTTTATATACAGAGAAAATATATACAGTACAGTATGGCGGCCAGACTGTATAGAGTGGGTAGCAAGAACAAGGTTTTACATTTACTTCCCATGTTTCAGGCCAGCCAGGGTTATTATAGTTTACAGAAGTTCTAAAACTAGCAGTGAAAAAAAAAAAGAATTCAATTCACAGATGTAAAAAATAGCAATGGGTTGGGTCTGGTCTATTTTTGGCAAATTTAGGTAATTCTGAGCAACAAACAGGAGAATAGGAAGACAAGACAGTTGACATTGTTATGTTCATTTTGCACCAGTTGAGTCTTGAACTCTCAACCTCTGACACATAACTCCGTCTATCGCACTTAGCTAACTGGATAGCAACAGCTTAAGTGAGGCTTCACAAATTGATGAAGCCACATGATAGCGGCTGCCTGTGCATGTAAAGGCAGATTCAAATCACTGTAACCACTTGTTTTTAAAAAAAAATTATTGATCTGCTCTATATGGGCCAATTTGCCAAAATGTTGAACTATCCCTTTAAATATGCCATTCTTGCATTGAAAAATGCAGTTTTTGAGATAAAATTCTGAAATTCACACATGTTGTCGTTTTTTTCATGAACGTTGTATGATGTATTTAGAAAGAATTTGCAGGTGTATGTTTACAGTAGCGTTTACACCCAAACATTTTGATGCACTGTAAGCACAAATCAAAATGAATAAATAAAAAATCAGTGAAATAAATGTTGTGTAGGACTGTCTGAAGATGCTTTGTAGCAAGTCTGGTGTCAATTGAGGAAAGATTGAGGGAGGAGAAAGGTTTAAAAAGTTTTATATAAAAAAAAAAACAGAGTGAAGGACTTTTTTAATAGGTTTAAATGTACAAATGTTTCTTCAGTATTGAGGCTACAGTTTGAAAGTTGTGGAGCTGTAGCACGTATGGTTGATTTATTATGAATTTTCAAAGTTTTGAAGTTTAGATGCTGGCTATAGCGCCACCAGCAGGAGTTTTTGTGCAAAATTTGAGTTTTCACCCATGAGAAGTATGATTTCCTTGTAAGAAAGAAAGAAAGAAAGAAAGAAAGAAAGAAAGAAAGAAAGAAAGAAGAATACCTAGCAATATAATAGTGTCCTTACCGTCAAAGTTTGGAGTTCAAACTCATGAACACTTGTGTGAATGTCTGTCTGTGCATGTCAGCCCAGTGATTGACAGGTGTCAGCTGTGATTGGCTGCACAGACAGCGAGCGCTATAGACGATAGATGGGTGAAGAAAATGAGAGAAATCTGACCAGTCTTCAGGGAGTTGAGCCTCTGTCTCTCCGCTCGCCTCATAGTTTCTGCTTTTGTGTTGCACTTCATGTCTGGTTGAGCCGTTTTGCTGCTCATTGTCCACGGCCCGGCTGCTGCTGCTGCTGCTGCTGCTGCTGCTGCTGCTGCTGCTGCTGCTGCTGCTCGCCACCGAACACCAGACGTTTGTAGAGACTGAAGAGAGGAGAGTGGATGTTCTAGTGTGCTGCAGTGGAAAAAAGAAGTGAATAGAGGAGCTCCTTTGTTCGCTGGGTTTGACTGAACAAGGGGAAAGTCAAAGAGAAAATGGTGTGTGTATGCGTGTGTGTGTGTGTGTGTCAGCTTGATGAGAAGAGGGTTGTGGAATGGTTCACAAAACCACCATGCACTTTGCTTTTTTTCTGGTGCACTTGCAGTGTGTGTGTGTGTGTGTGTGTGTGTGTGTGTGTGTGTGTGTGTGTGTGTGCGCAGACCATGAATGCATCAAAAAATTCTGTCCAGCAAACAAACATCCACAGAGGGTTTGATACTGATTATTATGGATGTGAGCAGATTCTATGATGATAATAAACAGACTCCAGTGTTTGTATTAAAGCTCCATACAGTATAAAGGTAGATGTTTGTATTAAAGCTCCATACAGTATAAAGGTAGATGTTTGTATTAAAGCTCCATACAGTATAAAGGTAGATGTTTGTATTAAAGCTCCATACAGTATAAAGGTAGATGTTTGTGTTAAAGCTCCATACAGTATAAAGGTAGATGTCCATGTGTAGTGTGATTATAAAGCAGCTCTAGGTTCTATATTAATACTGTGAAAGTATCAAAGCCTCAGTCCACAGAGAAATGTACACAGTCCGTATTCAGAAACTGAGCCTTAAAGGGATAGTGCAACATTTTGTCAAATTGGCCCATTACCATAATCCCTATAGCAGTAGGTTTGTTACCTTTAATTGTCAGTGCAAGTGATTTTTAGAACGGCGGAGCAGAGCCGTGAGCTGCTCAGAGCTACGCTACGGAGGCTCATGGGATTTCTTGGTTTCCCTAATCAAACTCATCAAATACACAATCCAACAACTCGACAATGCTCTGGTGGACAAGTTGTGACCTGCACATTCACCACGCTATGAGATAATAACAGAACGTTACCAGACAGAGTTGTTTTAGAGGGAAATTCAAACCGCTGATGCGCGTTGCATTCAGGGACAGTTTTTCATCAAGCAGTCTCTGTATTTCCCTCTAAAACAACTCTGTCTGGTAACGTTCTGTTATTATCTCATAGCGTGGTGAATGTGCAGGTCACAACTTGTCCACCAGAGCGTTGTGGAGTTGTTGGATTGTGTATTTGATGAGTTTGATTAGGGAAACCAAGAAATCCCATGAGCCTCCGTAGCGTAGCTCTGAGCAGCTCACGGCTCTGCTCCGCCGTTCTAAAAATATCTTGCACTGACAATTAAAGGTAACGAACCTACTGCTATGACTATAGGGATTATGGCAATGGGCCAATTTGCCAAAATGTTGAACTATCCCTTTAAAACCAGTCGACAGGACTTCCTGTCGCTTTGTGATGTCACAACAAAGCAGTCACACCACCAACCGACAACTTTATTCAGAATGAGGATCACTTTAGCCAACAGTCGGCCAATCAGATTCCAGTTAAACTGTGTCATGAATGTGAGTCATCTGTGACGTCACCGCGACCTTTGACCACCAACATCTAAGCCTTCGGTCTAAACGAATGTTTGCCTGAAACTTGAATAAATCCCCCGCCCCCCTGGACTTACTGAGATATTATGGGATGGACAACACAAACAGACAGTGAACAGCCTGACTGTCTCCCTGGCACCGAGCCTCTCAAACATCAACCTTTTCCACTAAACGGCTACAACTGCCACTTGTCCTCCGTCTCCCTCGTTCTGCCTCTCTCCGTCTCTCTCCACTCAATCTCTTAATCTCTTTGTAAATGACAGCAGCTGAGTTATTGTTTCCACAAAGTAGAAGGACACACAAACAGTGTCACGTCATAAACTCTCAGCTCCACTCGCTGCCTGGTCGATGATCTCCGCCCGTCCTGAGGATACTCGGCTCGCTCTCAGCTCTGATCGTCGTTCCCCTTGGAGATTTAACTTCTTAGCCTTCAACTGGACTGAGACGTGGAGCTTCACTTCATTTTCAGACTCGCCAAACTCATCAGTAGCTGGGTTTCCATCAGCTTGTTTTCATCGGCTTTACAGACTTGTGTACAGTAGAAATACTTATGGAAACAGAAATTTAAAAAAAAAGTCCCAAAATATTGCAAAAAAAGTTTTCACGCTTGGAGGAAGTGGAAAAGTTTTCACATATTGAGAATGGGGAAAAGCTCAAAAGTGCAACAGCAACAGATTGAGCAAATGAATGATGAGGTTTACAGGGGCGGGTCCAGAGTATTCTTGCACAGGGGGTAGCAACAGTGAATCTGGGGGGGGCGCCCAAAAGTAACAAAAATTAAGGCTGCCTGTGATCGCTCTCTTGAATGTTTTTAATGTACAGTTACACATGTCTTCATCTTGCTTTTATTGGCCATATTGAATCTTCCACCTTGTAAGGAAGATGCCTGTGACCTTTTCATTTTCCACTTGTCAATCAATAACCCACCCTATCTTGTAAATAGGAAGTCTTAGCAGAATAAGCAACACAATACATTTTCAAAGTGAACATCAATATCGTATACTCTTACCCAGTAGTTAGAGCTCAGCTCTGTACAATAAACATCTCAGTGTTTTGTGTAACAGTCAATATATGCAGAACAACCAGAACAAGCATTACTCAAATGGTGAAAATTGAGAACAATAACAATCTTACACCATTTTCTATTTACTATACAGAACACTATAGGATGTTTGCTGTACGGAGTTGATTAAGAGCCTACAGTAAACATAGCAGTGTTAAAGAGCTTTACACAGTCATTGACATTACCACAGGTCAATGACTATTGGGGGGGCACACAGGGTGGCCAATGGGGGGGCATGTGCCCCCCTGTGCCACCATGGAAGACCCGCCCCTGGAGGTTTAGAAATCATGTGACATCCGCGTGTCCACAGAGCAATTAGCAGAACGCGTCCAAATGCACATAGATGGAGTGTTTTTGTTGTCTCTCTCCTTTCCGTTAAGTTTGTTTGAAACTTTGTGCCATACTGCTGATTTCAGTGAACTTACTCCTAATATTCACATTTATTTATTTATTTTATTGAACCTTTATTTACCCAGGCAAGCAATTAAGAACTATTTCTTATTTACAAATGACCAGTACTGGATGGAAACATATGAATTGGTAAAATTGGTAAAAATTTTGCGTTACATTTTCATATAGAAACCCAGCTGGTGACCGCTCAGGACCTGTGGATGGAAACGTTGTCGTCCGGTTTCTCAGCTCATTGTCTTCATTTGGAACTTGTCTGTGTGTTACCAATAAATCCTGATTTTTATTTATAAATTGTTCAGTTGGTTAGCCAAGAGATCAAGAGGAGGAGGAGGAGGAGGAGTGAACCATAAGATCCTTAGCAAACAGTGAGGTGGAATAAAGAAGCTAATGAAGGGTATGACTCCACAAAAAACCACAGTGAAGTGGATCTTTCATAACGGTGATAAAATACTGATGGAGCATAGACAGCAGATAAATGATGATGACTCAAGTTTTCTTTTTATCATTATTGCTGCAGCTTTTTCTCTGATAGTCGAACAAAACCACAGTTGATGAGTCAGTATCTAAAATAGCCATGATTTCCATTGTAGCATCTCTGTGGAGGAAGCTATTTGTTATTTAATGGGGTTGAGTAACAGCACTCAGTCACTTTTAAACAGTTTGTCATTTGAGAAAAGACAAAACTTCGATTTTGATTTGAACATCATGAACCTCTGGAATCTAAAGAGACATAAAACAGTTTCTAGTGCAGTTTAGTAAAAGTTAAAAATCACTCTCACTTTAAATGTGATAATCGTAGACGTTGGGGTAAATGTTTGAATCTTTCACTTCCTGTTTTTTTGGTCAAAGTTTTTGTTTCCAAAGTCAAGAACAAACTTTTCTGCTTCATTTAATGAGCAGAAACCGGTCGACAGTTTCCAGTGAGTTAATAAATCTCTGCATCTACTTCTTATTGACGGTTTGTTTTCAGATGTGTAAATGTCAGTTTTTGTTTCCACAGCTGTAGTTCGATTCTCTGATGTCTATTTTCCTGCTGACTGTAAATGTTACTATTTAAGAAGACACTGTTTATAGCCTCTATGTGTGTATCTGTGTGCGTTTGTGATGGATGTGGGACACAGAATATAAATAATGTGTTTAAATGTAGATTTTTGGCAGTGAAGGATTTGTTTTCCGCTGAAAAAAAAAAAAAAATCTGCAGGTTAGAAAAAAAGGGAGGTTTGTTTTCTGGTAAATGTCAGTGTGACTGATGAAACATCAAGGGGGATAAATCCGTCACATCATTACCGACGCATCAGATCAACTTTGAACACAACTCGGCGCAACCCGCCAAGGAGAAATGCTAATTATACTAATTACAAAACATAGATGTTATCCTTCTGTGTGCGACGCGAGCCACAAATGGACGTGGATGGAGGTGCCATTTCGTTCCATCGATAATTGCGTGTTTCCATTTTACCGTGGATGAGAGTGCATTAGATGGAGAACCCTTTGAAGCTCCCCGGCTGTTTCCGCAGCGCCGAGGTCTCTTCCATAAAACCCATTAGCTTGTGTGTGATAGTGGACCAGGAGCAGCCCGCTAAAATCAGCCGCCGCTTTCTCACATTGACCCCGAACGCAGCCTGAGAGTGTCGAGGGCTTCAGATGAGGGCTGCTGCTGCTGCTGCTGCTGCTCAGCTGTAATTACATGACAACCTTTAAATAACTGCAGTGTATAGCTGCCATTTGATAATGTGTCTGTGCCGGAGTTGTCAGGGAGAATATGGCCACGAGTGTCTGTTGGTTGGAACGGAGCTCGGCAAAGCAATTCATCACAGTGCCTTGGCAGGACAGGAAAAAAAAGAAAAAAAAATACACCATTAACTGTGGATGAGTGTACTTCTACTTTGTATCTGTGCTGTGAGGTGTAAACTGTTTCCCTCTCCAACATTTCGGTGATTGCCGCGATTTGGCTTCGGCTGGAGAAGCAGAAGTTTTCTAAAAAAGAGGCAAAAAAAAAAAAAAAACTCCCCAAACTTTTGACTTAGACGTGTTTGACATTGTCACCACTTTGACTGGGCTGAGTCACCTTGAAGCCTATTAGGAACAAAGAGGAGATGTAATGCTAAATGTCATTGAAAAATGTCATGCAACAGGATTAGTTACATCACTCCTCTTAACACAGCGCTCAGTCTCTGCTAAAGACAACGAGACGTTTTGCACTGTGTCTCTCACTGCCATCGTATAAATGACACATTATGTTTTTTTTTGTTTTAATGGACGCGACTCATTTAGAGTTAAAGCTGCTGTGAAGACTCTCGGCTGTGGCTGGTCAGTCTTTAAATGATGGAAGCGATCGGGGCTGATTGATTTTTAAAGAGGATTATGCCGATGTTTTAAAATCTCATCACTGATCTGGAGCTCCATGACGTCCAGTGAGGAAATCTTCCTCAGCGAGTCACATTATGGCTTTATTTAAAGGCATGAAACACAGCAAAGCAGTGCAGCTTTAAAATAATAAAGATGGGAGACTTCATGGAAATTCAATTTCAAAACTGTTAAAGGGATAGTTCAACATTTTGGAAAATACGCCCATTGCCATAATCCCTGTAGGTATGTTACCTTTAATTGTTGGTGCAAGCTATTTTTAGAACGTTGGAGCAGAGCCGTGAGCTGCTCAGAGCTACGCTACGGAGGCTCATGGGATTTCTTGGTTTCCCTCATCAAACTCATCAAATACACAATCCAACAACTCCAAAACGCTCTGGTGGACAAGTTGTGACCTGCACATTCACCACGCTATGAGATAATAACACAACGTTACGAGACAGAGTTGTTTTAGAGGGAAATTCATGCAAAACCGCTGATGCGCGTTGCCTTCAGAGACAGTTTTTCATCAAGCAGTCTCTGTATTTCCCTCTAAAACAACTCTGTCTGGTAACGTTGTGTTATTATCTCATAGCGTGGTGAATGTGCAGGTCACAACTTGTCCACCAGAGCGTTGTGGAGTTGTTGGATTGTGTATTTGATGAGTTTAATGAGGGAAACCAAGAAACCCCATGAGACTCCGTAGTGTAGCTCTGAGTAGCTCACGGATCTGCTCCGCCGTTCTAAAAATAGCCTGCACCGACAATTAAAGGTAACGAACCTACTGCTATGACTATAAATATGACTGTGTTTTGGGTGAGGGGGAAACGATTACTTGATGATGAACAGATGTAAAGTTATAGGTCGGGATTAATACCAGTGCTAAAAGATTACAATTTTCAGAAACTAGAATTTGTCACCTTTAAAACAATACCTAATACATGAATATTGGCCTCCCAGTTCTTCTGTTACAAGCTGAATACCGTAGATGACCATTTATTAGCCCGGGCGTTTAATATGCTAAATCGACTTGGAGCCCAGGCGTTTATAAGAACCAGGCGCGTATTTGCAACAGGCTACAATTTATTTTTGCAATGAGCAGCACCAGACCATCATGCAAAGAACAAGGAGCTCACCATAGCACCACTGGAACAAAACTACTTTTTCCCCCGACGCATCTTTATTGACATAAGACAATAAATAAAAGACAGTTTGTCTGTGTTACCGCGACACAGGGAGCTGATCAGAGCAGTGTTATGAACGATAACGGAAGGGGGGGTCGATCGCAGTAATTTCAACACTGTACATTAGCGCATTTATCTATATCCCTATATCCCTCAGTCTAGCGCGCCTGTGTTTGTGTGTGTGTGTGTGTCTGTGTGCGCCTGCATGCGAGAGAGAGAGAGAGAGAGCGAGCGAGAGGAGGGGCTGACTGACAGAGGTGAGAGCCGGTGAAGCGCTGTTAAAAAAAAACTTTTGTTTTCTGCGCAAGACTATGGTAAACACTTAATCGCCCGGGCGTTTAATTGAACCGGCGTTTATTATGCCAAATGAGGTCGGACCCCGGCGGCTATTAGAGCACAGGCGCGTATTTGCACGCGGGCGATTATTTGGTCGTCTACGGTAAGTCAAATAGGCAAGAATCACTCTAGACTCACTCTAGTGGTCAGGAGGGGAACTGCAGCAAGTTTCCAGGTGACAAGTTCAGGACATAAACCTGGATTTCCTGCTTCCTCTGAGTCCAATATAAACATCAAATCCTGAATATAACCCAGACCCAGAACCAAAAGGCTTTGGCTCTTTGCTATCGCCATGACGATGACCTGCGAGTCACGGCTATAGAGTCAGGAACAGGAACTGTGACCTCACCCCCGGAGAGAGAAACCGACCTCCATCTTTCTTCTGTGATCGGTGGTCAGCAAAACAACACATGGTTTTTGTCGTCTCGCAGGTGATCAATGCTGCAATTCAACAGCGTGTGACCTCAGCGGGATGGACGGGGATGGAGGGGGGGTTGCTGAGTGAGGGCATAAGTCAGTCGGGCTTTGTTGAGCCGGCGATCTGAAGCGGCTGTGTTCACCTTGTCGTCGTGGGTTCGCCGCTCCCTCTCTCCTCCGGCGCTGACATGAGCTGATTGGTGTGTCATTGAGCTCTGGGCTTTATTTGACTGTCCATCAAAGCTGAAAGCTGAAGGGTCTCTGTCTCTCTGGTTAACCCCCCCCCCTCCCCCCTCCCCAACACACACACACACACTCCTATTCCCACCCCCCAGGGGCCAGAAGCGCAAGGTCACCAGGCAAGTGGTGCGCCGGCGACCTTGGTGGGATGGGGTATAATATGAATACAATCATGCTGAGTGGCGAAATAATGGCGCCGTAAATTCAATAAACAACCCGGCGGACCTGACATCACCTTCCTTTCATGACATCTTTTTCTGACAGGACAAAGTAATACAGCGCTCCCCCGAGAGTCCCTGAAAACAGTCAATTTCTCCATACTAAATGTCAAGGCGGCCATGCGTGGAAATATGAAAATGGAAGAGCAGAGGCGGAGGCACTTAACGGAGAGAGGAGAGGACAGCAGCACCTGCTATCAGCAGGAATCCGCCGCTCTCCACCTGTCTGAGCATCTCAACTCCGCGGAACAAAAAAACACTGTTAACCAGACGCAGAGGAGGAGGAGGAGGAGGAGGAGGAGGAGCTGCCGGGATGAGAACACCTAAAGCCTAAAAACACTCCGAACAAGCCGCTCGTCTCTGACTCTGGCCCGTATTTGTGATTAAAAAGTTCCCGGGGAGCGTGCCTATGTCCCCACAGCCCTATGTTCCCTCATTTCTAAGGTTTTTTTTTTTCTTTCCAAAATTAGGCCCCATGTTCCCACATTTCCTTTATGATCAATTTGCATCAGATTTTATCCCCATTTCTCCCAAGTTGGTAGTCAATTACACCCAACCTATTATCCAGTAGCAGTTGACTACAGATGTAATGTAGCTTTTAGCTAAATCTGGGAACATAGGGCTGACCCCTTCCAACACCGCTACTCCAACATAGGGTTGAGTGATGAACCTTTATACCGAAATTAAACCCACCTCCATGAGTTAGTGCAATTTAGACAACAAACTTCTACAGTAGTACAAATAGTGTAAGTAGTAGTAAACAAAGCATTAGAAAGTTTGTAGGTAATGGTGCAAAGGACCCTAGGTTGAAATTATTCTGAATCATTCCTTTACTGTAAAATAAAAATGACTTGACTTAGAGTTTCATTTTGAGAAAATTCTTAGAAATAAGAAAAATCTTAGAAATGAGGCAACATAAACCTGAGGGAACATAGGACTGTGGGAACATTGGGCTGTGGGAACATAGGGCTGACCCCGTTCCGTCGAATCACCTTGGAAACCTCCGAGGGTTAGGAGTTGGACTGTTGCTCCTCCATGTTCCTGCAGCTTCCTCTTCACTTTTCTCCTCACGCCCTTCTTCTTCTTCTTCTTGTCCACAAGTTCCCAAACTTGATCTATGGTGAAAACCGGAAGCCGGTTTTGACGGTTTTCGTGGAATTGTATGTTACGTTTCCATGGTTTTCAGTTGTTGTCATACGGTAAACGCATGGATCTATTAACGCTGGCTTTTAACACGGATGTCAATTTGTGTGATATCCATTGTTAAAAGCTGGTGTGATGATCCATGCGTTTAACAAAATAAAATAATAAAATCCATGCATTTACCGTGACTACCGAAACCATGGAAACGTAAACATAAAATTCCACCGGAAGAGCAAAATACGTTTTTGACGTTCGGAAAAAGGTGGATTCATGACATTGACGAGCGCAGCGCTGTTCTAAAAGTTGAACAGATTTCAACTCGAAGCGCTCTGAGCGCCGCGACAAAAAGAAGCAAGCGCCGAGGGCGTTTTGCCGCCGAGGGCGCTGAGCGCTGTGAGCGCCCAACTCAATAGGGTTTGAATGTAAAATAGACGCCCAGAGCGCTGAAAACGCGTCTGGTGGACACAGCCCCTTACTCCTCTGTATTTATCTGACAGTCATTGCCAAAAGGTGCTGGGTTAAAAATGAAATTAAAATATTTGTAATTAAAAAGTTCCCGTCACCTTGGAAACCTCTGAGGGTTCGGAGTTGGACTGTTGCTCCTCCATGTTCCTGCAGCTTCCTCTTCCTTTTCCTCTTATTTTTCTTCTTCCTCCTCTGTATGTATCTGACAGTCGTGGTTACCAGGCGCTGGGTTAAAAATAACACCAGGGGACTGTTGGCTGTGTTGTTGGGGGCGTGTTGTGACTTTATTATTACTCTGATCCTTTTATTGCATCCATATACAGCACTTTACATCCTGTACTGTTTGTTCTCAGCCACTTTTACCCCTTTTTTCCTGCAGAAACAATGTTTATGCATTCCTCAGCATAAGGAACTCAATTTCCGTGCAGCGACGTGGTACAGTACATATTGTTCAGTCGGATTTTGTGGTTTGTGGTAGAGCTTGTGGTTCTGTTGATATTTGATCACCTGTGATGAGTTCTGGTTTGAAGTGGCAGTCCTGTGATTAATGACTGGATAGGTGGGTTTGAATTGGACTGGGGACGTACAGGTAAGGTGCTTTCACACCGGCCTCATTTAGTTTGGTTGAATTTGTTTTCTGCCTTTGATCGGTTTGAATGTTGCACTCTGGTGCACACCAAAAGGGTTAGGGTCCTCTCAAACAAACTCTGGAGCGATACATTTGTGGTGAGAACAACACAACTGTTGGAACAACTGCACATTTTTGGACTAGACCAGCTGCCTCCTCCTAAAGTGACTTAGGATCCGCATTCACCGCCTATTATCTATAATATTCTATCTATAATATTCTATTTTTCTGCTACCACCTCGGCCGAGGTGCAAAATTGGGTAAAGAGGTACTGAAAGGTGAAGGGAAAACACTGCAGGCCACTGATTGGTCAGAGAGAATTGTCACTGTGTCATCAATGCCCGGTATGCAAGGAATATCCTGCACGGCTCAAACCCATGACCGCTATACACTATCACAGCGGTTGCCATTTATTCAGTCAGCTCAGTTCATTTTGGAAAATGGCAGCCCGAGATGAGATTGCGGAAGTTTTGATGATCTTACAAGGTTGGTTTTCAGCCAAGAGACGCTAGGTGGAAGGCAGAGAGCCTCTATTCTCCCTATAGAACTAGTTACAAGTCATTGATTTAACCAGCACTAGGACTCTGGAGCTGGTGAATTAAGGTAAATATGTAAAGTCAAGCTAAAAAATCCTGCGTATAGTTCCTCTTTAAACTCGCAAAATGATTAAAAAAAATAAAAGAATCCAGGAGGTCGAGCTCGAGGAACCGATTAACTTTCTACAACTGTGCGGCAGGAAGTGAACAGTTATCACAGCTTCAGTCCCTTTTTCACAGGACTGGCTTCTATTTTCTCTCGGTTGGTGACGACTCAACTGTAAAAACAAAACCAACAAGTTTTTGTTTAACCAAACAGCAATTTACTGTATAATTTATACCTAATGTGAGATAAATAGAGCTGTTCTCTGGGTCTGGTTTTTGTATTTTTGGACCTTTTTTTTGTAAAACAGGCTCATTAACACGTGCACTCTTGGACTTTGTCTAATTATCTCTGGAGATCTATGAACCTTCGACTAAAGACCTTAAAATAAATGCAGCGTTTCTTCCTCCGCCGTTGGTTTCTCTGTAAAATGCATTGAAACACAGCAAAAAATCCTGTTCATTATTCTCCCTGTCCCTGTGTAAATGTTGGAGTGTGTTGAGTTGCCCCCCCACCCCCCTCCACCCCCCTCAGCTCGTCCTCTCAGGGTCTTCAGTCCTCAGTCGTAAACCTCTCAGCAGCCGAGCCATTCAGTTTTGATGGACGCCGCCCGTGATGAAGGTAAAGCTGCTCTAACGCCCGTAAAGGACACTTCCATCATGATTACATTTACATTTAAAGGGTCAGTTCATCCAAATCACACATCTTATTTTACTACTGCTCGCCTGTGGTGCTGAGATCCGCCCACGCAGCTAATTCAGTTTTATATGCTGAGGGTTTGGATCAGATATTATGTTGTGGTTCAAAAAACTGCAACAGATAAATAACTTTTTTTTTTTTCCCACCTCAGATAAAATGTTCTATACCTCAGATGAGCGGTTTCTAAATTAGGGAGGGCAGGAAGCTGAACAATGCAGAGCACAGCGCGGAGTTTTAACTTGTCAAACACAGGTGTGACTAATAACACTGTCAACTGTAGCATTACATTGCAATAATAGCTTGAGCTGAGCCATTATCAGAGTGATTGCCTCCTCTGCTTTTAATGTGAAAAGCCAAAAAAAAAGAAAGAAAAACAAGGTCTGGGAGGCAGAGGAGTGAGAGAAGCTGCAGGGCAGAGAGGGACGGGAAAAAAAAAACATTTAAATCACCGAACGGACGTAAAATTGAGTGTCGGTGTTGAAAAACTTTGGTTTTAGATGCTTTTAATTTTTACATAAGAAACTCATGCAAAAACAGCTTCCAAATGGAGGCGTGATATTAAAGCGCTGCCCTGCATGAACCAACAGACTCGTACTGGATGTTTATAAAGATGTTTTAACACTTTAGAGTTAAAAAAAAACAATGTGACTGAAGCTTTGCTCAATTTGCGTGAGTTTTCCATCTCCTCTCTCTCTCAGCTTCTCTCTGGAGCTCTAGTAACAACAGGTCAGCCGGGGTCAGCCAATCAGAAGAGAGGAGGAGTCTCTCTTCTGATTGGCTGACTGTTTCCTGACTGATCCAATAAAAAAATAGAGCAGATTTCAGAATAAAACACTAAGAGAAACCAAATCCCGCAAGTTGGGTCCAGGTGGTGAGGGGGCGGGGCTTTGTTGTGACATCACAAAGTGACAGGAAGTCCTGAGGGCTGGTTTTAAGGCTCAGTTTCTGAATACAGGCTGTGTGCATTTCTCTGTGGACTGAGGCTTTGATACTTTCACAGTATTAATACTATTGTCAGGGTTGCAGGAGGACCCAAATGCAAGAGCTATAACACAGGCAGATTACTGGCAAACTAAAGTTTAATCTCTCACAACAGGCAGGAGAACGTAACACCATGACAAACACACAATAATCGGACACAGACAAATGAAGACACTGAGGCTGAAGACACAAGGGAAGACACAGGTGGTGTAATCAAGACAGGTGAAACACATTAGGTTAGGTGGGAAACTTAACAGGAAGACAGAAGTAAGACATGGACAGGAAACAGGAACATAAGGGAACGAGAGACACAGACCATGACAGACAGGAAAACCCAGAACTACAAAATAAAATAGGACTAAACTTAACTAAACAGGGGGACACACAGAGGCCGTGACAAATATAATATGAATATATGGAGTAAAACCATCCTGAACTGGCTCAGACTGGTTCTGTGGCTTCTGGACGTTTTGTTTTTCCTTAACTCATTGATCGTAATCGATCACCTTGTCTGAGATGAGGATGAGATCATCGCATATTTCAGAAGAGGAGGAGGATGAAGAGGAGGGGGCTGGGGGGTGGGGGTTGTGGGGGTGTCACAGTAAAGGCAAACATGTACTCTACTGTGCATCTCGAGTTAAGCTCTGGAAAAAGCTACTGAATGGACCTTGAGGTGAGATTGTTTTGTGAAGGTCAAGAAGCTCAGTGGAGTGATTTATTCTCCAAACCACCGAGAGTAACGACAGCAGCAGCAGGAGGAAGAGGAGGAGGAGGAGGAGGAGGAGGAAGAGGAAGAGGAGGAGGAGGAGGAGAGCGTTTAGAGAAGAGATGGATGGATGGATGGATGGTGGAGATCAGAGGAACTTCCACATATTTAAAACCCTCCTGTTGTCCTCCTGGCCGGGTCAACGAAGGAAGGAAGGAAGGAAGGCAGGAAGGACAAAGGGAAAGATGGGAGGAAAGAAGGAAAGGGAAAAGGAAGGAGGAGAGAGGGAACAGTTTGGGTCAAAAAGGAAGTAAGGACGAAGGGAAAGAAGGAAAAGGATAAAAGGAAAAAGGAAAGAAAGAAAGATGGAGGGAGGGAACAGATTCGTTCAATGAAGGAAGGAAGGAAGGAAGGGAGGGGAAAATGATTGTGGAAAGAAGGAAGGGAAGCAGGAAGGAAAGAAAGATGGAGGGATGGAACAGATCAGGGGCCGTATTCACAAAGAATCTTAAGGTTAAAAGTAGCTCCTAAGGGCCGAATTTAGGAGCAACTCCTAAAAAAAGTGGGCGTGTCAGTCTTAAATTTAGGACTCCTAGTTTTTTAAAATAAGAGTAATTCACAAAGTATTTTATGCCTAAAAGTAGCTCCTAAGTCTGGGAGAGCTTAAAAGTCCTCGTGAGGACTCCTAACTCAGTAAGACCTATTCACAAAGATTCGCAAATGGCAGCCAGGCAAATGTATGGAGGACTGCGAATTGCTGCAGAGGGGGAAGCTGGAGCACCTGCCCCTTTGCTCGTTGATGCCCAAAGTGCCTTTTTGTCGGTGTTTATTTTTTATTTTTTTTGTCATCACCAACATTTTCGCTATAAAACGGGAGGAGTGACGGTGACGAACTGTCCAATATAGGCGTCACAACGGTCGGACCGAGGTAACTGCGACTGCTGCGATGCAGTCGTGCTGATGTGAGCCAAAAATATTTTTAAAAGGTTGGTGGGTGCGCTAAACACATGTTAGTAGTAATAGCTCACGTGATAAGGCTGCTCCCCCAATAAACTAAACTTATTGTCAGTGTGGGTTCAAATCCTGCTATAGGCCACAAATGTGGGTAATGCATTTTCTTTTCTCATCATTATTATGATCACCATATAATATTAGGGCTGTCAACGAATGTAAAAATTGATATTAAAATGTGGGAAGAAAAAAAACCAGCGGCTGCTTTGCGAGTGGACGCACTGACCCTCATAGAGTTGCATTTGCACAGCGTCAAACTGCAGAAAGTGAGACGCGACAAAAACTGTAGCAGAAAGATGCAGATGGCAGAGAGAAAGTCAGAAAGTTCAGAGCCCAACTCGGCAGCAGAGAGAGTGGTTTGGACTCGAAGCAATCTGAAAAGCCCCGTCGGACCTGACGGCAAAAAAAAAAAAAAAAAAGTGTAGCGGAGCGGCGGCGGCGAGGAGGAGGAGGAGGAGGGAGGGGGGCGCCGCCGGCACTCAACAACCAATCACCGTGTTGAGCGCCTCGAATTCGTGCACGAGAATTGACGTAATCCATAGCAACGGGGCGTCACCAGGGGCGTCACTCTTAGTTTGCTCTTAGTGATTTATCCTTAGTAAGAGTAGGTCTCAGCTGCTTTGTGAATAGCTTTTAAGAAAAAACTCCTACGTAAAAACTTTTAGTGCGAGTTAGGAGCACTCCTAGCGGTAAGATAAAAGGCTTTGTGAATACGGCCCCAGGTCATTTGGATCAAAAGAGGAAGGAAGAAGTAAGGATGTAGGGATGTAGAAAGGAAGGATTGTGGGAAAACAAGGAAGGAAAGAAGGAAGGATGGAGTAAGGGACCAGATTGGGTGCATCTGACCCAGAAGGAGGAAAGTTACATTTTTGTCCTTTTTGGAATGTGCAATTAAAAATCAATGCATTTTAAAGGTTTCATTGTTACCACCTCGTACGTGACTTTGGATCGACCTCAGCTTCGTGGAAACCAAATTCCTGGTTCGGTTATGGTTTACCGACTGGATGATCTCATGTGTAGGAGCTGTGTGAGTGTCTCTACGGCGCCGACAGAAGCAGAACACGAGCGTAGAAGAGTCAGAAGACGACGAGGACCCCGTGACCTTGTAACCCTCGGCGAGCTGCAGCTGGCTGCGTCTGGCTGTATGTTTTGACACGATGAGCTGTATGTTTGCATGTATCTCTGACTCGGGGAGGTTTGTTTTCAGGCCTTCCCTCGCTCATGTTTCCTCCTGTGGAGCTGCAGGCCGGCTCTTTTCCCTCTCCCCTTCCTCCCCCACTGCCCCCCCCCCACTCCCCCACTCCCACCCCGCTGTGTCCAGACTTGTCAGAGCAGATTCTCGTCAAATTACCAATGTCCTGCATCGGGGTAATTGCTTGCCAAACCCACTCCACTGATGCAAATTTAAGGGGTTGCATGTGATGGAGATAATGCCAAATTGGTTTTGAGATTTTGCGATGTCTACTCAGCATGGATAGATAGATATGTGGGCCCTTAAATTACAAAAAAAAAAAAAAAAAAGAAGAAGAAGGAGAAGAAATGAAACGAGGCTCTGTGTGGAGAATGCTGATTTGGCATTACTCAACATCGGAGGAGAAGATATATTTCTCCTCCCTGCAGCTCGCTCCTCGCAGAACAAATAATTGTGAAGTAAAAAGTCTGCGAGGCTCTTAGTGCTTCATAACAGACACGCACGCCGCAGTCATAACACCTCCTCTCGTGTCCCGTAATGTTCAATTGCCTCGGCTAAGTAGCCATTAATCGCGGCCGAGGCTAATGGCCGCGGTCCAGCTCGGCTACTAGCCGTGTGACCCGACTGCTAATGAGGCAGAAAGAAGCGGCTCGAGTCTTTGGTTTGTCGTCGCTGTCGTCGTGGCGATGGTGCCAGTGGCCCCTCGGTGGTCCGGTCTGGCCGGCCGCCGCGGGCCGGCCGCTCTGTGACGCTGATGTCACCTGATGGGAGAGGCCAGCGGAGGCACACGATTGGCTCACCCAGAGGGAGATATCACAGCGCACAGCTCATTTCAGGAGGATTAAACTCTGGAGGCTTTGAGGAGCCGAGCTGAGGAGTTTTCCTCTGGGGAGGAACACGCTCTCGCCTCTGATGGTGGAGGAGGAGGAGGAGGAGGGGGGAGGGGGGTTTAATTTCAGTGGCTAAGTTGGTGGTAGTGGTGGACGTGGTAATGAGACGGGGGGAGGGAGGGAGGGAAGGGGGGGGGGGGTTGTTCACGGCTAAATTGGCAATGACAATTAAAGAGTGGTAATTAACAGGGTTAGGAGGAGAGCGGCCTCCAGGGAGGAAGAGGAGCGGCGAGCTCAAGGGCGACGACGGCAGAGCGACGACAAAACAGCGTCAGGTAGAAGTCACAACATGGAGCAGCAGAGAGAGCCTTAAAGGACAATTCCGGGCAAATTCAACTCAGGGCTGTATTTTTCTAACATTTTAGGTCTAAAAGAAGGAATCTGAAGATTTTTTGTTTAATTGCTCCTGTTGAATGAATGGGAGCGGATTGAAGTTCTGCTGTTTAGGCTGTTTACATCCCTCAAAGCCGTATTTTTTTTCCACAGACAGCGTCAGATGGCTACTCCAACATGCACGGATAAGTTCATTTACTTCAAGCAAGCCGACATGTTGGTAAAACTAGATCTAATTCAAAGTCTTGCGAGTTGATGCTCGGTGTGTTCACGTGCAGTCGGAAGCTCCTGTTTGTGTCATAAACACAGGAATATCAACTCTTGACTTGCTGGAAGTAAATAAACTTCTGGGTGCATGTTTGAGTCCAACCCAGTCACCATCTGACGCTGTCTGCGGCTTTGAGGGATGTAAACAGCCTAAGCAGCAGAACTTCCATCCACTCCCATTCATCGCTGCCGTGGCGATGCGGGGACAGACACAACTACCGCAAAACAGGAGCAATTAAACTGAAAATCTTCAGATTCCTTCTTTTAGACCTAAAATGTTAGGAAAATACAGCCCAGAGTTGAATTTGCCCGGAACTGTCCTTTAAAGGAGGGGGGTTAAAGGAGCGTTTCAGAGGTTTAGCACTCTGAGCTCAGACACTAACACGAGGCTGTAAACACACGATCAATGTTTATGATCTCTGACGCACACGTGAGACAGTCAGTAAAATAAAAAAAAAAAGGCTGAGTGATGTTCACACCGACACCATGACACAACGATAAATAAATCCTCTGTGTGCTCGTTTTCTCCTCGGCTCCACAGCCCAGATGTGGAGCACATACATCACGCTATACTGTACATGTCCACATCTGGACCAATTATAAGGCACAGAAACATGTAATCTGTCCAGATGTGAGCCCAGGCCAGAGGTTTGATTCTACAACACAACATACACATAGCACTTCACCACAGGGAATAACACAAATGTCAAATATGAGCAGCTCCTGCACACACAGACCAGAACCAGCAGGTTTCTCCTTGTGTATAAGCTTCAAAGCCAAGGTGCATGTGAACATACTGTACATCAACACATTCCAGATGTTTTACAAATATAAACTCAGACGTAAGTGTGAATGTATTTTAGAATTTCACAGCTGGATTCAATTTCTGACTGTTTTTTAAAGTGATCAAATAAAAATAGAGCAGATTTCAGAATAAAACACTCAGAGAAACTAAACCCTGCAAAGTTGTTAGATGGTGGGTCCAGGTGGTGGTGGGCAGGGCTTAGTTGTGACATCACAAAGTGACAGGAAGTCCTGACGGCTGGTTTTAAGGCTTAGTTTCTGAATACAGGCTGTGTGCATTTCTCTGTGGACTGAGGCTTTGATACTTTCACAGTATTAATATAGAACCTAGAGCTGCTTTATAATCACACTACACATGGACATCTACCTTTATACTGTATGGTGCTTTAACACAAACATCTACCTTTATACTGTATGGAGCTTTAATACAAACATCTACCTTTATACTGTATGGAGCTTTAACATAAACATCTACCTTTATCCTGTATGGAGCTTTAACACAAATTGTATGGAGTAGGTTTTACACAATAATCTTCAGCCACCATTTAATCTTTGTGGATCTGCTAATTTCAGCATTGAGCTGTTGAAGTCCAGTTTTTATTGTGAAATGAAAGCTGAATCTTAAAAAAAAAAAATCAAAGTCATTAGAAAGTGGGAAGAGAAAGAAAATAAGAAGAATACAATTACACCAAACTCTGCTCATGTTTTTTTCAGCTTTTCATAAATATGCAGGAACCTGTAGAGTCCTGAATTTTAAAACGCTGCTTTTCAAGTGTGTGACTTTGACAGAATAATAAAGCTGATGAAATGATTGTGATGTTAAACGTCAACCCTCTGCTGCTGGTTGACGCTCACTGAAACAAACCAGGGAGGAGGAGGAGGAGAAGAAGAAGTCCAGCTTGAACTTAATACACGTCGTCTATTGCTGCAGAGTGAGATTCTTCTTTAATGAACTCTCCTGTTGTCCTGCTGGGTCAAGGAAGGAAAGAAGGAAGAAAGGGAGGGAAAAAAGAATGTGGACAGAAGGAAAGGAAAAAGGAAGGAAAGAAAGATGGAGGGAAGGAACAGATTCGTTCAAGGAAGGAAGAAGGGAAAGAAGGAAGGGGGAAGGGAAGGAAAGATAGATGGAGGGAGGGAGGCAACAGATTTGTTCAAGGAAGAAAGAAGAAGGAATGAAGAAGGGGAAGAAGGAAGGACGGGAGGGAAAAAGGATTGTGGAAAGAAGGAAGGGAAAAGGGAAGGAAAGAAAGATGGAGGGAGAAGATTCGTTCAAGGAAGGAAGAAGGGAAATATGGGAGGAAAGAAGGAAGGGAAAAGGGAAGGAAAGATAGAAGGAAGTATCGAACAGATTGGGCCAACTGGGTCAAAAAGGAAGGAAGGAAGGAAGGAAGGGAGGGAAAAGGGATTGTGGACAGAAGGAAGGGAAAAGGAAAGGAAAGAAAGATGGAGGGAAGGAACAGGTTTGTTCAAAGAAGGAAGGACAAGGAATGAAGAAGGGAAAGAAGGAAGGGAGGGAAAAATGATTGTGGAAAGAAGGAAGGGGAAGGGAAAATGAAGGAAAGAAAAATGGAGTAGTATAGGGAACAGATTGGGTCAATTGGATCAAAAGAGTAAGGAAGAAGAAGTAAGGATGAAGGGAAGGAAGGAAATCAGGAAGTAGGGGACAGATTTAGCCAATTAACTGGGTCAAAAAGGAAGGAAGGAAGGAAGGAAGGAAGGAAGGAAGGAAGGAAGGGAAAAAGTATTGTGGAAAGAGGGAAGGGAAAAGGGAAGGAAAGAAAGATGGAGGGAAGGAACAGATTTGTTCGATTGGATCAAAAGAGGAAGGAAGAAGAAGTAAGGACAAAGGGAAGGAAGGAGGAAGGAAAAAATGATTGTGGAAAGAAGGAATGATGGAGGAAGGATGGAGGAAGTGAACAGATTGGGTCAATTTGACCCAGAAGGACAACAGGAGGGTTAAAGGAGTGAGATTCCTCTTTAATTAAACCAAACTCTCCCTCTGGTCCCTGATCTCACCAGGATCTGATGGTTTTCTAAGGATTTGTCCTGTAAACGAGAGCAGAGCCTCGACACCGCCACTGCTGCCGCCGACCCGGTCAAACCTCGTTCAGCGCCGGCGGCCGGCGGTGAAAAGGCCGACGAGCCGTTCGATGTTTGAGCGGGTGAGCCAACATTTCAGAGACTAATGAAATATTTTGTCATCCGGCGCCGTCCCCCTGGACCTCCCTTCATACCTTTTGCCACTTCACTTCCTTTTGCCTTCACAGCGAAGAACGCTTAACGCTCAACGCTCAACGCCACTACTGCCGCTGCCGCTGCCGCTGCGGGACTTAACAAGCCTGGAAAATAATTAAAATTCAACCAAATGATGAAACACTTGCAGCAAAGCGTCCTTGAAGGGTCGACGGGGCCTGTTCTGAACGCAGCAAGGAGAGAGAAAGAGGAGGAGGAGGAGGGGGAGGAAGGAGGAAGGGAGCAATGTTTTTTTCTTCTCTCTCTGTCTCTTCACAGAGAATAATGTTAAGCTGCTGCTCCCAGCTTAAGGGCCTCTTAAATTGGAAAGGCACTGGCCTATAGAGACATGTACCTGTCAAACAAATACCACACGCCTCTGATTCTCTCTCCTCTCCTCTCCTCTCTTTCTTTCTTTCTCTCCGGCTTCGTTTTTTTTTTTCTTTTTTAAACTCTCAGATGGTATTGGAGTCAGACAGACGCCGGGCGCCGTGGTGGAGATTGTCGGGTTTGAGAACAGAGACGGGGATTCGCCTCTTAGAGGTATCACAGCGACACCGCTGTCGGAGGAATTAAGAGGCGAAGCTCAGCGGCCCCTCCGGTGATCCGCTCAGAAGATGTTTCTCACGGCCCGGAGGAGGAGGAGGAGGAGAGGCTGTCAGAAGGGGGAGGGAGGGGAGGGAGGGGAGCAGCGTTCGCATGTGGAGATGAACATGTTAGAGTGAAATGTGTCGGGTCGTCTGAGTTCAATCTGAAAACATACATTCAGCTCTTCATGTAAATAATTCATTAATTCATTTCAAATCGGTGATTCAATTAGTGCATTTATGAAAAAGTCATGAACAGAAAGAAGAATTTTCCTCCCGGGGGCGAGGAGCAGAAACAATCTGAATGTAAACAAAACAACGCTTCACACGGACACGGAGAGAAAAAAAACTAAAGAAGCAAATCAAACCAACAACTCACTCACTTTGTTAGGCGAAGCCTCAGGCCGGATTTGATGTTTTTCGGAGAAGTGAAGCTTCACCTGTGGAGCGATGACCGCGACATCATAGAGGCAGCAGCCGGTCTGCTCGGCTGGCCAACCTCCGTCGTCATCCCGGGGGACAAAACGATCGCTAATTAAGTTACCCGCAGGTTTTTAGAGGTTTACCGCCAGCTGGTTATATTATTTTTAGGAGATAAATGTTGGTCTCATTGATAAAATCTAATAATTGTGGCAGTAGCATTAGTTTGTTTGAATGAAAAGTGAAGCTTCCTGTGTGACAGAAGAGCAGCGCTGCAATCACCCCATTTAACGTTACATCATAAATAAATGTTTTACAATGAACACATCAGTCTGCATTACATGTTATTATTATTATATATTTTATTAAGTTATATAATATTAGGGTACACGGCAAAGATACTCCACTACTCTCTCCCTGGATCGGTTCGTTTGCAGTGACAACGTAATCGACATAACGCACACGCTGCTGATCTTCAGTGCTTCTCCTTCAACTTCAACTTAGACTTTATTGTCCCCAGAGGGAAATTTGCTTTGCAGGCAGGTAAAAACATAAAACATAGGAAGCACATTCAGTTTCGATACAACACTGAAAAAAAAAAGGAAAAGAAAAATAGAGTGTGTCATAAGTGTTCATTTTTTAAAATCTAAATTAAGTTGAGTAATGGCTTGTGGTATAAATGAGTTTTTCAATCTGTTTGATTTAGCCTTTGGCAATCAGAGTCTCCTGCCAGAGGGAATCAACGACCCGGCTGCTGGTTCAGACTGGCCTGACCGTGTTCAGGTTGGATTTGGGCCAAACATAAACACAAATGACTCAGATTGGGTCGGGTCTGGGCTTCAACCGTGGTTCGGTTTAATTTTCAGAGCCGTTGAGAACTCTCTTCCATGGTTTTTATATTTCCCTGGTAACCTCCTCCTCCTCCTTCCAGGTAAGATTTCTGTCCAATAAGAGAAGAGTTGGTTCACGCATGGCTTTCGCTTACAACTTCAGACCGAAGATTACACCCTAATAAACGTTAAGCCCCGCCCCCAAAGACTGAGCAGAATCACATTAGCGACGATAAATGATATTTCTTCCCCTCCACAACTTCACAGTCAGTTTCCATGCAGACGACTCAACAACAGTAGGATAAACAGCAGGTGGGTCAAAGGTCATGGAAGAGAAGCTCCTCATCAGTCTTCAATCACAATAATACACATCATACTCAGCTAATACACAATAATACAAAGCGGCCTTGAAGATGGTGGAGGCGTGCAAACTCAAACTCAACTCTTCTCACAAAACTTTCCTAAAAATAACAGGACATATAAGGTTCAATCAACACTCAGTATTTTTCCATCAATAATTGTATTTTGTATGTGACATGTTGAAAGTTGTGTCCAATGTGTTGCATGAACTCAAAACACATAACAGAGAGGAATTATGTGTTTTGATGAACATTAACGATAATAATACTGAGTGTCTTATTTACCACATGGGACATGTCCTCAAAACATAAAAACAGATTTTTTAAATGAACATAATGAAGTGGATATAAAAGATTATCATAAATAAAACAAGGAAATTATCACAAGAAATGAACAGTGAATTTTCTGCCTCTGAATGTGAACGACACATGAGATGTTTACACGCTGCATCACGGTAATTACTCCTGTAACCGTGGTCAATTACAACCGTTAATTACTGTGGTGGATTGTTGCATGGACGACCAACAACAACAACAACAACAACAACAATGTGTGTTTGTTTGGTGTCAGTCAGAACAGACTGAAGACAGCTGAGTGACAACTTTTCAAAATAAAATAAAAGTCAGCAGGAGAAACAGTGGTCGGTTCAGCTCCAGCTGACAGCTTTTCAAAATAAAAGTCTGTGACGTCCTTCAACCTTCAGCTCCAGGTGAGTTCTTCTGCTCCTTCACCTTAATGGGATAGTTCAACATTTTGGCAATTTGGCCCATTGCCATAATCCCTTTAGAGGGAAATTCATGCAAAACCGCTGATGTGCTTTGCCTTCAGGGACAGTTTTTCATCAAGCAGTCTCTGCATTTCCCTCTAAAACAACTCTGTCTGGTAACGTTGTGTTATTATCTCATAGTGTGGTGAATGTGCAGGTCACAACTTGTCCACCAGAGCGTTGTGGAGTTGTTGGATTGTGTATTTGATGAGTTTGATGAGGGAAACCAAGAAATCTCATGAGCCTCCGTAGCGTAGCTCTGAGCAGCTCACGGCTCTGCTCCGCCGTTCTAAAAATAGCTTGCACCGACAATTAAAGGTAACAAACCTACTGCTAGGGATATGGCAATGGGCCAATTTGCCAAAATGTTGAACTATCCCTTTAAAGCTTAAGACATCAGACCAGCATTTACAGAGGTAAAACATAAAAAACAGACAGAATCTAATGATAATAATAATAATAATGATGATGATGATGATGTTGTTTTATAGTCCATGCATAGCCCTTTAATTTGACAGACAGTCGTGCAGTTACTTTTAATTGCGTACGTTTGTGTGATCAGGGCTGAGTTATTTTTATTTGCATCAGCGCTGTCACTTTAATCATGTGTTTATATGTTCTGTTCAGTTTTATATCAGTTCACCAACTGCTCTGTAAAATCTGTCTCAACACGAGTCTCTAAATCATTAATTATCTCCATGAAGTTTAATGATGATGACGGAGACGACGCCCCTGCTGATGATGGGTTGTTGCAGGTTCATGTGATGCTATAGGTTCTAATGTATATAATAGTTAATGGTTGTGATAGTAACTAACAGCTGCTCTCCTCCTCCTCCTCCTCCTCCTCCAGCGGTCTGCAGAGCTGTCAGTGCAGAGAGTGGGAACGCTGCTCCGCCATCGATTTATGGTCCGACCGCTGTGGGAGCTGCACTCAGGCTTCACGTGCTTCGGTTTGCACAACCGTGCACGGCCGGTAATGAAAACCTGAAGACACGGGAGGACAGGACGAGACCACATGAGATGAGACCCTCGTGGTTGTGAAGACAAAGGAAGCAGAATTTCAGGTCTGGTCCTCGTACACAGCCTGATGGGAGAAAATAAAAAGACCTAGTGGACATTTATCTGATCATTTTTACTTTTAATCCCATAAATATGAGATGAAATGTCAGATTTATGAAATAAAAAGACAAAATAATGAGATAAAAACTCATAATCATGAGATAGTGGCAAATATGAGATAAAAAAAGTCTAAATAATCAGATAAAAAGCAACAATTATGAGATAAAAAAGTTAAAATTGTAAGATAAAAACTCAGAATCATGAGTTAAAACGTCATGAATATGAGAAGAAGACTTATTTATGGGAAAATAATGAGATAAAAAGTCTAAATAATCAGATAAAAAATCACAATCATGAGATAAAAGTTGAAATAATGGGATATAAACTCATAATCATGAGATAAAAATCATGAATTTGAGATAAAAAGTCATAATTATCAAATTAAAAAAGAAATTAAACTGATTTACCAAAGTGATAATTATTTTATTTCACTGGCAGAAACAGGCTTCCGTACGGTCGTTATACAGCAACAAAAGAGGATTCATCCGCTGCTAAAACTAGTCCCTGACAAATTAATTATTTCTCCATGTTTGGTACAAACAGCAGCACAAAGATGTTTGAGGGAAAAAGACTGAGGAGTTTGTTCATGTGATTATCTTCATGTTGTCATTTCATGTTTTCTTTTGCACACATATCGTATGTTTCATATTTTTTGTATTTGTCCTGGCTCTGTGCTTCATGTAGCAACTAAAGTTGTGCCTGTGTTGCTTTGGAAACTTGTTCCTTCTTGCTCATCAGCAGCCTGGCTGTTGTTAATTTGATTATTCACATGCTAATGAGTTGTTGTGTATGTTCATATTTACATATCTGTAGTTTGTGATAATGTGAGTGTGTTTCATTTAATCTGAAAGCCAATAGAAAAGCTGAAGATGAATAAACCTGTGTTTTACCAGTGGGTTCATGGTGCGGTGCAGTCTATTTCCTGGAAGGAGTGACAGGTTGGTGTTTGGGGCCTTTTCATATGGTTTGTTGACTTTTTTTTAAGGAACTGGATCTAATAATAGCAGGTCTGCTCTTGTCCCTGTAGAAACACAGATGTGTGTGTGCGTGCATCTGTTGAATCACATTATTACACACACACACACACGCAGATATGAGCCCGGCCTCCAGTGTTTGTCCTGTTTAATTTCATCTATTTATTACATTATGTGGCTTTTGTTTTATGAACAGATGCAGCAGATTCATAATCCATGCGTACAACCCCCCCATCACCCCCCCTCCTGTCAGTCTATCAGAGCGTCACGGCTTCTCTTCCTCCGTCGGGGGAATTGATCTGTTTGCTCCCCTGACGCTCCCTGTTAGCATTGATTAACCGGTGAGTCACGCTACCACTGCAAAGACAAACATTTGAAGCTTTCATTTTTTTTTTTTTTTTTACCCCTTTAATTATTTAGAGTCACAGTGAGGTTCCACGTTCATCGCAAGCCTCATACATCATGCAAAAAAAATACTCCGACTGACAGCCATGCAGCCACACAACGCTCAACGCTCTCAGGCCCCTTTGCTTTTTTTTTTTTGTTTTTTTCCTCCTCTCTGTTTGTTTTGGTGGCGAGCTCTGGGGCAGGAGGGGCAGTTAGCGTGCGGCGTGATGGGAAGCTGAGAGCTGAATTAGCACTAATGGCTGCGGCTGAGAGGAGAGAGGGATGGTTTTATGGATGAAGTCGTGTATTTTGCCTCAGATTTAAAGCAGAGAGAGAGAGGGGGGGGGAGAGGGGGAGAGGGGCCGTTAGCGTTCACCGGGTCGTTCGTTGTGCTCCTCTCTTCTCTTTGTTCGACTCCGGCTCAGTCTATTTGCTGCAGTGATAAAACAGCAGAGTGATTAAAATGGTGTGATAAAAGCAGCCAGAACAAGGATGCTGCTGCAGCACTGGATGTTTATGTGACCGTGGAGACGAGCTGAGATTTATTAATGACTCTGGTGTGAGTGTGAAGAGGAGGAGGAGGAGGAGGCCTGGACTTAAAGCCTGCAAGCACACACACACACATATATACTGTATACAGCTCTAACAGAGTTAATGAGTTGTAATTACGTGCATTTATACGAGGACACGAGTTTTAAACCTTCAATCTGATCGATATGGGGGCTTTTATTGTGAAAGAGTTATGAGTTGAAAGAGAGGAAATCAGGAAAGAGAGAAGACGGGAAGTGAGGGAAGGAATTTCTTTCAAATTTGGCGCAAAGTTTTGGATGAAGTGGAAATTTGCTCACTGTGACCTCACAAAAACACCTTTTACATCATAACTCCATGAATTCATCCACTGATTATGACACGATTGGACTCAAAGGGTCGAGAGGATGAAATACAGCGATTAGAAGAGACATCCAAAAGGTCAGAGGTCAACTCCACTGGGACGCCTGAGTGTTGTGTCTCAGTTCAGAGGCCAAATAAAGGCGGATTACATCACAGTGGATTCAGAGCAGAGATGTTGTGAGATGTTGTGTAGGAATAAACAAAATTAAAAAAAAACAAAACAAAACAAAAACGTGGCCATCTCTGTGTGTCTGTGGACCAGGTGTAAAATATCTCACTCCAAGCTAAGTTCAAGACTTGACAGCTGTGTTTTTATGTCATGTTGTGCATTTTTACTTTTGCTCCATCGCCTCTGTGATCTCTCAGGAGCTGAACTTTATTTACTAGACAGGTAGCACATTTTCTATCTGGATCTATCAATAATCTGATAAAAAGTCAAAATTATGAGATAAAATGACTAAATAATTAGATAAAAAGTAACAATTTTCATATAAAAAGTTGAAATTATAAGATAAAAACTCAGAATAATGAGCTAAAACGTCATGAATATGAGAAAAGTCATGATTATATGATTCACAATTCAAAATAATGACATAAAAAGTCACAATCATGAAATAAAAGTTGAAATTACGGGATAAAAACTCATAATGACGTCAGAAAACTTCATGATTATGACATAAAAAGTCAGAATTATGGAATAAAAAATCTAAATTATGACATAAAAAGTCAAACTAATCAGATAAAAGTCATATTCATCACTAAAATAAACTATTTATTCCATAATCATGATTTACTAAAGTGAGATGTATTTGTTTTCACTGGCAGAAACAAGATACGGTCGTGATACAGCAACAAATGAGGATTCATCCGCTGCTAAAACTAGTCCCTGACAAATTCATTGGTAGCAGGACAAAGACGTGCTGAACTTTATTTACTATACAGAGAGGAAGCACCGTTTCTATCTGGAGCTTTCTGCTTTTAACTGTCAATCCCTGATTTTACAGTTTGGACACGCCCGGCCTCTCTGCACCGTACCAAAGTTCCCAGCATGCCTTGGGCCATTGTGTTTTTGAGGCCATAAGCCAAAGGCAGCGGTGTTGTAATGTCTCTAAATCACCAGTGTGCTGTACAGATGTTTCTGTTCCATCACAGATGTTGCAACAGTGAAATACTTTCCCACCAGGTCACATGACTCCAAGTCTGAACTCACATCAATGCAAACTGTATGTGAGTCCAAGTGATTGATTGATTGATTGATTGATCATCCAACAGAACCTTTTCTTACCAACTTCTTCAACAAACCCACTGCAGCTCAGGCGTGGGTGAGTTGTTTTAGAGGTAAGTTCATGCAAAACCACTGATGTGCGTTGCCTTCAGGGACAGTTCTTCATCAATCAGTCTCTGTATTTCCCTCTAAAACAACTCTGTCTGGTAACGTTGTGTTATTTTCTCATAGTGTGGTGAATGTGCAGGTCACAACTTGTCCACCAGAGCGTTGTGGAGTTGTTGGATTGTGTATTTGATGAGTTTGATGAGGGAAACCAAGAAATCCCATGAGCCTCCGTAGCGTAGCTCTGAGCAGCTCACGGCTCTGCTCCGCCGTCTAAAAATAGCTTGCAGCAACAATTAAAGGTAACAAACCTACTGCTATGACTATAGGGATTATGGCTATGGGCCAATTTGCCAACATGTTGAACTATCCCTTTAAAAGCTGTGAACCAAGTGTCAGCGCATCGAAGGTGTGATGATGATGATGATGATGATGATGATGATGATGATGATGATGATGATGATAACACAAACACGTGTCCTCCTCTCCAACATATTGTTTATATCGACCAATTAGTGTCGAGACGCCTCCGACTCACAAACTGTCCTGCGTTGCCGTGGCGGCGTCCTCTTCCTCCTCTTCCTCCTCCAGCAGCAGCAGCAGCAGCATCACAGCGAGCAGCAGCAGCCCGGCTTTCATGTGAAGCCTCGCGGGGACGGAGCCGGAGCACGAGACGTTTTTCCTCTTTTAATTGGCGCCTCTCTCTCTCTCTCTTTCTCTCTCCCTCTCTCTACGTGCTCGTTAGTTCACAAGGCTTTCATTTGGCGTAATTTGGCGGTGGCGTGGCGGACCGGCCCCGGCCCCGGCCCCTCGTACCGGACCAGGACTTGATAATAACGCTGTCAGTAACTAATTAGCAGCAGTGACGGCGTCTGTCAGGAAATTGCGTGCAGAAGAGGCAATTAAAAATGATGCACTATTAGGTTTTTTTAGGAGCTTTGAGGTTATTTCTGGAACAATCTTCCTCTCAGCTGATTTGACTTCATGTTTGATGTTTTTATTTTGTGTGTGTGTGTGTGTTTTTCCCCCTATGCTCAGACATATCATTTGGCAAGGATGCATGCAGCACACACACACACACACACACACATCAGAGGTCAACCTACAGCAGAGCAGCGTGTGTGTGTGTGTGTGTGTGTGTGTGTTTGCTGCCAGCACCTGCAGAGATAATAAATGTCAGGGTTTTAAGGTGCCTGTCCACCTGCTGCAGGTTATTTACAGCACAAAGTCAGTAAAAAACAAAACACAACATTCAAATCTCACAAAGTGCTCGGCTCGCTGTCATGGCAACCTGGAGGACAAACGTATGCAGAGGATGCCAGGTTTTGTTTATACATATATATATTCATATTTATATTTACAGTCCCACAGCTGAACTTGTTTTTCCAGAGGAAGATCGCAGACTTCACGTCACGACCTCTCGCTGTCCTGACAAACTGTCCACACACACATAAAAGCAGATTTTAAAGGTAGATTCTGTGGGATTTTCCTAAAAAAAAAGACTTCTACAAAATTAATCCTGCTCATCCTCACCTCCTATGGACTTCTACTCATGTGTGGTGGAGACTGTGGCCGTGTTTCATCCACTATTTGATTTGATTTGATTTGGATCCCCATTAGCTGATGTAATACACATCAACTACTACACAATCAAAGCATAACAAAAGATTTGCACACATAAATTATCATAGACAACATACAGTATGTAAAAGTAACAGCATATAACCAATAATCTAAACATCTAATCAGATATAGAGACACACACAGTGTCAAAGTCAATTGAATTATCTGAAGATCAATAAAAACATTAATGTGAATAACGTTGGTTCAAGTGTGTTTCCATCTCAGACCTTTAAATCCAATAAAAAGCTGTGTGTAATGACGTCATGTGCTGTTTTGCGATCACATTGGTGTATCGAGTTGTTTTCTTGTGATTTCCCAGTCATTAAACATCATGATTTTGGAAGATCTTGTGCAGTTGCATGAAGTCTAAAACGTCAACATGACACCTGTGATTTCCCACAATCCAACAGGACAACCTGCTCATCATCACATTCCTGCTCCACAGAGGATCAACTCTGTTCCAGTAAAGGTCTCACCAACTGTTGGTTTTTTTTTGTTTGTTTGTTGTTATTTTTTTTACATATGTTGATCTTTTGTTTCTATTGTCTTCTCCTTTTCCATTATTTTATCTTATGCTTGTTCACTGTTTTCTTCATTTTTTGTCTTATTTGCTTTATTATCTCAATTACATTGTATTTTGTATTTTGTGAAGCACCTTGTAACCCTGGTTTTGAAAGGTGCTATAGAAATAAAGTTCATTATTATTACACTGCAAAAACAAAAAATATTACCAAGAGTAGTTGTCTTATTATACTTAAAATGAGACTCATCACATAAAGAGTAGCTCATTTTTCCGACACTTTTTACTTCTTTCAAGCATATTTCCTCTAGAAATAAGTAGAAAAATCTGATAGTGGAGCACGCTTTTCTTTTGTATTACAAGCACAAAAAACTTGCTTTCACTGGCTTCTTTCTACTTATTTCAACTGAAAATGTATTTGAAACAAGTGAAAATGATCTGAAAACAAGTTAATTTTTAGGCGACTAGTCTTATTTTAAGTGGAAAGAGATTAGTTTTGACTAGAAATGAGACATTTTGACAAGAAAAAAGACAAATATTCTCGGAAAGATTTTGAGTTTTTGCAGTGTATATTATTATTATAACTGCTCAGACAAAGAAACTCAACATTTAAATCCATTGAAATTCATGAAATGCATTCTGGGAGTTGTAGTCGACACTCTTCTATTAGCCTTCATGACCACACAGTAGATTACGTCGCTCAGTTTCTTCGAGTCTGTTCAAGAATCAAAATGTTGGATTTCTCACCTCATTTTCTTCTGTGTGTGACTTGTTGTGTTGTTGTGTTGTTGTGTTGTTGTTGTTGTGGTGTCCTGTCTATCGGTGTGTAGTCATGTGATTCCTCTGGTGGCAGCCGTCTCTCCTCGCGCCCACTTCCCTTCACTCCCTTCACTTCACCGTCCTCTCTCATGCTGTTGTTTGTTTGTTTGTTTGTCTAATTACAGACTTTTTTTGACACCTGTGCCAACTCTGCAGTGGCATGAAACACACACAGCTCTCTGCACACTGCTGCACACAGATAAACACACACACACACACGCAGAGTCTATCTCCCATTTGCAATGCACACGCACGTGAACACACTCGTCCCCTTGTGTGCAATTACCACTTCTTTACTATTTACCTCACTCTGCACGCTAGCTGTTTCTGAAGGGTTGCAGGTAAACAAAACACACACACACACACACACATATACTGTCTTCACACATTTGAACACACACACACACATCTTGAGTCCCTCGGTGGCGTAGTGTGTGCGCCGGCTGCAGGTAGCTACCTCATGTGGCGTGCTCCCTCCCCCCTGTAAACGCAGTCTGTTGCGTTGTGTTGTGTGTTTTTTACCCACGAACTTCCCACAATGCAACGTTGCGGGGTGTCGCACAACAACGCCGCGTTTTTTTCTGAATCTTGGATGAAGGGAAAGAAGGGAAAGAAGGAAGGGAAGAAGAAGGAAGGAAGGAAGGGAAAAAGGATTGTGGAAAGAAGGAAGGGAAAAGGAAGGAAAGAAAAGTGGAGGGAGGGAACAGATTTGTTCAAGGACGGAAGAAGAAAGAAGGAAAGAAGGAAGGGAAATATGGAGGGAGGGAACAGATTTGTTCGAGGAAGGAAGAAGGGAGGAAAAGAATGGAGCGATAGGGAACAGATCGGGTCAATTGGATCAAAAGAGGAAGGAAGAAGAAGTAAGGACGAAGGGAAGGAAGGAAGGAAGGGAAAAAGGATTGTGGAAAGAAGGATGGGAAAAGGGAAGGAAAGAAAAGTGGAGGGAGGGAACAGATTTGTTCAAGGTAGGAAGAAGAAGTAAGAAGGAAGGAAGGAAGGAAGGAAGGAAGGAAGGAAGGAAGGAAGGAAGGAAGGAAGGGGAAAATGATTGTGGAAAGAAGGAAGCGAAACATGGAGGGAGGGAACATATTTGTTAAAGAAGGGAAAGAAGGGAGGAAAAGAATAGAGCGATACGGAACAGAACGGGTCAATTGGATCAAAAGAGGAAGGAAGATGTAGGACGAAGGAAAGGAAGGAAGGGAAGGAAAGAAAAGTGGAGCGAGGGAACAGTTTCATTCAAAGAAGGAAGAAGAAGGAAGGCAAGAAGGGAGGGGGAAATGATTGTGGAAAGAAGGAAGGGAGAAAGGAAGGAAAGAAGGAAGGATGGAGGAATGGAACAGATTGGGTCACATCCCTTTCATTTCCTCCCTTTCCTTCCTTCCCTACATCCTTACTTCTTCCTTCCTCTTTTGATCCAATTGACCTGATCTGTTCCCTATCGCTCCATCTCTCTTTCCTTCCCTTTCCCCTTCCTTCTTTCCTCCCTTCTTTCCCTTCTTCCTTTCTTGAACAAATCTGTTTCCTCCCTCCTTCATCTTTCCTTCCTCTTTCCCTTCCTAACATCTTCCCCTTTCTTCCTTTCTTCCTTCCTTCCTTTCTTCCTTGACCCAGGACGACAACAGGAGCGTTACTGTAAAAAGCTGTGAGTTGAACTGGTTGGAAAACTTGAGTTAAAAGAAGCTGCACAACAACGTCACGTTTTTGTCTGAATCTTGGACGAAGGAAAATAATAATAAGTGGAGGGAGGGAAGAGATTCGTTCAAGGTAGGAAGAAGAAGGAAGGAAGGAAGGAAGGAAGGAAGGAAGGAAGGAAGGAAGAAACGATGGAAGGAAGGGAGGGGAAATGATTGTGGAAAGAAGGAAGGGAAATATGGAGGGAGGGAACAGATTTGTTCAAGAAAGGAAGAAGGGAAAGAAGGGAGGAAAAGATCGGGCCAATTGGATCAAAAGAGGAAGGAAGAAGTAAGGACGAAGGAAAGGAAGGAAGGGGAAAAAGGATTGTTGAAAGAAGGAAGGGAAAAAGGAAGGAAAGAAAAGTGGAAGAAGGAAGGATGGAACAGATTGGGGTCCCTTTCCTTTCCTCCCTTTCCTTTCCTTTCCTTTCCTTTCCTTTCCTTTCCCTTCCTTCCTTCCCTACATCCTTACTTCTTCTTCCTTTCTCTTTTGATCCGATTGACCTGATCTGTTCCCTATCGCTCCATCTTTCTTTCCATCCCTTTCCCCTTCCTTCTTTCCCTTCTTCCTTTCTTGAACAAATCTATTCCCTCCTTCCTTCTATCTTTCCTTCCCTTTTCCCTTCTTTCTCTCCTCACATCTTCCCCTTCCTTCCTCCTTCCTTCCCTTCTTCCTTGAGGACAACAGGAGCGTTACTGTAAAAAGCTGTGAGTTGAACTGGTGTTGGTTGGAAAACTTGAGTCAAAAGAAGCTGCACAACAACGTCGCGACTTCGTCTGAATCTCTGGATGATGATGGCGTCTCACTTCAACTTCAAACTTCAAACAACTTTATTAATCCCACCAGGGGCAATTGATTTCAGCAGCTTGCACAGTCCAAAAAAAAAAACACAGTACACACAATAAATACATATAAAAGATAAGGTAAATAAATAGAATAGGATGCCAAGGATACAGTGTTGTCAAAGATCAGTTGAAGGAGTGAATAAATACATAAGTTGCACAGCAGCAGCGTCCTCAGCAGCAGATGGTTCAACATGCGTTTGTGAGGAGAAGGAAAAGAATTCCCAGAACCCCCCTCTTCCTCTGATGACGGCCGTTGTTATTGTTGGGCATAGCGGCGGCGTTCCCCTGGCAGATCTCCTTCTCCTTCTCCTCCTCCTCCCCTCCTGTAGTGCTCCCATGCAGCCAGCTGAGTGACGAGGTCATGAGCCGTCAGTGCAGACGGAGACGTGCACGAGAGCGTCCTACAGGGAGGACGCCGCCGTCTGAGGAGGGACGGACGCCGCCGGCTTTATTTAACTAAGCATGGTCGTCGTCGTGGTGCCTTCAGGGACCCTCCGCTCCCTGTGGACGGGACAGTAACGCCACCTGGGAGAAGCGCTATAGTGGAGACGTGTGAAGACGTGAGACTGTGATGACGCGTCAACCAGAGACTTCAAAGGTTTAATGGACGAAGGAAACGACCACAAAGATTCATTTATTTCATTTTAATGAGATCAGAGGTCAGACTGAGTTTACTGATGATTCAAGTTACTGTAATCCACTTCAAGTGAATAAAAAACACACAATTAAGTTGGAAACACTTTTACATAGAAGGAAGAATAAGTTGTTATAGTAGTTTATATGACAGTGGGACAGTGGACAAAACTTACTGGATGTATCCATATCACATTTCTTGATGGTTGGAGATGCTGGAAAGAAGGAAGGCACAAAGGAAAGAAAGAGAGATGGATAGAGGAAACAGATTCATTCAAGGAAGGAAGAAGAAGGAAGGAAGGGAAAAAGGATTGTGGAAAGAAGGAAGCGAAAAGGAAGGAAAGAAAGATGGAGGGAGAGAACAGATTTGTTCAAGGAAGGAAGAAGAAGGAAGGAAAGATGGAGCGATAGGGAACAGATCAGGTCAATTGGATCAAAAGAGGAAGGAAGAATAAGTAAGGACTATGGGAAGGAAGGAAGGGAGGGAAAAAGGAAAAAAGGAAGGATGGAGGAATGGAACAGATTAGGTCACATTTGGGTACCTTCCTTTCCTTCCTTCCTTCCTTCCTTCCCTTCATCCTTACTTCTTCCTCCTTCCTCTTTTGATCCAATTGACCTGATCTGTTCCCTATCACTCCATCTTTCTTTCCTTACTTTTCCCTTCCTTCTTTCCTCCCTTCAAATCTGTTCCCTCCCTCCTTCTATCTTTCCTTCCTTTTTCCCTTCCTTCTCTCCTCACGTCTTCCCCTTCGGACAACAGGATTGTTAAAAAAAAAAAAAAATCCTTGTCGACTCGCTAATTTTAGTGACAAAGTGTCTTCTTTTGTTTCTCTGAGTTCTGAGTCCAGGTCGAGCTCCACTATGAGATCTAATTAACCCCCTCTCCTCCTCCTCCCTCCTCCTCCCCTTCCTCCCTCCTCCTCCCCTTCCTCCCTCCTCCTCCCCCTCCTCCCTCCCCATTAACATGGCTTCCTCCAGGTCCTGATAACACACCCAGATAAAAGATGACAGGATTAACCCTCTGTGGAGACGGGGTCACGTTCTCTCTCTGTCTCTGTCTGTGTTTGTCGTGGATCAGAGGGATGAGCGGGAACCTCAGACTGAACTCTGATGTGCAGCGGCGGCGGCGGTTTTCTCTTTTGAGGTCAGCGGCTTCATGCCATCGAGACTAAAACACTAATATGCAAACGCTAACAAGAGGAAGCCCCCATTAAAAGAACAGAGAAGACGGAGAATAAAGATCAATGGTGATGGGAATGTGACCCTTCAGAGACTCTGCGGGGGGACGAGGCGGCTCGGCGCGGCTCGGATCGGCTCGGCGGCGTCCGATAACCTCCGGGCCACAACAGGAAGCTCTTCTTTCTGTTTCTGTTTCTTTTTTTTTTCTTCCAGGGAAATAAAATGAAGGAATAAAAACCAGAGAGGCTGACCAAGATGAAGCCGCCCGGGGGACAGAGAGAGAGCAGCAGAACGAGAGATGAAGGGGAAGGCCAGAGAGATACATTTATATTATGTGATTAAAGGGGAAGGGGTTGGGCGGCCGGCCGGTGACAGACAGAGTGATGTAGCAGGGAGTCGAGCGGCGGCGGCGGCTCTGGACTCTCTAATTGACCCCGGTTAGGACCCACACACCCCGTCTCCCCGGCGCACAAAGAGCGAGCTAATTGCTGCAGCTGATTGGGTCCTGATAGAATTACGTCTGTCAGTGAAGGTCGTTAGGCTCAGATTCATCTTCTTCCAGCGGCGAAGCCAAACCCTCCGTATTCCACCACGACCCGTCTTTAACGAGCTCGCCGTCAGCTCTTTTGTCAGGGAGAAAATCCCAGATAAAGCAGGAAGCCGCCGCCGGCCGCCGCCATCGCCCACCCGCCTCGTGTGTGTGTGATCTGGGATACGTGGATCGATATCTGTGTGTGTTTGTGTGAAGAACTTCTCCTCCTCTGAAGGATGCAGCGGCGGCGAGGTGCTTTAATCTGGGAGGTCGAGCCGTCGCTTCCTGTGGTCGCTCCGCAGGAAGTGGATCTCTCTGATAAAGATGGCGGCGGCACCCCAACGCTCCCTCTTCTTCTTCTTCCTCTTCTTCTGTGAGCTGTAACGCTGTGGTTTGACTGTTCCAGCCGCTCCACACAGACCAGAGGAAAAAGAAAAAGGAGACACATTCTGCTGCTTTACCACAAATTCAAACAGTTCCCAGTGTCTTAAAGACGTGACAAGACAAAATACCCCAAAGATCAAACATCACAGCTCTGTTCATCTGCTCAAAACAGCTTCAAAGGGATATTTCAACGTTTTGGCAAATTCACCCATTGCCATAATCCCTATAGTCTTAGCAGTAGGTTTGTGACCTTTAATTGCCAGTGCAAGCTATTTTTAGAACGGTGGAGCAGAGCCGTGAGCACAATGTTACATGATTATCTATAGGAGTAGGAGCATATGGATTATCTGATGATATTAAAGGGGCATTTTGCAACTTCTTCTGTTATCTATTCACGAAAATCGATTATTTGGTTCAAAAGTCCGTTTTTCATTCATCAATAATCCCCCTCCATCAACAAAGTGAAGTGTTCCTTTCAGCTCTGAATGAGCCGTTCATATCATTCATATCTCCATGGAGCGGGTAAGCTCGGTGCTGCTGCCATGTGGTGTCGCCATGTTTTTACGTTCAGTGGCAGCGTGACGGTAGGAAACCACGGAAACTCAGCGGAGACACCGGAGCTGTCGGCTCAGGTGGAGGTGGCGTCTGTGAAAAGTCACCGCGGTAACGCAGTGAGGACTGTGAGGTGCAGTCAGAAAGACGGCCGTCGGTAACAAACCAGATGTCATTTTAGTCACAGAAGTCCAGAGAAAGCCGGTAAAATGTGGGTCAGGTAAACAATACCACATCGCCATGACAACATATTGTCACGTGTATTGTTTTGTCTCGTGCTGACGGACCACTTGTTTACATAGAGGCTTGTTTATGTCGTTACGTGCAGCGGCTGCATGTCGTCCGTCTGCCGTCTGCCCAATTTCACCTGAATGCAGCATGAAAAATACGACTGAGTTGCTTGAGATATACAACCACAACGCTAGATGGGAGTAATTCTTACACAATGTACCTTTAAGGACAAATGGATTGGATAGTGATCCGTATTGGTAAATCAGCTCTTCCCCATTTTGTTTTTAGGTTTTGACGGCATTCAAGCTTCAGTCCTCAACGGGCCAAATATACTGTATAAACAAATGACTTGGGTATTGGCTGAGGCTTCCATGTTGTTGTTTATTGTTTAGTTTTTTGGTTTCTACACAGTCCCGCCTTTTAATATTATTCTGTGTGTACACCCGCAGGTCGGCTCGGCTTTCATTTCCAGAACTCTAACTCCGCTCAGTGGGCATAACCACAGACTTCCCTCTAATAACGCGGCTAATTTATTTTGAAAAAAAAAAAAAAAAAAAAATCAAAATAGTAATCAGATTACTTTTAAAATTAGTAATCAGTATTTGATTACTTTTCTAGAGTAAAACACTGGTCTTGAATGTGTTTTCTGTCGTATCCCCATGTCTGGTGTGTTGTTTAAAGTGAAGTTGTTTAAAGTGAAGTTGTGTGAACTGTGTGTGAACTCATTAAACTTTCCGTCTCTCCTGTTCTTCCTCCACACCACAGTTTTCTCATCTTCTCGTCTCATTTATGTCACCGATTCAGCTCCTGAAGTCTCATTTTTAAAAACTCAACACCACTTTCATTTAATAACCCAAAATAAAGCAGCTGCTGCAGCAACATCATAAGGAAGAAGAAGGAGAAACTTAATTTGAGCAAATGAAAGAAGTTGAAGTGTGTTGACAAACAGATTTAAATATTCATACGGCTCTGAGAGATTGTGTTTTTATTTCCTGAAGTTGCTGCTGTTGTTGTTCTTCTACTTCTTCTCCAGACTGGGAGCTGCCTCACCTCTGAGAGTGGTGTTAATACTTGTGTTTGTGTACGGTGGCGAACACTCGGTCCTTATGTCCTCCATCAGACACTCTGTAGAAGACAAAAGCTGCTAACAGGATGTGTGAAACCTGCTGATCCCTCGCAGCTCCCAACAAGGTCGGACAATCTGCCTCGGTCTGTGAAGAGGAGGAGAAATAAAACACGGAGAGAGAGAGAGAAACACAATGTGTGATGGATTTAGTTCTTAGCAGGAGAAGCGGAACATCGATGATGTCTGCCGCCTTTACCGCGGACGCTCGCTGGCGATTTTCAGGATTTACTGTGTGAAAATCTGAGAGAGAGAGAGAGAGCTGAGCAGCTGAGCTTCTTCACTTAAAGGAATAGTTCAACATTTTGGCAAATTGGCCCATTGCCATAATCCCTATAAGTAGGTTTGTTACCTTTAATTGTCGGTGCAAGCTGTTTTTAGAACGGCGGAGCAGAGCCGTGAGCTGCTCAGAGCTACGCTACGGAGGCTCATGGGATTTCTTGGTTTCCCTCATCAAACTCATCAAATACACAATCCAACAACTCCACAACGCTCTGGTGGACAAGTTGTGACCTGCACATTCACCACGCTATGAGATAATAACACAACGTTACCAGACAGAGTTGTTTTAGAGGGAAATTCATGCAGAACGGCTGATGTGCGTTGCCTTCAGGGACAGTTTTTCAGAAAGCAGTCTCTGCATTCATGGATTGATTCTCTTCCGCTTCCACTTAGGCTCTCTATAGATACCTGAGGTAATTTATTTGTTTCATCAGCTGTTAAATATTTGAATTAGACAACTTCACAACTTGTAACTTATACTTTTTAGCTAGCCCTATGTCGCCATTTGTATCAAATTTGATACACGGAAATACATTAGTTTCTGAGACCTCTACACCTCACTGTGATTTTGTTTTTCCTGAAAAACCTAATGTATACAATCAGATACATGCAATGCTCAGATAATCCACCAGGGTGCAGTTATTTATGCACCAGCAGTCCTTCACTGGGACATCCAATATGGCCGCCGTCAGTCAGCGACCCCAATGTGTTTTCTCATGGATATTTTTGCCAATTTTGAAAAAGTTAAGGTAAGACAAGCTTTAAAATTGTTGCTGAAACTTCAATAGGAATAGTTACTGCATTGATGCAAAGTAAAATTACTTAATATTTCATTACTTATTTTATTGTATTGTGTTGAAAATGTGTGGATCAAAATAGATACAGCAGGTATGTAACATAATTTTCTATGCAAATCTGATATGCAATGTATAAAAAAATGTATTTATTGTAATGTATGTATTTTTATGTATTCTGGTATTTCTTGTATTACTACGTATTAATTTCTACAATGTATTCTTGATGTATACCTACTATGGCTTTATGTGTTCTATCATGTGTGTTGATTGTGCCAACAGCTGCTATATATCAAATTGCCCCTTGAGGGACATTAAAGATTAACCAATCAATCAATCAATCAATCAATCAATCAATCAATCAATCAATCAATCAATCAATCAATCAATCAATCCATTTGAACACGTTAAGAAAACAAAATGTTCTTTAAAGGCTCGAACAGTCTGAACACCTGCTGCTCATAGCTGGATCTATGTTTGTGTTTTAGTGTAAAAAAGCAGCTGATCTGTTGCTCTGTGTGTGTGTGTGTGTGTGTGTGTGTGTGTGTGTGTGTGTGTTTGTGTGTTTGTGTGTGTGTGTGTGTGCAGCTCGTTGCTCTTCAGTACATTAAAGCCCTGCAGCCATTAGTCCATTAGTGTCCCTCCCTCTGTCAGGTCTGAGAGCTGGAGGTGGGAGCTGCACATCGGATGAGAGCTTTATAACACCAATGCTATAGATGTTGCAGGATTTAACCTCTGACCTCTGTTAGCACGTCGCCCACGCTGCCCGGCAACCCCCCCGCTCCCCACCCCCTCTTCCTCCTCCTCCTCCTCCTCCTCTGACGCTCTGGGAGGGAACACGCCGTAATCAAAACAAATGAGTCAGTGAACGGAGAGGAAACGGGCGCCGTGAGCAGGTTTTCTAATGACGACTAATATTAGCATAACCTAATATGCTTGTTGATCAAGGGTAAACTTTTTGTGTTAGGTGCAGAATAAACAAAAGCAGCTGCTGCCAAGGCTCCAGCAGCTTTCAGAGGGAGGAGGAGGAGGAGGAGGAGGAAGATGCCGAGGCCATTCTTAATGTGGATGTGAGGCAATCTGTCGGCCGGCCGCGCGCTCATCCTACTCCGCTTTCATTTCTGCTGAGCTCTCAGAGGCTCCAATTAAACTCCGGAGCGAAACGGGAGCAGTCTGAACAAAACGCATTAATATATTTATTTTGCATCTTTTACCCAAAAACAGAAAAAGAAAAAAAAATGTCTTTGTTCCATTTCCTCCTCCTCCTCCTCCTCATTCTTCCTGTTTTCCCCCGGCAGTTAATTGCACGGAACTCCTCTGTGTTTTCCTGGTTACATGGCCGCTCGCCGCTCGCCCGCTGCTGCAGACCTGCCACTGTCGCCGCTTAAATATTCAATGAAGACTTAAGTAACAATTGTTGTTCTTTTGCCCATCAACTATTCATGATCTCTAAGTGAGGTGCACCATGGGAGTCGAGTGTGGGGAGAGAGTCGACCCCCTCCTGCAGGAAAAACCTGTTTGCAGGGAAACAGGGAAGTAAACGAACCTCGACGTCAATTAAAGGCACAATCAGCAAAAAACAAAAAAACAAAAAATAGATTCATGCCTTCATATGTGCTGTAGCTTTAAAGGGACAACGAGGAGTTTTGGAAAAGCGAAGCGTTTTCACACTACATTTATGAGCCTCCGTGCGCACCGTACATTTCTTTGACCGGCACAAAACAGACTCATGTTTTCGTTCATCAAGAATTAAAGTCAGAGGTTCAAAGAGGTTCACATACCGTCGTAGTCCCGACCATAAACGGCGATTCAGCGGCGTTATTCTCATGACTCGCCACGAAACCGAAAGTAAAGAATCGCTGGTCGGCTCGCCCAGCATTTCCCGCCACCACTAATAATAACAAAATAACGATAGAGACACAACGATATATTTATCGAAAATGGGCCCATTAACAAGTGTCGGTAGCGGAGATTCATCCACATTAACGTGAGATTTTTTTTATAACCAAATAGAAACTCCTCGTTGTCCCTTTAATTGAATCACTTTGTGTGCTTTTTGGTTTTTATTTTACTGTACAGCACATTGGAAACCTTTGTGTTTATTTTAATTGTGCTTTATACAGTAAATAAAATGGATTGGATTGGAAATAGATAATCTAATCATCAAAATTCTCCTATAGCTGTCTTTTAAAAACCATCCAGTCACTTCATCCCTGTGTATTTGTCGGTGTCTTTGCATGGACTTGGACTGGAGTATCAGTATGCTGTTGTTTTGTTTGTGCAAGTAAACGTCATATTCCGATTTCAGGAACCAGGATGCACCAGTTTTGAGAAACCTGGTTTTGCAACCTGGAAAACAAGATACTGTGGCATGTAAACCAAAGCATTTCTCCCCATCTTAGTCAATTACCCGCTTCTTTCAAACCACATGAAAAAAACATCTTGGTTTCATTTTCAAACTCTGGATTAAAATTCAACAAACAAATCGATGCAGTAATAAAACTAAGTTCCATGAATCTCCAAACTCTGCTCGTTCCTCAGTCGACCGCTGACCTAGAGAAAGTTATCCATCCCATCATCTCTATCACGTCTTGGACTTGGCCTTCTCCACCCGAGTCCTTTAAATGTCACCTCAAAATTTACTTTTTCTGCTCAGATTTCCCTGATTTTAACTGTCTGTGTTTGATTCTCTTCCTATTATATATTTTTTTGTTATATTTACTTTCTTTTTTCTTGCTTTATTGTATTCTTTGTTTTGCTGTGAAGCACGTTCGATCAATTTCTGCATTGTTCTGAAAGGGCTATATATAAATAAAGTTGAGTTGAGTCGTAAACACCTTGAAAACGTTTCTGATAGCTGCGATTTTCAGGTAAAGGCAATGAAAACAACACACCTGTCACATGTCACACAGCTGATGAAAGTTTTCCCTCTGCTATATGAACCTATAAACTGCATTAACACGATCCTGTCGCTGCTGCTCTCTTCGTCTGTTGCTAAATATAAGATGAATGAGTCGTATTTGCAACGAGATCTCAGCGTTTAACAACACAAAACAGGGAAAGAATGGATTTCAAAATTGCAGCAATCTGTGTTGTACAAACTAAACATCACAGACGCCGGCGCTATAATAAGACGCAGTTATCAGAAACCAGGATTCATCACGTAAACAGGGAGATTAATAAACAGGTTTCTCTGTGTGCATGTGAACGCAGCATCCCCAATATGATTGTAAATGTCATACTTAACATGTAAACAATCTGTCTCCAGCTCCGACTGTTGAAGAATAAAACAAAAATCCTGATAAAACAAAGTTCACTGTGGAAATAAACTCATTATTTCACCTTGTTAGCTGAGTTTTTTCTTTTTTTTTTTAAAAGAAATTAAGATATTAGCACTCAATAATGAAGCAGATGTTTGGTGAAGATGTTGATATTAGTTTTTGTGTGTTTACAGCAACAGGAAGCAGAGGCATCATCACTCTCTCTCTGTGCAACACACACACACACACACACACACACACACACACACACATATAAGAAAAATACCGTCTTCCAAACCTTGGTGAACCACAGTGGAGCATCAGAGAGTCTAATAAGTCAAACTGCAGTGCATGAATACCAAATGCGGCCTAATTGATTACCTAATTTATGCAATAACCAGTATTTTTTTAATTATAGTTATTTATGGCCCAAAGTGTTTACGCCGGCCGGGCGCGGCTGATTCATGGCCGGCGCGTTGAGCCACGGGTCAGACGCAGCCGACCCTGTTTATAACACTGACAGCAAAATTATCACTGCTCCACTTCATCATCATCGGCGCCGCTGAGGACGGGGAACTGAGCCGAGCCGAGCTGAGCCGAGCGCCGGACAGTCAGAGGGAAAAAGACTGAGGAGGATTCAGGATTCACAGTCTGGAGGATGTGAGCGCTCCTCTTATATTATATGAACATTAAATGTAAAGAAAACGCAGCCACAGTGAACGCACCACATCTCAGCTGGATTACATTTTGCTGGAGAACCAGTGACTGATACAGAGATGATAAAGTGATGTGATGAACTCATTCTGTGTCTTTAACCTCCTGTTTAGATCATCACATAATATAACGCTTGCATTCAAACACTAAGGAGAAGCTACACTGCAAAAACTCAAAAATATTTACAAGAATATTTGTCTCATTTATTTTCAAAATGTCTAATTTCTAGTCAAAACTAATCTCTTTCCATTTAGAATGAGACTCATCACCTAAAAATTAACTTTTTTTTAAAGATAATTTTCACTCGTTTCAAACTAATTTTTACTTAAAATAAGTAGAAAAATCTGCCAGTGAATTTTGTGCTTGTAATAAGAAAGAAAAACTTGCCCCACTATTAGATTTTTCTTATTTCAAGTGAAAATATGCTTGAAAGAAGTAAAAAGTGTCTTAAAACAAACTACTTTTTAATGTGATGAGTCTTATTTTAACTCTTTGACTGCCAGCCATTCTCACAGCAGCTTCCTCCAGCTTGCCAGGCATTTTCCAGCTTTTTGACTGATTTCCGTAGACCCACCATAATATTATGTACTGTTACTACATACACATTCAACCCATCAAAGGAAAGAAGAGGGTCTCTAGTTTCCAGCAAAAAAACCTGTTTGTTTCTATCTTGTTCCAGTCTTGTGAAATTGACGGTTGAATATAGGTTAGTTTAGCCCAAAATGCCATTTTGGCACCAAAATCTTGAGAAAAAGAGGTTTTTGTGTCGGCTGTCATTTTCAGGTGAACCAGTACAATTGGCTCCTTTATATTTTGCTTTAGTGACGCCTCAACATCTGTACAGTTGTTCTCTTGTAAACAACAACTAAATCAACACTGACAAATGACTTTTGATGACAAAAGACAAAATATTTAGCTACTGACACACACTACTGCAGCCTTTTTCCTTTCTTTTCTTTGAGTTACAACTTTTTATTTTCTTTTTTTTAGTGTGTGTGCGTACGTGACGTGTGCGTGTGCATACGTGTGTGCATACGTGTGTGTGTGTGTGTGTGTGTGTGTGTGTGTGTGCGTGTGCGTGCGTGTGTGTCTGTGTATCAGTTCGACAGGTTTTTGTAGCCGAAACACGGCGCTTTAGATCAGATCCAGCTTCCTCTGGTCAGCAGGCAGCGGTCTCACTCACTCTCTCTGTCTCACACACATCTACACACACACACACACACACACACAGCCGACAGCTCTGGCTGACGCCCCCTGAACTCACAGCCACAGACATGTGCGCTCACAACAGAGTACAGACACTCCCACCACGTTTACCTCTCGTCACGTTCGCCGGCGCCGTCCGTTCCTCATCCACACTACTGTAGATCGCGGGGTTTTCAAGCTGCTATCCGAGTGATTTCTCGCAAAATCTGGCGACTTTCCAAACGCTCTTGATGACTAACGACGAGCGATCGACGGGGTTGTTGTTACTAACGTTTGTGCTTTGTATCACGGAGCTGCACAGAGCTTCGACGAGCTGCCGAGCCGCCATGAGCCCCGCCGCCGCCCCCTAAGCTCTCACCGGCGGCCAGAGTGTCACGGAGCGGCGCCGCTGCAGTCAGACACCCGCACCGCTCCGTGAGGGGGGGGGAATACGCTATATTTTTTACATCTCTCAATCCAAATGTGTTTTTCTGCACTTTATTTTGATGATACAAGTCTGATCTTCACAGAGGAGTAGGGCAAGACATTCAACATGGCGTTGCCATTAAAAAAACGCTAAGACGAGTTATCTCGTCTTTGGCAGACTACGCTTGGATTCGCTAAGACGAGATAACTCGTCTTTGGCAGTGAAAGAGTTAAGTAGCATGAGATTAGTTTTGACTAGAAATTACATTTTGACAAGAAATAAGACTATTCTTGGTAAGATTTTGAGTTTTTGCAGTGTACAGGAGCTGAGAGGGGACATTCAGCTGCCTGCAAACTGAAGCTCATTCTGGTTAAACTCTTGACAAAATAGAGAATTCACCTCCATAAAAAACATAACATGTTTATGTTGTGAAGTGGAGCAGAGAATGACATGACAACACTTTAAATTTGAAAGAAAACTGGAGGTTTGTTTGTTCATTTGCTGCTGTTTTCATTGTCACATCGTCTCTGCACTGATGATTTGTTATAAATAAAACTGGATTTGACTCAATTTGACCGAACCAAAAAATAAACATTCTTTATGTCTATAAATACACGAGACAACAGACTGACTGACTGAATCACTGCTCAGTTACCACTGGAGACGACCTGGAGAGTCAGTCAGCTGAGAACAGAGCAGCTTCAACAGACTGTTAGAGTGAAGCTTTTACTGTGAAGGAGACAATTATTTATGTAGACAGCATTTTATTATGAAATACAGGATGATCCTGTATGAGGACCGGTGGTGAGCCCAGTGACATGAGTCAGTGACATGCTGTGAGGGCTCAACTCACTGCAACTTAAAGGGATAGTTCAACATTTTGGCAAATTGGCCCATTGCCATAATCCCGATAGGTTTGTTACCTTTAATTGTCGGTGCAAGCTATTTTTACAACGGCGGAGCAGAGCCGTGAGCTGCTCAGAGCTACGCTACGGAGGCTAATGGGATTTCTTGGTTTCCCTCATCAAACTCATCAAATACACAATCCAACAACTCCACAACGCTCTGGTGGACAAGTTGTGACCTGCACATTCACCACGCTATGAGATAATAACACAACGTTACCAGACAGAGTTGTTTTAGAGGGAAATGCAGAGACTGCTTGATGAAAAACTGTCAGGCATCAGTGGTTTTGCATGAATTTATCTCTAAAACAACTCTGTCCGGTAACGTTGTGTTATTATCTCATAGCGTGGTGAATGTGCAGGTCACATCTTGTCCACCAGAGTGTTTTGGAGTTGTTGGATTGTGCATTTGATTGTGTATTTCTGCTCCGCCGTTCTAAAAATAGCTTGCACCGGCAATTGAAGGTAACAAACCTACTGCTAACACTATAGGGATTATGGCAATGGGCCAACTTGCCAAAATGTTGAACTATCCCTTAGTTAAGAAAACACAGAAAGGCTCGGTCCAACTTGGTCCCACCAGTCGTCAGCATCACCTCAGAGTCTTTTTGTGTCTCCCACCTCTAGAGAGAGAAAAAAAAAGGACAGCTCACACACACACACAACCCATAGTTTCTGTGTCAGCAGCTTCAGATGTCGAGACAAACAGTGACATGTGAGCGTCCTCTCCTCCGAGGTGTGGCGGTGTCACAGCACGCCGCCGCCGCACGCTTTAATGCACAACTCGTGTAGCCGCATTAAACATGTAGCGACGCCGGCGAGCGACAGCAGAGGAGCTGGATGAGCTGCAGGCGGAGCCGGAAGGACAGGAAGTCATCTCAACCCCCGCCGGGACGGGAGGAGGGGGGGATGAAAAATGAAAGAGGATGAAGAGTAGAAGAGGAAGAGGAAAAAGAGGAGATGTGTCCCTGTGCAGTTGTGTTGTTGTTGTTGTTGTGTTGTTGTTGTTGTGCGCTCGGGGTTCAGCTCTGAAGGAGTAGATGACCTTTGACCTCCTGTTGACACACACACACACACACACACACACACAGAGCTGCCACTTTCCATTTGAAGCCTCCCCTCTCTTTTCCCGCTGTCTTCCCAGAATGCCGTTCTGCATGTTGATGCAGCTGCCGGCGTCCGGGCCTCGCCACCAGCCGTCCGTCCGTCTGTCCGTCACATCGCTGGCTCCGGCTGATCAGAGCTGGCAAAGGAAGAGAAGAGAAGAGAAGAGAAGAGAAGAGAAGAGAAGAGAAGAGAAGAGAAGAGAAGAAAATGGGGCTTGTTTATTTATTTATTTTTTAACTTTTCTTTTTCTTTTTTTTCTTTAATGAAACTCAAAAACCAACACAGTGAAGATCCATCAGGTCAAAACCAATTTCAGATGTTTTTTTGTTGAAACCGTGTCATGTTACGTAATAAAAACTCAAAGTAAATGTTTTTCCTCAAGTACCACAGTGGCTTCTGGACTGATCTTTGTTTACTGTATCCATGACTACTGACAGGCTTTGTGTTGTAAGTCGACTGGAAATATCAATTTTTAAGATCAAAAACGCCATTTAGATGGATGATGAGGCTTAAACACATACAGTAGAAAGGTATCCAGTTTCATCCATTTGCATGTACATGTGGACATTGTCTTAATCTCATTAAATGTTGTTCATTGACTAAAGTGTTGATACGTTTCCTCATCATTATTTCATTGCACAAAAGTTTTTATTCAATTACGGTCTCATTTTCATCAGGAAAAAAAGGTTGTTACCTACCTACCTAGGTTTCTATCTATCTATCTATCTATCTATCTATCTATCTATCTATCTATCTATCTATCTATCTATCTATCTATCTATCTATCTATCTATCTATCTATCTATCTATCTATCTACATATTAGCTCAAACCCATTACATAACAGACTATAAGGGATATTAGGTTATGATTTCAACAAGTCACCTTGACCTTTGGATCAGTTTTTCCTTGAATCTGATTGGATAACTTCACCACAGACAGTAAGAGATCATGTTCATGAGAATGAGCGACAGTTTCCACGTGACACCGACTCTGCTGATAAATAAATATTGATCAGAGGGATCAGTTTCCTCTGATCACCTCATCTCTGGATTTTCTTATTTGTTTCTTTTTAGCAGCACTTGATGAATTCTTTTATTGCAGCTCTGTAGCTTAATTAGATTTAAGGCTGACTCCTGTATGTTGGTCCAGCAGGGAGGTGTTTTCATTAATGCATCTTCTTCTTCCTCTTCTTCCTCATAATTTCCTTTACATGTGTTGATCAGATGAGTCTGGTCTCTTGGCCGGTCTCAGCGTGTCATTAGCGCTGCCTTGGATCCGCTCCTCGTCCTCGTCCTCCTCCTCCTTCCTCCTCTAACGGCCCTGGCGATGAGCTCTGGCCTGGGCCGCCGCCTCGTTCAAAGCGGCTTCGCGCTGTGATGAAGGAGTCGCTGCCATCTTTTACTTCTGGTCGCCAGGCGCTGAATAACCGACATCTGTGCACGCTCTCTCTCTTTTTTTCTTTTTTTTGACTCTGAACCAACACGTTTCACTTTCAAATGAAATGAGGAGAAAGTGGAGATGAGTCAAAAAAAATGAAAAGGTAAAACAGGATTCTGGACGGGAGGATGCTGGCGGGACGATCTGGCCGACGTCTCTACCGTCGTACACAGGTAACGAGGAGAAGAGAGGCAGCGTTTGGATGATCTGACACATTTGATGAATGAAGAGACAATACACTTCTCTGCTTAATAAAACAACAACAACAACAACAACCCAAAAAGGAGGTGTGTGTGTGTGTGTGTGTGTGTGTGTGTGTGTGTGTGTGTGTGTGTGTGTGTGTGTGTGAGCGCCAGCCTCCGTTTGCCTTCTGCTGTCCTCAGAGGAGCGAGCGACACCAATTAACTCCCCAACAGTTGTAACCGGGGGACCTGTAAGATACCACACAAATTAAATTAAACCATCCCTAACCATATGCCAATACGTGTCTTCCTCAAAGCCTCGTCCTCAATACTGACTCAGCGGCACAGCGGGAAGGAGGAGAGAAAACACACGACGACAACAACGACAACGACACCAAAGTAAAACTCTCCCAGGGAGCTCGGCTCAAAAAACGAGAGTCAGCAGCAGTCAGGGATGGAAACTTTTCACATTTAAACCAGTACTGATATGCAACAGCACCTGTTTTGGGTACTTTTTTGTGTGTATGTGTGGTCATGAAACTTATTTTGTTCATAAAGAACTTCTGAAATTTGAAGATTCATTAGGGTTCTTCCTTAACCTTCCTCTTGTGTACAGGTCACCACTGACCCATTTTTAAGCTTTAAATTATACATAAAAGTAGGCTACCACGTAAATTTGTTTATTGCATCAAGACTCTTTGACTTTTTCAGGAACTTCTATTTAACAAAATAAAACGTTTTTTTTTTTTTTATGTCTCAAAAAAATTCTAAAATGCTCTGGTTAAAATTATGACATTGTGTTGTTAGGGTCGATTTCGACCCGGTTATAACGATATGAAGAATAATGAGGGTTACAACTGAAATCATAAGTGCAAAACCAACATTTTCATGGATAAGGAGCCTAACAATGTTGTTTTTCCTGTGTTTTATACTTGATTTAAAGAGACCCCAAGGAGTTTGCTTTTGGTTATAAAAGAGTCTCATATTAATGTGGATGAATCTACGTTACCCACTTGTTAATGGGCCCATTTTAGATAAATATATTGTCTTTATAGTTATGTTGATATTATTATTTAGTGGTCAACTCGCCCAGTTTCCTGGACGCTGCCCAGCGGGTCATGGGAATAACTCCACCAGATCGTTTATGGTCGGAACTACGACGGTATCTGATCATCTTCAAACCTCCGACTTTCATTCTTGATCAATGAAAACATTCTTTGTTTTTGCTTTTGTCCGTCTTGCACCGGAAAAGTAGAGTGAAAACACTTTGCTCTCCGAAACTCCTCGTAGTCCCTTTAAAGGGACAACAAGGAGTTTTGGAAAAGCAAAGTGTTTTCACACTACATTTAGAAGCCTCCGCGCGCACCGTACAATTATTTGACCGGCGCAAGACAGACTCATGTTTTCATTCATCAAGAATGAAAGTCAGAGGTTGGAAGACGATCACATACCGTCGTAGTTCCGACCATAAACGGCGATTCGGCTGCGTTATTCTCATGACTCGCCACAAAACCGAAAGTAAGGAAACACTGGTCGGCTCGACCAGCATTTCCACCACCACTAATAATAACAAAATAACGATAGAGACAAAACGATAGATTTATCGAAAATGGAGCCATTAACAAGTGTGGGTAACGTGGATTCATCCACATTAATATGAGACGTTTTTATAACCAAATAAACTCCTCGTTGTCCCTTTAAGACTGGGATCAAAACTGACCGTAACACAAGAGATGGCAACAGAAATCTAACACAAGATGAAAGTTAAAGGGGAACTATGCAAGAGCAGAGTTAGGTACTCATCCCTACAAGCGTCTGCACTCATCCCATGGTGGGTGGGTGGGTGGAGGGGGGGCCACAGCCTCAGGCCCTGGAGAGTCTGGCTCCGGCCCTGACGACGGACGGATCCTCCTCTTCCTCTTCCTCTTCCTGATTATTCCTGGTTTGTCATCGTCCCTCCTGCACAGCGATGACAGGAGGAGGCAGAGGGCAGCACAGGAAACAGATCTGACACGCCGTGACCCCGCGCCGAGGTCGAGGCGGATAACGTCACTCAGGCCGCACGCCACCTGCCGCGAGGCCGCCGAGGTCGGCCAATCAGATCAGGGTGAAAGGTGTCGGCCTCGTGTCTGTCTTCACTTGGCTCAGCAGTAACTCGTATTTGTCACTCAGGAAAAACTGAAAACACCTTGAAGATCTATTTTCTTCACCTCTGACTGAAGGAGGAGAAATGAAGCTTTGCCTTTAATTCAAAAAACCCCTCATTAAAAAAAAAAAAAATGATGTCAATATATTCATTGATTTATGATCAAATAATAGTCTTGGAAAATGTTTTTTTAAAAGTGGGAATAGTTACAAACACAGAATAAAACAAGCTAACAGTACAGAAACAGTCAGTGTGTCTTTATGAAAACTTTCCAGCTCTGCAGACACTTTTCATTAACGACACTTTTGCTGGGGATCGGCCAACCTGGGTTTTAGTGGGCGGGTTCACTTTGTGCCAAGTTCAGGTAATTATTGGGGGAAAAAAGGAAACTCTGCAGAAGCCTTGAAAGTTAAAGAATAATTATTCAAGTATTTTTTTTATTTTAGGCCAAATCATCACTTCCTCAAGGCCGAGGAACTACTGGTCTAACATCTCAGGGACAAGTGGACCAAGACATCTGAGCCAATCAGAAGAGAGGAGGAAACACTCAGAGAAACCAAATCCCGCAAAGTTGTTAGATGGTGGGTCCAAGTGGTGAGGGGGCGAGGCTTTGTTGTGACATCACAAAGTGACAGGAAGTCCTGACGGCTGGTTTTAAGGCTCAGTTTCTGAATACAGGCTGTGTGCATTTCTCTGTGGACTGAGGCTTTGATACTTTCACAGTATTAATATAGAACCTAGAGCTGCTTTATAATCACACTACACATGGACATCTACCTTTATACTGTATGGAAACATCTACCTTTATACTGTATGGAGCTTTAATACAAACATCTACCTTTATACTGTATGGAGCTTTAACACAAACATCTACCTTTATACCGTATGGAGCTTTAACACAAACATCTACCTTTATACTGTATGGAGATTTAACACAAACATCTACCTTTATACATTTTGTGACCTTTAAAACTCGCCTGCAGAGCAACTTTAATAAAAGTTCTTTGGCTCTTACCAAAGGTTACACTACAGCAGGTTGCCTCGAGTTCAATATTTACTTATTTAGCCAATCAGTGTCATGCAGGTCTGTTCAGACACCAACAAAGTCTGACACTTTCTTCTTTTTCTTTTCTTTTTTTTTTTTTGTTCAATATTTCAAGTACAATTACACTGGGAGTCGGTGTGTTACAGTATACGAGAGACTGAGTGTTGCATGTTCAGTGTTATAATGACAGACTGATGTCATTCACCAGCAACACAAACCTGTTTCAAGGTGGGTTGGTTTTGATGACATCAAAGTGTCTGCCACATCCAGACTGTTTAAGCCAGCTGTCACTCCGCTGATCCACACACTGCTCATGTGTTCACACTGGGACCAACATGACGCTTTATAACCACTCAGATATGATGATGATGATGGGGGTGGTGTAATAACAGACTCAGGTGACTTGCACTGGTCCGTAACATCTTTCCTTATAGCAACAAACATCACTCACATGAAAACACACACAGCCTCAACTGTCTCTACTTTATTTATTTGAATTGCATTGTATTGAATTGAATACAACCGTATTTATCCCAGAGGGAAATTCAGTTTTGCAGCTACTATTACTCATTTGTTCAACACATTCATTAGTTAGTTTAATATAAGATTAATTCATGTTTTAACAAAACGTGCTGTCCAGGTAAGGGCATTAAAAGCTTGGAAAGGCTGTTACTTCAGCTAAAAGGTATATTAAAGGGATAGTTCAACATTTTGGCTAATTGGCCCATTGCCATAATCCCTATAGTCGGTGCAAGCTGTTTTTTGAACGGTGGACCAGAGCCGTGAGCTGCTCAGAGCTACGCTACGGAGGCTCATGGGATTTCTTGGTTTCCCTCATCAAACTCATCAAATACACAATCCAACAACTCCACAACGCTCTGGTGGACAAGTTGTGACCTGCACATTCACCACGCATTCACCACAAGAGAGTTTTGGAGTTGTTGGACTGTGTATTTAGTTTGATGATGGAAATGCGAAAGTACCGTGCAGCTTGCGTCCCTGCCCCGCTGATCTAAAACCAGCTTCCACCGACAATTAAGGTAATGAATCTACTCTTAAATTTATTGGTTGGATTTCTTTGAAAGATGAAGAGAAAGTGTCTCTGTTCAGATCAGCTGCTGAGGTCTGTGTCTTTAAACGTTGGAGCAGAAATCCAGAAAACGCCGTCTCCACCATGAGCGATGCCATCACTCTGTCAGAGTTCACGGCAGCGTCTCGTGTTTCTCTGGAACTTTGCGGTCAGAGAGGTAAATGCTCGGGCTAATAGCCCTGACGAGGATGGACTTGCTAATTTGCTAATGGCTTTTTTTTTCTTCTTCTTCTGCTGCTGCTGCTGCTGCTTCCTGTGGGCCATTAGAAAAAGCAGCAGCGGCCGTCCCTCTGTCAAGCTGCACGATGATGCAAACTCCACTGATCACCATCACATCAGCCTGCTAATGGCTTCTGAGAGGGAGCAAACACATTCAATCAGCACGTTAACGCTAAAGGCAGCGGATCCTTCCTCCTCCTCCACCGCCGCCGCCGCCACAGCAGCAGCGTCTCTACCTCCATGTCACAGCGCTTTGATTTTGTGTTCGATACGGCCGTTAGTTATTGTGCTGCTCAGTGTTTTTCTGACTCGTCTCAGCCGATCGGCTTTAATCATTAGAGCAGGAAGGTCCAGGTCCTATTGATTAAGATGAGCTGCAGCTCGTCATTAACACACACGTTACAAAAGACAAACCGCTAACTGGACATCAAGACCTCACCCTGATACACAGGTCCACACACACACACACACACACACACACACACACACACACACACACACACACACACATGATCTCGACAGTTTATTTGTTGTGGAACAAAATTTAGATTATAAAGAAGAAAGAATAAGAGGGCCACAAATGATGATATGTCCATACTTTGAATTCTCTCATGTAGTCATATGAAGTCATATGACTTCATATGAATAAAAGGAAATGTAGCTTTTCCTGTAAAAACGACATCGTTTCAAGAAATATCTACGTTACGGATCCACTGAAAACGATTCTAAACGCTGCAGTACGTCCACCAGGCCTGTGTGTGGCGCTATAACACTGCCACACATCAACACCAGAAACAGAGAAGAAGACAGAAAGACCCCCCCCCCCCCCCCGCTGGATTCAAACTCCAAACATTACAAGTGGATTAAAGCAGAAGTAACCGATCCGGTGGTTTTGGCTAACTTCCTGTCAGCCGATGGAGTTAGCAGTCCCCGCCCTCGTCCCTACGTCACCACATTCACGCGCATCCCTTGGCTGCACACACAGAGAGGACTGCCCCTTTATGCCGTTCTCTCTCCTCATTGGATAAAGGTTGTAGGATACAAGGAAAGTTTTCTCCTCGGCTTACAGCAGAGCAGAGTGAGTGACAGACCCGTGTTTCAGACCAAACACTCTATGTAAGTGATTGCTGTCGGAAGATATAACTATTTAAGACTTATATTAAAGCAGAAGTAAGTGATATATTTGTGTTAATATAAGTCTTAAATAGTTATATCTTCCGACAGCAATTACTTACATAGAGTGTTTGGACTGAAACACGGGTCTGTCAGTCACTCTGCTCTGCTCTGAGTCGAAGAGAAAACATTTATCGTATCCTACAGTTTTTATCCAATGAGGAGAGAGAACGGCATGCAGGGCTGTGTGTACAGCCAAGGGACGCCGTGAATGTGGCGACGTAGGGACGAGGACTGTTATGGTGCGTTCAAGGAAACTCGTATTTTTCCGACCGTGAAGTGGTACCAGTTCGATCTGGTACGAGTTCACCGGTCGGAAGTTACGAGTGGCCGTTATAGTGACTTTCACCGGTAAAACAGGTCGGAAAAACACGAGTGGGTTGCCTGGAACGCTACAAAGTCGTAAGTTGTGACTTGAAGCTGTAATTTACGATTTCAAAAGCCTGCCTGGAATGCAGCATTAGCGAAAACGACCGGACCACTTACTTCTGCTTTAACACAAAAATTTTGCTTACTTCTGCTTTAAATGTTGACTGGGAGTCGTGTCTGAGCCAATATGACGATGATGACGATTTTGACGAGATTCAGCCGCAGTGTCCGTGTTGTTGTTATTAGGTCTATAGACTGTAACGTGTAGCGGTTACAGATTAGAGCGGCATCATCCTTTTGGGTGTCTACACAAAAATGCTGGGGCAACGTTTTTGGGACCCGCTTCCCAAAAATACCGTATTCGCCCCAAAACGCTGTTTCCGTCTGGACGAAACGCAGTTACGATAAAAGACTTATGTGGATTCATCGAAGCCCCATCCATGTGGACGGGCTCAAAGTGTAATCAAATGAACTGTAAACAAGGCAAGGCAAGACATCTTTATTTATTTATATTTCATACCAAGGCAACTCAGTGTGCTTAAACAAATACGGACAAAACAAGTTGAACCATATAGAAATGCATCTAGATATAATATAGTGGACACATCCATATTTTTCAATGGATATTTGTTATAAAGCTATGCATTCATATACATGCCATTATAATAATTAGTTTACTTTAGTTTAGTTTATTAGTTTAATAAGGGACAATGTGCAATTACATTAATCATTTAAAGGAAAAAATGAGAAGATGGTTGCACCAGATTTGGCTCCCAGATAATTTCCATCTGTAGTCCCTACACATAACATTAAAGTAATGAAATACACAGAATACAAGCTATTATACAAAGATGAGGCATAAACAGATACAGATTGACAATGGACAACATTTAGACAACAACATGTATGAGGTAGGCAAAGTGCAAAGTGCTTATAGCAGCAAGATGTTGATTGTCATAATGATAATAATTTATCCACTGACATATAAGGCCAGAGATTGTGAAGTGGCTGCACTGTTAGAACAGGAAGTGTAGTTGTTGTTGATGTTGTTGATCTCTGCCTGTCTCTGTGACTCTGCAGCTTTGTGTAACAGAGGAAACTGTCCAGTGTGTCACCGCTGATATGATCAGAGTTTAAAGCCTCTGAGCTCAGAGGTTAAGATGTCGAACGTAAACCGGTCAAGTCCGACTGCAGATGTTTGTTCCCTCTCTCTCTGTTATCTCTCCTCCGTCTGTAATGGAAGAAAAACGGAAAAAAAACAGAGGACACTTACAGAAAAAGGTTTACTGGAGTTGAACTGAACCCAGAGAAGCTCTGTCTGGATTTACTTTGTCTCAGCAAATCCACTAATTCCACTCTAAAACTTGTCTGTTGTAAAGCAGAAGGAGCCAGTGAGTGTTTTAATCCTGAAGCTGCTTCACTTCATGACTCATCGGACAAACTTTTGTTTCATTCTGGTAGAAAACAAGAGAAACAGTTCTGAACCTTCTCTAAGTAAAAAAACAAACTTTTAACAAGTTAAACCTTAGGACAGAATCAATGTATTGATATGAAACAACATGTAAAACACATGTTCATTAGCTCGGCAGGTAGGTTCATCACTGGTTTATGTGTGTGCACTGTTTGTATTTCCAGTATGTGTTTCTTATGTTGTTACAAGTTGCAGAGAGCTGCATGGCCACCGTACTTTTATCCTGTTGTATTTACCAGGGACATCACATGGGGAAAATAATCAATGGCTGAATAAGAAAAGAAAAAGACGATCTTTGCAACATCCTGCAAAACTTTAGCGAGATCTCGCAAAAATGTTTTCATTTACAGTAAATTACTTGCGGGTCAGTTTGGCCCATAGAAACAGAATAAACACAACACATCTGTGGGAAAAGTTTATAGAGTTTAAAGGGATAGTTCAACATTTTGGCAAATTGGTCCATTGCCATAATTTCTTGGTTTCCCTCATCAAACTCATCAAATACACAATCCAACATCTCCAAAACTCTGGTGGACAAGTTGTGACCTGCACACTCACCACACTATGAGATAATAACAGAACGTTACCAGACAGAGTTGTTTTAGAGGTAAACACAGAGACTGATTGATGAAAAACTGTCCCTGAAGGCAACGAGCATCAGCGGTTTTGCATGAATTTACCTCAAAACATAAAAAATACCTGTGTATTTGATGAGTTTGATGAGGGAAACCAAGAAACCCCATGAGCCTCTGTAGTGTAGCTCTGAGCAGCTCACAGCTCTGCTCCACCGTTCTAAAAATAGCTTGCACCGACAATTAAAGGTAACAAACCTACTGCTATGACTATAGGGATTATGGCAATGGGCTAATTAGCCAATTTGTGAGATCAATTTTTCACCCCCATGTCCCTCAGGGGGCTCCGTAGTATTTCAACATCTGGAGCTCAAGTTATCAGTGAGAGGAGATGAATGTGTTTCTTTGTTGTTTCTCCCAGTTTTAAACCTCCATGTCTGTTCAGCTGGGCCACTGAGTCATGTCTCATGCTTTTTTTAATAATTATTACTGAAGCACTGACAAGTTTTGTCTCTTTCTCATATTTCATATCTTTCATGTCAGGCTCTGCATCATTAACTCAGCAGGTTTTACATTTATAATTGCTGTTTGCATCTGAACGCCCCTTCACTTCATCCACAGACGGACCGTCTCCTCTCTCCGTCCTCACACGGGCAGCGTCTCGTCTCGTCTCTTCTCTTCTCGTCTCACATCCCGACTCCGTCTCCTCCCGGCTCGTCGTTTCGTTCGCTCCTCGTCTGCAAAAAGCCTAATTAGATCTAAATTAGCGTCACTTTCTTGACTCAACATTATGGATCGAGGATGAGGGACTAATTACGCTGCTATTAATGCAGAGAGAGGTTAATGACGGGGGAGTTTGTCACCAAAACAGAACAAGGAGGGACGTGATGATCAGCTCAGCTCCTCAGCCACTGGAACCAGCTGCCCCCCCTCCTCCTCCTCCCTCCATCCCTCCTTCATCCCTCCATCCCTCTCTCCGTCGTCTGTCTCTTTCTGCTGAGGTGAGCTGTTCTGCCAGTTTGCGAAGCCGGCTGCACTTTCACTTCACTCGTGATCTATGTTCACTTTATATGTGGTAAACAAATAATAACTCAACTTTACAGGCAGTCAACTGCTCAGTAGATTAAAGCATAACTGCGGCTGAAGCCCCGGGATGCGTGAACACAACATATTCGCCCGTAATTATTGTATGTGACAAATCATCCGAAGGTGTGTGTGTGTGTGTGTGTCCCTCTAAACTTTTGGAGCTGGTCCCTGCAGCACAGGTGGAGCTGTGAGCTGTTAGTGGGATCACAATGCTCCGATGTGTCGTGTCACACTCAGAGATTCGGGATGTGGAGAGTCTCAGTGGATCCTGATGAGATTTACTTTACTGATCACAGGCTGGGAAATTATATAAATGACTAATGATCAGCAGCTGAGGAGAGTAAACTGGATTCTGCTGAGTCAGTTTTTATACCAACAGTGACTCCAGTCTGCAACAGACGGATGCAGAGTGTGCAAACAGACCTCTGTCGTCACGGTTATAATAGGAAAAGATTGCCGCCGAACTGCGTCACAGTGTCTCCAAGACTGAATATACATCTCTGCACTCTGCTCCTGTCTATACAACATGTGACAGACAGTACAGGCCGACAGTACATCCTCCAATAGAAGCTTTTATTTGCTCCACCTGCTGAACAGACACAGCTTATGCGTCTATATGGAACAGGCTTTTATTTATTAGTTTAGAACAAATCTTCTGCTCAGCAAAGATGAAACTCCTCTCCAATGAGTTGGATCCAGAGCAGCATCATTTACAAGTTTAATCAGCACCCATTCAACTTCTTCTAAATAAATGTGTTGCTCCGCCCACAGACTGTATATAGGCTCCGCCTCTTATATTTGGGTCAGTCTTCAACTGGCCGAACTGAACAACAGTTAGTTTTTGGCTGCATTCAGGCCAAAAATGAATGCCTGTTTGTCCGTTAATTTCCCATCCCGTTGAGAACTGTAGCATGAATCAAGCAGCTTAGAAAGGGCTCAAACAGGCGATCGTGGGCTTTGAGAGGATTTGTTCATTCACATGAACTTGTAGAAAGTAGAAACAGACCTGGCTTCTAGTCGGCTTTTATTTACTAAAAACCTGGAGCCAGACCCGGTCCAGTACAGGAGACCGGAGTCTGTCTGAGCCCAGATTCACTGTTTCTCCTTTTATTTTCTTTCAACTTCCTGGTGAACATCTGATTAAAAAAGTTGGTTAAGTGACTGATCGGAGCTCTTCGCTGTTTCCTCCTCCTCTTCCCTCTTCTTCAGTGACACTTAATGTGACTCCAGAGAGAAACAAAAACTCAGACTATGCAAATGAGTAATTAGTTCTATAACAGTTTCCCCAAACATCAGCCCTTAAAGCAACTGCTCTGTATTTATTATAACAATTGCCATAACACGCAGCGTGGCGTCGTTATGGATCGGCCCCTCGCCATCCCCGAGAACGCAGAGAAGAACCAATCAGAAGCGTTGTGGAGTTTTTGGATTGTGTATTTGATGAGTTTGATGAGGGAAACCAAGAAATCCCATGAGCCTCCGTAGCGTAGCTCTGAGCAGCTGGCAGCTCTGCTCCGCTGTTCTAAAAACAACTTGCAATTAAAGGGATAGTAGCATTTTTTTAAAGTGGGGTTGTATGATCTACAAATAGCCCCTAAGTACTTTAATTGCAGTCGAAGACTCTCTGCACTCCTCCCGTTAGCAACGCCAGCCCATAATAGCCCTGCCCAGAGATTTACAACATACAGTGTTGTGAACAGACCCAAAGAAAGGGCCTATTTTCATGGCCTAAAAGAGGTTTTACCTGAAAAAAAATACACAGTTCCATTGTTTGCTGTAATATAATTAATATAATATATAATAATAATAATTTTACTATGGAGACATATGGCCGCCATAATATAATTTTTCCAGCCCTTCAAAGTGCAGGAAAAACCCAGTTTTTATTTGGAGCTAACCAACTGCTGATCGGCAGGCGCTAACCCTGGCCGGAGGGATACGTGAGTTGGTTAGGTCCAAATAAAAACTTTTTCCTGCACTTTGAGGGGCTGGAAACAATTATATTATAGTCTTCTACTGCAATTAAAGTACTTAGGGGATATTTGTAGATCATACAACCCCACTTTAAAAACATGCTACTATCCCTTTAAAGGTAACAAACCTACTGCTATGACTATAGGGATTATGGCAATGGGCGAGTTTGCCAAAATGTTGAAAAATCTCTTTTCAGCTTTTTGGTGTAAAATCCAGATGTGCGGTGAGTCCAACTCAAAACTCAAAATTTTGTCAACGATAAAATCTCAGAATTAATTTCTCGTGTCGTTTTTTTCCCAGTGTTTTCCAACAGACAGATAAAAATACCTCCCAGTCATGTAACAACAGTTCAGTTTGACCTTGAGATACAATTATGAGTCTGAGCCTTGGTTACCGGCTGCATGGCGGCCATATGTCTCCATAGTAACGAGGCCGCTCCCTCTCCCTCCCTCTCCCTCTCTCCCTCTCTCTCTACGCTGGCATACGCCAACGACACCGTTGATTTGTCGCCCGGGGCTCGCCAACCTTGTAAGGTGACGGCGAGGCGCGGCTCCCATGTCCGGGCGGCGGCGGCTGGACTGCTGGTGATAATTAGTCTATGTAGCGGCGCCGCGCTGACTGGGCGCACATGTTCCAGCTGTCACAGGTGTATTCTGGGAGACGCGGTTCGGTGACAGGCGTGACAGCACCATCTGGACCTGTCCGTATCGCGGGACGCCAACTCTGCGGTGACAAGCTGCGAGCGGCGCTGAGAGACTGCGAGATGAGCGTGCACGTGTGTGTTAATTTGTGTGTGTGTGCCTGTGTGTGCACGGTTGATGCCCTGTGTGAATATTCAGGAGGAGCCAGCAGGAGAACATGTTGCATGGTGTGTGAGCAAATGCATGTTTCACACATATTCTGTGTGTGTGTGTGTGTGTGTGTGATTCAGTTAAAGGACAATTCCGGGCAAATTCAACTCTGGGCTGTATTTTCCTAACATTTTAGGTCTAAAAGAAGGAATCTGAAGATTTTCAGTTGAATTGCTCCTGTTTAGCGGTAGTTGTGTGTCTGTCCCTGCATCGCCACGGCAGCGCTGAATGGGAGTGGATTGAAGTTCTGCTTCTTAGGCTGTTTACATCCCTCAAAGCCACAGACAGCGTCAGATGGCGACTCAAACATGCACCGAGAAGTTTATTTACTTAAAGCAAGTCAAGAGTTGATAGGATAGTGTTTATGACACAAACAGGAGCTTCCGACTGCACGTAAAACAAGACAGAGTTGTTTTAGAGGGAAATACAGAGACTGCTTGATGAAAAACTGTCCCTGAAGGCCAGGCGTATCAGTGATTTTGCATGAATTTCCCTCTAAAACAACTCTGCCTGGTAACGTTGTGTTATTATCTCATAGCGTGGTGAATGTGCAGGTCACAACTTGTCCACCAGAGCGTTGTGGAGTTGTTGGATTGTGTATTTGATGAGTTTGATGAGGGAAACCAAGAAATCCCATGAGCCTCCGTAGCGTAGCTCTGAGCAGCTCACGGCTCTGCTCCACCGTTCTAAAAATACCTTGCACTGACAATTAAAGGTAACAAACCTACTGCTATGACTATAGGGATTATGGCAATGGGCCAATTTGCCAAAATGTTGAACTATCCCTTTAAAGGAAAAAAAGAAAGTAACTGGAGCAGGAGACAGACACATCTACCGCAAAACAGGAGCAATTAAACTGAAAATTTTCAGATTTCTTCTTTTAGACCGAAAATGTGAGGAAAATACAGCCCTGAGTTGATTTTGCCCAGAATTGTCCTTTAACGTGTGTGCAGCTGAACATGTGTGTGCACTGTGAGTGGAGAAGTTCTTGGATGTGTGTTTTCTATACCCGGAGAGCAGGAATTGATGCTGCACGCACAAAGACACACATATAGTTTAGTTGCATGTGCATGTGCATGTGCATGTGCGTGTGCGTGCGCGTGCACGTGTGTGTGTATGTGTGTGTGTGTGTGCGCACCGAGTTCATTCACTCTCATGTGTCTTGTATTTTTTCTTTCCAGTCTTTAATGACGGTTTAAAAAACAAACAGCTTCTACTTTCTGATCCCAGTTTGCTTCAAAACAAAAAGCGCAGCGGCAGAAACTCCTGGCCAGATGTTCAGGTGCTCTGCTCTGGATGTTTCACGGTACAAAAGAGTTAAGAGTCAAAACAAACTGAAGTTTCACCCCTTCTCACGGGTGAATAACTCTCAAAGCATCGTGGGACGCGGAGGAGCAGCGCAGCGACGCAGCCCAACTTTCAGAGACGGTGTTCAAAGAGAACGGAGAGATTCACCACAGGAGGAAGAGAAGTTCAGAGTCTGTGACGAGCTGCTGGAAACAAACATGAACCAATTTGTCTGCACGTGTAATTAGACAAATCTGACACTGATGTGAAACTGGTGGACGGACGGAGGTTCATGAGGTCTCCTCCTTTCTTCTTCCATCAATAACCAATGCAAATGCAAAGATGGAGAGACTTTCAAGAGGCGTGACCAACAGACGTAGATCAAATTTACTCTATGCAAACCAATCAGATCAATCAACTTAAAAAGGTGTCAACAAATGTGTTAAATGTTGTAGTTTTTTCAGGAGTGATGACGTCTGAGGACTTCTGCAGGTTTTTACAAAGACAATCTGAGAGCGTCTGGTGTCTACGAATCAAACGTCAGCTGCTCTTCAGTGTCCGCCATGTTGCATGTAAACAAAAGCTGCTGGACGTCACTGCGTTAAAGGGATTGTTCAACATTTTGGCAAATTGGCCCATTGCCATAATCCCTATAGTCATAGCAGTAGGTTTGTTACCTTTATTTGTTGCTGCAAGCTACTTTTAGAACGGCGGAGCAGAGCCGTGAGCTGCTCAGAGCTACGCTACGGAGGCTAATGGGATTTCTTGGTTTCCCTCATCAAACTCATCAAATACACAATCCAACAACTCCACAATGTTCTGGTGGACAAGTTGTGACCTGCACATTCACCACGCTATGAGATAATAACACAACGTTACCAGACAGAGTTGTTTTAGAGGGAAATACAGAGACTGCTTGATGAAAAACTGTCCCTGAAGGCAACGCACTTCAGCTGTTTTGCATGAATTTCCCTCTAAAACAACTCTGTCTGGTAACGTTGTGTTATTATCTCATAGCGTGGTGAATGTGCAGGTCACAACTTGTCCACCAGAGCGTTGTGGAGTTGTTGGATTGTGTATTTGATGAGTTTGATGAGGGAAACCAAGAAATCCCATGAGCCTCCGTAGTGTAGCTCTGAGCAGCTCACGGCTCTGCTCCACCGTTCTAAAAATAGCTCGCACCGACAATTAAAGGTAACGAACCTACTGCTATGACTATAGGGATTATGGCAATGGGCCAATTTGCCAAAATGTTGAACTATCCCTTTAAAATGCATTGTTGTCCTGAGGCAGCGGACAGTGACTGACCAGCAGGAACCAGTTCTGCAGTGAAGTGCTGCTCTACTTCATTGTTATTTGCAGAGTGATCTGTTTGGATGAGTGAAGTGTAACAGCCTCTGAAGGTCATGGAGTTAGGCTACCTGTGGTGTGTTTCTGTGTATATCTGAGCAGAGTACTGACTCACTCAGCTCGTCGTTGGCCCGCCGCCACATAATGAGGAGGCAAAATCTTTCTCTCTTTTTTTTGCCGACAGCAGATATGGAGAGGTGTCTGACTTTTTGTGACTTGATCAATAGTTACTGCACTTTTTGGTAAAACTGTATAAAAAAGGCCAGAGACTGTTTGATATGTCCTGTTTTCTGCAGAGGGGAACTTAAACTGCACCAAACTTTTAAAACTTTTGTTCCCATCAAACATTTCTTCCCGAGCAACAGCAGCAGAGGAGCAGCAGCTGATAATTGATAACTGAGAAGGTTTTTGTTGTCAGTGTGGACTCCATTTCTTCTTCTTCTTCGAGGGAGTGATTATTTTTCTGCACTTTTTGCAGAGTGAATGAATGAACTGCTTTGAAGAAAAGTCAAGAACGTAATGGGAAATGGATCCTCAGATACTTTCCAGTGATTCAAGTGGTCTAATTTATCAAATAAAATATAAAAAAGGACCCAGTAACTGAACCTGATTAAAGGGATAGTTCAACATTTTGGCGAATTGGCCCATTGCCATAATCCCTATAGTCATTGAAGTTGGTTCGTTACCTTTAATTGTCGGTGCAAGCTATTTTTAGAACGGCGGAGCAGAGCCGTGAGCTGCTCAGAGCTACACTACGGAGGCCCTCTAAAACAACTCTGTCTGGTAACGTTGTGTTATTATCTCATAGCGTGGTGAATGTGCAGGTCACAACTTGTCCACCAGAGCGTTGTGGAGTTGTTGGATTGTGTATTTGATGAGTTTGATGAGGGGAAACCAAGAAATCCCATGAGCCTCCGTAGTGTAGCTCTGAGCAGCTCACGGCTCTGCTGTAGGGATTATGGCAATGGGCCAATTTGCCAAAATGTTGAACTATCCCTTTTAAGGAAAAAAGAAAGTAACTGGAGCAGGACAACAAATTCACTTCATCTGCACATGAGGTCATTGACCTCTGACCTCTGCTGCAGCTCCACCATCATGCAGGTGAAATAACAAAGTAATCAAAACAGTAAAATATGAAAAGACGACTTCTTCAGACTGAATGAAAGCAGCTGGAGGAGCTTCTCCATCAGAGCCCAGAGCCTTTGTTCCTGCAGGAACATGATGATGGACGTGAGTGTGTGTGTGTGTGTGTGTGTGTGTGTGAGAGAGAGAGAGAGAGATGAAACAGCAGTGCAGATGAAACGGTGCATGTGTGTGTTGGGTGATGTGGTGGTGGTGGTGATGGAGCGAGGTGTTGCCCGTTACACCGAGTCTCCCCCAGGGCTGGTAGCTCTGGAAGCTCTCTGGAAGCTCACTTCACTCAGATACATGCAGATCAAACGCTGCATTGATCTCTGGGCTTCATAACGCACACACACACACACACACACACACACACACACACACACCAGCTCCAGCTCCAGCTTCCAGCACCAGTTCTACCAACGCCCCCGTTCTTTCCACCAGAAGCTGTGTGAAATATAAAACACATGTTAATTATGATCACACCAAGTGTCAGTTAGCGCTCACTGTGAAGCTGCATGAAACGAGCTCGGTGCTGCCGCTCACTGCATCACTGTCACCGACCCATTTATGTTTGGACTTGGTTTATTGTTAATTCACAACTACAGTAATGACTTATTTACCACTAGAGGGCAGAAAACTTAACTTGAACAGCCCTGCACGTCCTGGGTGAGGGATCCCTCCTCTGTTGCTCACCCTGAGCTTTCTCCAATTTTTCCCTGTTAAGGGTTTCCAGGAGTTTTTCCTCAGTGGATGTGAGGGTGTAAGGACAGAGGATGTTGTTATGATGCCATGGAAAACCTTTTGAGACAAACTGTTTGTAAAAACGGGCTATACAAATAAAATGTCCTTACCTTGTGTAACCGTTGTCTGCGTTGTGTTGTGTTTGTAACTGAGCGTTCACACCAAAAGCTTCCAAAGCGTCAAAGACGCTCGAGGGTGGGCTTCAGACAAGACAGCTACTAAAACGGCAAGTATTTTCAGCTGCTTTGGCCGCTCGTCACGTGACGTCAAAGTTCGATCGTGCTGGTCATTGGGAAGGACCTCTCTGATTCTGACTGGTTGCCGCCGAACCGCGTCATAGCTAATTACCCTACAGTTAACCAAGGCTCAACTTCTCATCTGGTGACGCTTTGGTCGCTCAGTGTCACCGGGCTCTCATTGAAAATTAATTGACTTACGGCGTTTTGATGCTTTGGGAGCTTCATGGGAGAAAGTTAGCAAGTTTAGCTTAGCCTTAGAGCTAAGTTCGCTAACAATAAACATTAAACTACATAAAACCTTTTTTACAAATGCAATGCTGTGGCCAGCTTCCTGAGCATATCCTGCTAACTGTATTATTACATTACATTGTTTAGTTTCAGTAGAATACTGTGCTTTGTATAACAAACCCTGCATGGGCTCAATCCTCCCGTACTGGCGCTGTGTTTCAGAATCAGAATGCCTTTATTTGTCATTATACTCGCGGTATAACAAAATTAGAGCCCCCCTTCAGTGCAAAACAAGCAATACAATATAAAAACATTTCAATAGTATAAAAATAGATAGATAAAAATAAATTATATGCACAGTATATTGCACAGTGAGTTATGTATTATTGCACAGTACATTGAGGTAGTAGGTATAATATGTTATAGTCCGGGGTGTGTCTGTGTGAGTTCAGAGTGATAATGGCTGTTGGAAAGAAACTGTTCTTGAGTCTATTCGTTTTTGACTTGATGCACCTGTAGCGCCTTCCTGAGGGCAAAAGGTCAAACAGAGTGAAGCCAGGGTGGGTATTGTCCTTGGTGATGTTTGCAGCGGGAGGTGAAGATGTCCGTCAGGGAGGGGAGGGGCGGCCAATGATCTTCTGGGCCGCCTTGATGATTCTCTGAAGCCTCTCCCTGTCTGCCATGGTGCAGCTGCTGTACCAGACTATGATGCAGTAGGTGAGTTTACATCGCAGCACATATTTATGTGCTGAGGAAAGTCCTTCCAACCAGTGAGCATCCATGATACATGAATAAAGCTAAATGTGATTGGCTGTCACTGAGGAAGTGGAATCAACTGCCAAACCATTACACTTGCCTTGCCTTGATATATTTCTGCCTTGTGGCTAAATTATATTAGCATTCAGCTTCTGAGTCATTGCAGTTCCTCTCCTGACCACTAGGGTCGGTCTCCATAGACTCCCATGTTAAAATGTCCTTTAACTTTTACAGCAGAAATCAACATGCTTCCATCCTGGTTCAGAAACAGCTTGGTCTCTCTACAGATCATGTCCTCCTCCATGACGACTGTTTACTCTAATAGGCTCAAAGCCATTTGCTTATTGATCCACTACTTCCTGTTTTGAATCATTATCCCTCGTTTCAGACCATTGTGAGTGAGTGGTTCAATTAACGGCAGTGTTTGTAAAGGTAAAATGTGTCTCAACATCGTTGTGCATTGTCAGCGCCATAAGTGTTGCTACGGAGACGGCCTGGACAACAAATCATGTTCTTGTAGATGTAAAGGGACATCATTAAAGGGATAGTTCACCCAAAATTAAAATTTCACTCATACTCACCCTCATGTGGACTAAGGGCTGGGAGAGAGTCCTCCGTCGCTTCTCTGAGTTACAGGGGGTCTTGGCGTAGTAGTGCATGTCCATATAACGGTTGCAAATGGATACCAACTGTCTTCTTAACAAAAAGACACACCAAAAAACATCCAAATACCTCCATGCTGCTCGTATGTAATGTCCGTCTTGTATTGAAGCCCCAAAATGCGAAAATTGTTCCGAATAAAAAAAAAAAAAAGTCTATATTTCAAGCTTGTTTTGTAGCGGAAGCTTCTTGAAGCTCCTCTTCCCGGTTCGTCAAATTCGGACGAACTGGGAAGAGGAGCTTCAAGAAGCTTCCGCTACAAAACAAGCTTAAAATATAGACTTATTTAATTTTTTCGGGACAATTTCGCATTTCGGGGCTTCAATACAAGACAGGCATTACAGACGAGCAGCATGGAGGTATTTGGATGTTTTTTGGTGTCTTTTTGTCACGAAGACAGTTGGTATGGACATGCACTGCTATGCCGAGACCCCAACTCAGAGAAGCCACGGATAACTCTGAAACTTCTCCCAGCCCTTAGGGTGAGTAGATAATGAGTGAAATTTCAATTTTGGGTGAACTATCCCTTTAATGTTATATACAAGTAGTCTGTCTTCCTTTCACCTGTTATTGGCCTCAACAATTTTCAAAATAAAAGAAAGAAAAGAAAAAAATGCTGAATCTTTGTCACTGAGTGAATTCCAGTCCAATCGTCTGAAGCAAGCTGCCTTTTTAAAGCAGATATCAGCTTCACGGCCGTTTCGGCTAATGCTGCGTTCAAGGCAGGCTTTTGAAACCGTAAGTTACAGCTTCAAGTCACAACTACGACTTGGTAGCGTTCCAGGTAACCCGTAGCTCGTGTTTTTACCGTCCTGTTGTCTGTGAAAGTTCCCTATAACGGCCACTCGTAACTTCCGACCCGTGAACTCGTACCAGATCGAACTGGTATGACTTCACAGGAAGGAAAAACACAAAGTACGAGTTTCCTTGAACGCACCATGAGTTAGCAGCCCCCGCCCTTGTCAGGCATCAATTGGTCCTCGTGCTACGTCACCACATTCACGCGCATCCCTTGGCTGCACACACAGCCCTTCATGCCGTTCTCTCCCCTCATTGGATAACACTTGTATCCCACAAGGAAAATTTTCTCCTCGGGTTACAGCAGAGCAGAGTGACGGAGAGACTCGTGTTTAGGCTGAAATACTTCATGTAAGTGATTGCTGACGGAAAATAGGACTATTTAGGACTTATATTAACAAAAACATTCCACTGATATCTGCTTTAAGTTGGGGAAGCTGCAGGTTTAAACCAAACGTCACAAGAGTGAGGGCCACTTGACACCTAATAAAATATATTTAAGTTTGTGGTTGTAACGTGATAAAATGTGGAAAGGTTGGCAGGCCTGAGAGCGCCTGCAGCGTGTCCTCAGGGAGGAACCATGCTGAGCTGTGGGACGTCTGGACGGACCGACTCCTGTCAGAGCCAACGGGTCACATGCAGTCATGAGGTTGAATCAGAATTTGGCCTCTGACTCGTCGTGTTGTGCCAGGACAAAAAAATTAAAAAAAGGTTTCACGCTCCACAGTGAGCCACGGTGCCATTGAGCAACAAAGCTTCCCAGCCAAGCGCTCATTATTAATCTGAGGAACAGAAGCAGATAGATGACTGAGCTGAAAGGATGAAACTCTCCTACGGGGCATTAACTGTCTCTGGAGTCGCCTGCAAACAACAATCTACACACACACACATCACTAATCTGTATGCTCCTGGCAATGTATGTGTGTGTGTTTCTGCAGCTTCACCTGTTATCCAGAGTGGAGATGAGATGGACAGTGAGTGAAAAAAATAAAAAAAAACCTCTCTCTCATTTAATTCAAATAGTTTGTTTATGCATAACAAAAGTGTGAAGAGCCCTTGATTTAATTAAAATCCGCCGGGCTGCAATAACACAGGCTTAACATCAGCGACAGACAAAAGCAGGATCAGTTTGGTGAGGCTAAACATGCCCTGTAGCAAACTGACAGAGAGCTTCAGCCTTAATGAACGGCTGCTCTGCTCTGCTCTGTATTCCTGCTGCACACGTGAACTCACCACCGCCGCCACCGCTGCCGCCGAATTGAATCTTGAATTAAGTCGCTCCAACACTTCAGCCCCACACACGAATATTTCCACAGTTGAAAGTTTCCCTTCCTTCCTTCCCGACTGTCCTCACAGTCCACGGAGGGTAGCTACATTTAAATAATAATTCTGTTGACCCTTCCTCCTCTTGACCTCACCTGAGGCACCAGGCCAAAGTCCTCTCACTGTATTTATGGCTGAACTCCAGTCTACACTCACTGATTTAGAGGTGGTGCGTTCAGGTGAAGTGATTGTCAAGTCAGTGAGTCAGTGAGTGCTGTTGCCCTTTATGCCCCTTGCATACCTGCCAACGCGCCCTATTTTTAACCCCCCGGCGTTTTATTAACCGAAAATGAACAAAACAGCTCCCAAAAATAAATATTCAGCCTGACCTTCCCATTTCTAGACGCGATTCACGTCGGTAAATACCACACGTTCTGCAAGCTGCATGTGTCGGTCCGACTTTCGTGTAGTGAGGTCCTTGGTGACAACGGGAACCAAGAAGAGTGAGGTCCTGGACACACACACTCTGCAGGGTGATGGCTCCTCAGCACAGACACCAACTGACCCTCTACAGTGTTTGCATTCACACTTATAACACATTTCATTGTAGCACAAATCATTGTAGGTATGGATGGCTCATTAAAAGTCATTTTGTTTACCTTGTAGGCCTAGCCTACTTGTACACTGGGGAGGGGAAAATGAAGCTTACATTAGGCCTACCTGTGATTTTGAATCTGTTCCTTGTGGTCCTGGTCTCGGTTCCAGTTCTGGTCCTAGTTTCAGTCCAGTAATCCCGGTCAGTCCCGATCCAGGCTGTAGTCCCGCTTCTGGTTCCAGTTCGGATCCTGGTACTTACCCCTGTTCAGATTCTGGTCCCGGTCCCGGCTCTGGGCCTGATTCTGGTTTACTCAGCTGCTCTCAGTTCAGACAGACAGGTCGAATTGCGTTCTCTTGATTGGTTGCATAGATACTGACTAGATACCGCCTTCTGCTTCTCAGCGTACGTCAATAGCGCTGCCATCTTAGTCCGGGGTTCTGACCATAGACATAATATAAGTCTGACAAGTAGTCAGACCCAGTCAGACCCTTGTAGAACAAATTTCAGTGTATCTATGCATGTGGGTGTGTGTCTGAGTATGTAAGTGTATGTTTAATACATACAAAAAAAAAATTGAAGAAAACGGAAAATTGGTTGAATATTCGGTAAGTTATGGCGATTTTAATGGTTGATAGATGTCTGCCTCCGTTGACTAGTACAGTAAGTAGACACGGCTTACCCCGTAGTAAGTTAGTAAGCATCTTGTCTATCTATTGATTGGTTGAAGCAAACAGCTGCATCCACACAGCCATTCTGTGGAATAGTTTTGACATGCCTGTGTGTTTCAGCTCTACTTTATGTTGCAAGTTTTGAAAGATCACCTGGTTTCAGTTATCACTCATGAGAACCAATTTTTGGAAAGATGTGGAAATTTCCTGTGTTTTTTAGGCTAATAGACCTTGAACTTCTCATATTCTTTTCCTGGTTGGCCAGGTGTCAATTACCCATACGCCGCCAATCAGAAGTCAACATTGTAGCCTACCGGATTCTTAAGAGGGCGGGACTTAAGTGGAAAATAGAGACACAATTTTTACATTAAGTTACTGTAGTTCCACTTAGGTAACAGTCGGTGGTTTTATAAGTTTATGTTCTCTGTAAAACGGGTGAGTGAGGTGAGTTTCAAGTGCTTTTCAGTCGGAAATGTAGCTAAATTAACACGACACTCCACCTAACTGGTGTTAGCCGACTAGCTGTAGCCGTAGCTCAACAGGAGAACAGACCGGTGAGATTGTCCGTGTGGAGAGAGGAAACATTTTTTCCACTAAGCTTCTGATAAAAGTGCTCAGGACTTGCAGTTGCCATGGAAACCTGTGTTTTTGCCATAGACTGTAGGGTTTTGCGCACAGACCAGGGCAGGTCATCCTCGCCGTGGCTAACGGTTGGACGGAGGGTTTTGAACCGAACTGACCGTTGGTAGCAACATTCTACGTTTCCATAGGAACAGTGAGTACAGAAACAACCCTTGACGGTTACAAAATGTACTTCAACAGCGCGCCCATAGATAGGCTATACTATACTTATTGTACAACTTGTCTTACTCAAAAACCCATTAGTATGTGCGTTGCTGCAGCAGCCTCCACTCACTGCCACATACTTTTCAAAATAATGCACCTCCTTATCTCAATTTTTTGGAGTGAGGTTTGATTGTTGTACCTGAGCGTACAATAAAAATAATAGAATATAAATAAAATACTTCATTATCATTGCACACAGAATACAATGGAATTTGTTAAGCCTGTACTCTAAGGGTGCAATTATAGACATCCCAAATCAACACGACATACATCACATTATAAATGGAGTAAATCTAAATTAAAGTGAGAATATGTTGGCTACAGAATAAAATCTTGCACCTAAATAGAATAAATAAATGATATACATATTTGTGTGTATACTTTACAGACTGTGTGTTGAGAAACTCTCTTATTTAAATAAATTAAAGTAATTTTGAGCCATGATATTATTAAAATGTCTCAGCTGTACAATGTATTTGTAGAGGACAAAGTAAAATGCATTCTGACAAGAGTAGATTTACTTTTTCTTTGAGAATGAATTTTTATTTTTATGATCATGTTCAATATTTTCTGTGTGGTCTACAGGTTTCAACTCAAGCCTGTTGGAACTTAAAAAAAACTGGAGAGTCAAACTTTATTAACAAGTTGACAGTAAGTTGGGAGCAGCACACGGAGGATTATCAGAGACACACAGACACAGAGATAGAGAGTGTCTGCATCACTGCACAGTAAGATGTATTTTCATTTCAGACTAGATTTCCAATCAGAGCCATCTGCCTGTCGAAGCCTCTTTTCTGTGTGTTTAGACTCGTTTTGAAGGGCTCGGCTGCTCTCGTGTGAAACCCGCCCCGCATGTCGCTGAAGGATTACACACTTGTCTGGCTGCTAACACACCTCAAGGATCCTCACTGCCCCCTCCAGAGACCACGAGGAGCTGACAAAAAAGAAAGAAAAAAAAAAGAGGAGTCCGGCCGGCGGCTCCTGCTGCTCCTCTCTCATCCTCACAATAGAACGAATCACCTTGTTGTTTACAACTACACTGCAAAAATTCAAAATCTTTCCAAGAATATTTGTCTTATTTCTTGTCAAAATGTCTTATTTCTGGTCAAAACTAAACTCTTTTCACTTAAAATAAGAATCATCACCTAAAAATGAACTTGTTTTTAGATCATTTTCATTTGTTTCAAACAAATTTTCACTTGAAATAAGTAGAAAAATCTGCCAGTGAAAGCAAGTTTTTTTGTGCTTGTAATAAGAAAGAAAAACTTGATCCACTATACGATTTTTCTACTTATTTCAAGTGAAAATGTATGCTTGAAAGAAGTAAAAAGTGTCTAAAAACAAAGCTACGTTTTAATGTGATGAGTCTTATTTTAAGTATAATGAGATTAGTTTTGACTAGAAATTACATTTTGACTAGAAATAAGACAACTATTCTTGGTAAGATTTTGAGTTTTTGCAGTGTAGGCCTACTTCCTGGTAGAAAACCAGCATGAGAACAATAGTGATGGACGAGAGTTTCGCTATCTAATTTTTCACGTCACTATATCACCGTTTAGACTAATCTGATGTTTGTAAAGTTTATAAAACCAATGATTGGACAAACATTACTATTTATGTGTGCACATTTTTGTAATTAGTCATGGTTATCATAGATTAGCCGGGCTAACGGTTAGCTACCTGTTTAACTTTAATAACTCAGTGACTAAATAAACGGTCCATGAAAAATATTTTTTCCAGTGGATATCTGAGTTACAACATGACTGAGCTAACTGGAGTAGTTTCATGTCATGTCCGACGACGGGAGGGTTTTAATAGCTGACGTCCTGATGTTAGCTTTGCTACCACCATTAGCTCACCCTGAGGTTTCTCCAATTTTTCCCTGTTAAAAGGGTTTTCTATTGAGTTTTTCCTCAGTGGATGTGAGGGTCTAAGGACAGAAGATGTTGTTATGATGCCATGTAAAGCCCTTTGAGACAAACTGTTTGTAAAAACGGGCTATACAAATAAAATTGTCTTGCCTTGCCTTGCTACCGCCGTTAGCTGTCCCTGTCAGCTGCAGCCACTGATGCTTTCTAGACATTGTGATTCCCCCAAACTGAATAAATAGTACAACAAATACAAAACACACACACAGAAATAGCAATGTTTCTTAAATCATTTCAGATTGGGCATGAAAAATATGATACCTATATAGCTAAACTCTTGTTGTACTCTATAGTTTTTGTTTTGTTGTTTTTTTTTTTACTCCCAGGTTTTAATCCCTCACTATCAACAGGAAATGACCCGCCCTGCTATCTAATCGCCCCACCGTGACCCCTGCCCCCCCACCCCCCCGCGGCCTCATCACACTGCCACATCTCCAGATCCCTCTGACTTCCCCGGCCGGCTTCAGGCTCCAGAGGCTTTTCGCTCTTCATCCTCCTCCTCCTCGTCTCTTTGATGAAGAGGAAGTGGATCAGCAATCAGGCCGCTAAACATAGCGTGACCCCCCAGACTACACACACACACACACACACACACACACACACAAACAAACACACGTGCACACACAGACACACACCATGCAGTGTCTCCCAGGCCTTCCTAATCCTCTGATTTGTTCCGTTTTTTTTTTTTTTTTCTTTTTCCAGACGGGCAGTGAAGTACTCACACCCTGACACATCAAAGACACACTGCACACTGGGAGACTTCCTGTTTGTATGTGTGTGTGTAGTGTGTGTGTGTGTGTGTGTGCAATCATGTATGTGTTTGTAATCAGACAGCTGATAAAGTGAGTGTGGCATGTAGATGGTGTGTGTGTGTGTGTGTGTGATGGTTTGTTTACAGACGACACGCATGAGTAACGTTGTGGGTTAACACACACACACACACACACACACACACACACACAAACACTCACTACTGAACTGCTGTGTTGACCCACAACCAGAGACCGAACCAAAACACAACTCTGAGTAAATGTTGAAGTATTATTAATAATAATCAATGGCAACACTTTACAATAAGGGTCCCTTAATTAACGTTACATTATTAAGCATTAATATATAAACTAATGCGTTAATTAATGCTGAGTAATGCATACATAATGATAATTAATTACATTATTCAACTTTTATTATTACTTAATAATTTATTATCTAACTTTGAGTATAGTAAACATTAATTAACTGCTTACTAATAGACTACATTAATTAATGTGTTTCCTAATCCTATGTAATGCATGATTGTTAATATATCTGTAAACAGTTAATTAATGCTTAATAATGTATCAACTAAGGAACCCTTATTGTAAAGTGTTACCTAATCAATCACTCTGTCTGTTGTCTGTACGTCATCGCTCCAGTCTTCTCAGTCTGGTCTTGTTCCAGCTGATCCTGGACCAGATCCTGGTTCTCAGACCTTGTGTCTTCAGATCCTGTCTGACCTGATTCAGATTTGGTTAAAAGTGAGACACTGAGGCCTGCGGGCATATGTGTGTGTGTGTGTGTGTGTGTTTGTGTCTGACACACATGAATATATATAAGTACATATATACATCCATAAATACATCCATATGTATAGCAGCTAGAGGCAACGCAGCAGCAGCGGTGGTTGTTGTTGTTGTTGTTGTTGTCGTCTCTACACTCAGACCCCGTCACGCTGCAGAGATCACTAAACACATAACTGCTCAGATTAACAGCGCCTGTGTCACATGTGGGGAGATAAACAAGAAATATAAACTGGAGGAGACACTGTACAAGTGTGTTTCTGTGTGTGTGTGTGTGTGTGGCCTCAGATTTCTGATTACAGAACACACACACACACACACACAGGAAGTCACATATATCTATAATTCGTCTGAGCCACGACACGTCACGCTGCTGCAGTTACCACCACTTCCTGTTTGCACAACGATCATCATCTGCTTTATTTAATTTGGAGACTGAAGAAAAAGTATCAAATAAAAACGAAAACTTTTTTTTTTCCTCTCCACAGCTCAGACTCAGATGGAGGGATGGAGGGATGGATACAAAGGAGTGTGATGAGCATCGAAGGTCCTGGAGCCGAGTCGAGCCGAGCCGAGCAGGTTTGTGGACGTACGATACGAATCTTAACCAGGAGAGCCAGAGGCGCAGATCGATGGACAGTCGTCCTTGATGGATGTCAGAGAAAGTGATGGAGCAGTGGAGAGAAAAAGAGGGGGGGGGGGGGAGACGACATCCCAATTAACTATCATGACTTTGAGCTGAGAAGAAGTGACTTTTACTTTTTTTAATTTGCTGGCAGCTCTAATTACCTGAGCTCAGCCCCAGAATAAAAGAAAATAAATAAATCCCAATAATAGGTGTGAAAATGACTGTTTTCAAGCTCCTTTATGAAAAGCTGACCAAAAAATAAAATGTTAATCAGATTTTTCATTCTCCAACTTTTTTTTCTTTTTTTGAAAAGTAAAGAGTAAAGAGGACGTACCGGTAATAAATCTCATGTGTGATGAACTCTTCCTGATACACCAGTGTTTTGTTTTTCATGTTTTAATGAATGAATTGGCTCTACTTGGACCTGCTGTGTATTTTTAACCCTCCTGTTGCCCTCCTATAGGCCAAGGAAGGAATGAAGGAAGGGAGGACAAAGGGAAAGATGGGAGGAAAGAAGGAAGGGGAAAATGAAGGAAAGATAGATGGAGGGAGGGAGGGAACAGATTGGGTCAAAAAGGAAGGAAGAAGTAAGGACGAAGGGAACGAAGAAAGGAAAAAAGGGAAAAAGGATTGTGGAAAGAGGGAAGGAAGGAAGGAAGGAAAAGGGAAGGGAAAAAGGAAGGAAGGAAAGAAAGATGGAGGGAGGTAGGGAACAGATTAGATCAAAGAAGGAAGCAGAAGGATGGACAAAGGGAAAGAAGGGAGGAAGGAAGTACGGAAAGAAGGAAGGACAGAAAGATGGAGGGAGGGAACAGATTGGTTCAATGAAGGAAGGGGAAATGGATTGTGGAAAGAAGGAAGAGAGAGAGGAGGGAAAGAGGGAAGGATGGAAGAAGGGAACAGATTGAGGATTAAAGGGATAGTTCACTCAAAAGTTAGAGTTATCCGTGCCTTCTCTGAGTTACAGCGGGGCTCCGTGCAGCACTTCATGTCCATATGACGGTTGCAAACGGACACCACTTTTCTTCATCCAAAAAGACACACCAAAAAACATCCAAATACCTCCATACTGCTCGTCTGTAATGTCCCTCTTGTATTGAAGCCCCGACATGAGAAATTGTTACGAAAAAAATTAAATAAGTCTATATTTCAAGCTTGTTTGTAGCGGAAGCTCCCGGTGTTGCTCTGCCGGAATCTCGCGCGATTTGCGGAGCCGTGAACTGTGTGTCAATGCAAATCGCGCGAGATTTGGACGGACCAGGAAGAGCAGTGAACTGAGACAGTGGGAGCTTCCGCTACAAAGAAGCTTCGACATGAGGGTGAGTATGAGTGAAATTTCAATTTTGAGTGAACTATCCCTTTAAAGGTTGTTGTTTTCTTTTTTTCTTTTTCAGATTTTTTGATTTTTGATTTTTTTTCTTCATCCTTACACATGATCTCTGAATGTGAATGCGACATCTCCTTGAACAGTCCTGGTTGTTTTAACACTTGTAGGAAGGATGGAGGGAGGCCGCTGTTCTCCTGGGAACCGTCAGCGCAGCGGAGAAAACGTCTTCATCCTCCTCCGTCAGATGTGACAGACACACGATCCCGTCTCTGCAGCTCCGTCCTCCTCTGATCTTCTCCTCCAGCGTCGTCAGCTCTGAGACCCTTTCCCACATATATATACGTATATCTATACACAGGTGTGTGTCTTTCATCATCACGTCCAATTGGCTGATTTCGCCACAGGCCGATGGATGATAAAGCTTCTGAATACGTAAGTTATTTTGTTCATTCTCTCCACTGTCCGTCAAAACTAAAGCCACAAATACCTTGTAACACCGCATTATGCAATAATGTAATACATTTTCACATCATTATGTAATAACGCTGGATTTTGTAATAAAAATCTTGAACACAATATGTAATAAACTTTGCCGCATTTTGTAATAAGTTGTTACATTTTGCATCAGTTATTACAAATTGCGGGTGTTGCACTTTCTTAAGAAGAAATTGTAATAATTTGGTGCATTATGTAATAAACCACCAACACTCGCCAATGTGTGGTACAGTAGCCTATATGAATATCTACATGGACTGGACCACGGATTCCCAATTAATCTCATTTTCTTCATAAAAAAGTGCAACACCCGCAATTTGTAATAACTGATGCAAAATGTAACAACTTTTTACAAAATGCGGCAAAGTTTTTTACATCAAGAGTTATTACATAACGCAGCGTTACATACCTGAAAAAATAACTGTAATTCTGTTTTCACTGAGTTTAGATTGATGAGGGAAATTATGATTTGTTCTTGCAGCACAACAACATGTCTCAAATCACAGTATGTATATAAGAAATAAAACTTCCTGTATCTGTGAACAAGTCGCTGCACTGTGTCAACAGGGGAAACAGAATAACACTGATTACTGCTGAGGCCTGTGTGTTTGGGAGAAAAGTGAAGTCGCGGTATTTGAGTGTGTGTCGGTGCAGGTCAGGACACGGCGGCTTCCAGGTGGCTCCACTTTCTCTGCTCCAAACCTCTGATTGGCTCCTGATGAAAAAGCCGAAAATGCGTCTAACTGCCGGTTCAGACGGATAATAACAGAGGTGAAAACAACACGTGGATGTTTTTTTTTTTTTTTTCTGTCCCTCCAAGGTCTCCTCAGGTCGGCTGAACACACACGGCTGAAACATTAAGCTGCACCGCGCGCCTCTGACCCGAAGGACACGCACGCCGACACTTCATTCATCGGTAATTGCTCGCCCGCATTGTAGCGCTGACCTTCGGCCTGCCGGCATTCAGGCCCGACGCGCTGGCACTTTATGTCCCAGACTGTTCCTTTATGTCCCAGACCGTTCCTTCACTCTGTCATTGTGGAGGATGCGCCGGGCAGTTAATTGCCAGGCGCAGACGCAACCCTTATTTCTTATTTCATAGAAAAACCCACCACCAGCGTCTTTCAATCTGCGGCCAGGAGCGAGATCATATCAAACCAACAAATAGGACTTACTGTCAAACCTGCAGGTTCAGTTCAGATTTATGCTGCACTATCTGTGGTTTATATTCAAGTGTGGCCTATATGTGTATTTTCTTTTAAAATTTAGCTGGTGCGACTTATACTCAGGTGCGCTCTATGGTCCGGAAAGTACGGTAATGAGTACGGCTTAGATTTAATTAAAACCCCAAATTCAGTAAATCAAAAAATCATAATCTTATAACTCCAATCAAATAATGAACTCCAACCACCTGCAAATGGTCTCTTAAACCCTATTCGCACAGGATTAGTATTACCTGGGGACCTCTGGCAATTTGTAATAATTGCGGAGGACGTCTGTGATCTTAATCCCGTGCGAATGCGCCATGTCAGTAATTTGTAAAGTAAAAATTCCCCCTCAAATTACCTACTATATTTCTCCAAAGACCGACATCCCGTGGTAAAACTAGTCCTGTGCGAATCTGCATCTCAGTAATTGAGGGGCACTTTTAGTTTTTCTTGTTTTTCTTGTTTTTATTGCGCGCCTTTTCTACTTCTTCCCCGGTTGAAACCATACTGTACGGGTTGAAACATGGAGGCTGCGGTGGAAATTATGAGCGGCATTTTCGAAGGCGTTTTAGGTGCAAACACGGGCTCGTATCGGTGCTGGAATAAACAGCTCAGATCCATAAAAAGAGCAAAATTATAGGAGGATATTGAAATGGATGACATGCGGCTTTCAACAGGCTTAAATGCCGTGACGGTCCGTTATAGTGACAACAACTGCACTGTTGCGAAGTCATGTTGCTGCTTTGACATTTTATTTACATTTGCCTTGCACATGGATGTGACAGCAGCGGATGTTACGACGTGCACAGCTTTGACGTCATATCGGAGCCTTAATGTCAGTAAATTCGAGTAAAAATACAGACTTCACTTATCCCGTGTGAATGCACCGCAAGAAACACAGACGTGGGGGGGTAATTTACAAATCACCAGATGTCCCCAGGTAATACTAATCGAATAGGGCTTTTTCTGGTTTCCCCTGTTTATACATAGGCCTACCTTAGTTTTCCCAAAATCTCCATTTCGGATCTTTCTCAGTGACCCTAAAGAGTTTTCATGTGGATAAAAGGAGAAAATGCATTACAAGGGGGGGCGACCGCCATTCCGAAGGACCGCCATTCCGACGGTCTGCCAGTCCGAAAATTCCCGAAGGTCCGTCATTTCGAACTTCCCGAGGGGCCGCCGTTCCGAATGTGTTTTATTTTGAAAATTGACCGGATTCTCTCGTGGTTTGACTTCCTGCCCGGCTTGACACGACGCGCCGCGGGGACAGCGCCCGACCGGCTCCTCCCCCTCCCCCTCCGCCTCCAAAGTTTCACCCAGGTGCGAGTCTGATGCATTACATCCATGGTCTGATGCAGCCGCGGCACTCCTGCTGAAAATAAATGTCCTTGCTCTGTGCTTTGGTTAGGTTTAGGCAATGTAGAAAGGAGTTGGTTAAGTTTAGTAAAAAGGTTAGGTAGAGGCCAATAAAATCGCAGTTAATATGTATCTCCCCCGGGAGTCGAACCCTGATCCACCGCGTCAAAAGCAGAGGCTCTGACCACTACGCTACCACCACAATTAGGCTTATTTACTCCGTGCCGTAAACCATTCAAGATTTTTTCAGGTTCGGAACGGCACCCTTTCTTTCAGGTTCGTAATGGCACCCTTTTCCCATAAATAATTAAGGGTCGGCATTCCGACAAATTAAAGTAAACATTCGGAGTGGCGGCCCTTCGGAATGGCACCCTGGAACCCATTACAAGATGTCAGTTTTTGCAGATACCTGGCTACCTGTACATGGCTCAGCTTAACTCTTTTTTTGTTTTCAATTAATAAACATTAGGGCAAAACCAGTGGTTTACTAAAAAGCCAAAAAACATTTCTGCACAAAGACTACACGTCTTTAAAATGACAGCATTGTCTCAACTGGTTAACTCAACAAGTATCTAAGACTCTGCTTGGATTAAAGTCGTCCTCTGGCTCCTAGCGTTCATGTAGTCCATGCTAATGTTCACTTGGAGCCCAGCGAGCTCTGGTTCTGGGGCAACACTTGCAAAAACCTCCAAACAAGCAGCGACGGTGATCTGAGACAAACTGACACCGAGAATGACTTGATTAAAGCGAGAGCTCTCGTTACATAACGGAGGCAGACTGAGGATATGAAGTGAAGGACATTCAGTCTCATTAAAGACGACAACTTCCCCCCAAACTCCATAAGTGAGGGGGTCAGAGGTCATCTAATGCTCGCCCCCCCCCCCCAGTCTTTTTTTTCTCCTTTTTAATAGACTTGCAGCAGAGGAGAGAAAACACACGTTATGTAACCTGAGTGATTCGGGGAATGAGTCCCATTAAACGTTTTATGGCTCTTTGAAGCTCTGCGGCGTCTATTCACTGGTGTCTTTCAGCTGGATCCAGACACGTTGTGGTGCTGTGATGGAGGTAAGTCGTACTGAGGGACCGCGCTCGCTCTGCTTCTCAAAAGTTTTTCAAAGAGGTCTGAAGAAGGAAGTTTCCACAAAAACAAGAGGAATATTGGAGCTGGAGGCGGGATTACAGCAGCTGGAGGAGATGGACAGAGCCACCTGGGCGTCCACAGGTTTCCACTTCCTGGTTGAAGGGATAGTTCACCCAAAATTTTAATTTTTCAGAGTCCTCCGTGGCTTCTCTGAGTTACAGGGGGTCTCGGCGTAGCAGTGCATGTCCATATAACGGTTGCAAATGGATACCAACTGTCTTCGTAACAAAAAGACACACCAAAAAACATCCAAATACCTCCATACTGCTCGTATGTAATGTCCGTCTTGTATTGAAGCCCCGAAATGCGAAATTGTCCCGAAAAAAATTTAATAAGTCTATATTTCAAGCTTGTTTTGTAGCGGAAGCTTCTCGAAGCTCCTCTTCCTCTTTCTTCGTCAAATTTGGCCGAACTGGGAAGAGGACAGACCCTGGTTCGTCCAAATTTGACGAACCGGGAAGAGGAGCTTCCGCTACAAACACGCTTGAAATATAGACTTATTTAATTTTTTTCTGGACGATTTCGCATTTCGGGGCTTCAATACAAGACGGACATTACATACGAGCAGCATGGAGGTATTTGGATGTTTTTTGGTGTGTCTTTTTGTTACGAAGACAGTTGGTATCCATTTGCAACCGTTATGGACATGCACTGCTACGCCGAGACCCCCTGTAACTCAGAGAAGCCACGGAGGACTCTGAAACTTCTCCCAGCCCTTAGTCCACATGAGGGTGAGTAGATAATGAGTGAAATTTCAATTTTGGGTGAACTATCCCTTTAATGTTGGGTCTGTTTGTCTTACAGAGACACACAGTGTTTTCTTACATTGTGATTTTAATCTGTGCTTGGAAATGTAAAGTAAAGGCTGCACCGGCTAAAACTCGTCCACAGAGAAATAGTGAATGAATTCTCCTCCTCCTCTTCCTCCTCCTCCTCCTGCTGTCAGATACCTGCAAGGCCACAACATACAGCACATATGCATGTCCACACAGGTGTTATGAATTATTTGTCGGAGCTGCTCGGCTGCTGGTTTCAGTGGGCTTCACTTTAAATCTCAGTAAATAAGATTCCCAGAGCAGCAGGGCTGTGTTCACTGACACGTGCACCAGAAATACAGCAAACCTTTGTTTGTGTCTTTGTTTCTGAGTGTTATCTGAAGATGTGCACGATGTTTTCTTCAGTGTCCTGCAGCCACTCTTCATGGTCATATGTTTGGACCACAGCAGATGCAATTGAAGTCTCATGGAGCCCTGCAGACAGTTAAAGGCCAGAATTCATTTCTCATTCATACCTGCAGTCATACTGCAGTTTAGTTTTGAGTTTTCCCTCAGTTGCTTTGAACAAACCGTCAAACTCACCATTGGTCTCCTCTCTGAGTTGGGGGGGGTGTCCATTATTGTTGAAGGAATAGTTCGCCAAAAAATGAAATTCACCCTCATGCTGAGGAATACTCTAGTCCGGAGTAGTTTTTTCTATTCCTCAAAGGGAGGTTCATAGTCCAATGAAATCCTTATATGAGAGTCAGTAGCGCCCACCACAAAAACGTCCGTAAAACTACACAAAAACCATGTAATATTCCTCCACACTGCTCGTCCACTGCAATCCAAGTGTCCTGAAGGGATATAGTCCAAAAGGCCCTGGCATTTTTGAGAGAGGCCATACATTACTCAAACACTACTGTGTATATATATAGTGATCATAATGATAATGAAAAAAGAAAATGCATTAATCACCAAAATTGCATGCTAGCAGGAGGATTTGAAACTGGACTGGAACAAAGTTTTGAATTATAAGGGTAACTGCCCTAGACAGTACCTTACAGTGTTGTGTCTTCAGTCTTTCATAGTTGGTCGGCAATAGCCAGCTGGCCCAGAACAACTTTTTTTTTTTGCGGCCACCTCACTCACAGTCGCATTATTACGCAGCCATTGTGGCATTTCCCCATACTGCCCGATGGCCGGTCCGTCACTGGCCGTCGCATTACGTTAACCTCCAAAAAGATTCTAACGATACAATGCAGACCATAAGGACTGTGATTCGTCACTCAGAACGCTATTTCCGGCATTTTGTTTTCCCAATTTCTCCTTCTTTTTAAAGTGTTAGCAGCATTTCTTGCTTCACAGCAATAATCTTCAACTCCAAAAATACTCTTTTCACTTTGGTCACCATTTTTCACTGTGCCTGAAAGAAAGAAGCAGGAAGATAAACAGAGGTTCGCAAATGAAATGAAGAGCGTTATTGCGGTGAATTGCATAGCAACACATTCCCTCCACACACAGCTTTGAAAGGTGCACGACTGCATCGAGGCACAGGCTAATTCCACGTTGTGGAGCATAAACCAGGCTGAACACAGCAGTCGACTCCACACACCATAATGAACTATAGTTCATACACACTGCTGCCCACTTCCTGCCCAGCAGACAGCAGCAGCAGACAGAGAGGGGAACATATAGCCGCTAAATAGCCACATATTTTTCTCTGTGTAGTTGGCGGAGACAGTTTAAAGCCTTTTTATCTCTCTAATGGCACAACTTGACGAGATCATTGACTTCAGGTGGAGTAACAGCAGAATCACCGGGGTTATTAAAAGATACGAGGTGCTGGATAGAAAGCAGGGGGATCTGCAAGCATAATGAATTATAGAGTGAAGCACTTGCCAAAGTAATATTCAAATCAGCCCTCTGATGTTTGAATTCATTTTGTTCTTACAGACAGGGAGGCCAAAAAGTTATTGCACCTTTTAAGAGGAAGGTTGTGCCTTTGTTTATGCTGCAGTTTACCTATGTATGTGCAGTTTGTTCCCGGGGAAACAACGTCAGCTCTGATACGTTTCTGAACTTCGGTGTCACTTTTCTCTGGTTTCCTGTTTTCCTGCAACTTTTCTCTGCAGGCGCTTTACCGCACGTCTTCGATTTATTTCCATCTGCATCATATAGAGACGCAGAGCTCCACCCTGCTGAGAAGTGCAGCTATACTGTACTGCAGGTGTGTGTGTGTGTGTGTGTGTGTGTGTGTGACTTTGTGTGTGTCTTTTATTAGCAACAGCCGTCACTCAGGCTCCAGGGTCCGGGAGTCCCTGATGATGAAGCCATCCATTATTTACAGAGCAGTCCAGCAGACGCACACACAAAAGAGGAAAATCAATTATTTCAGTGGGAATTATTCACGCGCCGCTTTGAATGCTAACGAGGAGGAGAGAGGTGGGATACCTCGGAAGAATCCACAAGAAGAGGCGCCGAGCGAGCGAATACGCAGGGATGAAGAGAGACGACGGAGGCTCGTGTGAGGTTCATGTGCAGAGAGAGGGATTAAACACTGATCGATGGGAGGATGAGAAATACAGAAAATAAACCAGAGGATCATGAAGGAGGAGTGTAATGTGTAGAGAAGAAGTGTCCAAGGGCAAAATTAACTTTCCTACGGTGTCTCAGGTGGTTTGTCCTGCAGAATAAGACGTGATATAGGGTTGACCGATTAATCTTAAAGATCGGTTGGTTTGGGCATGTGTGAACACAGCAACCGTGCTCGGATGCAGAATGAAACAAGTAATCAGTCAGACCGGGGGTGGTCTTGGCTCGCTTCCACTTAGGATGACTCAGGTCGGCTTCGGTTTGGGCCGAAAATATACACAAATAACTGGGACTGGGATTAGCCCCTGAATTGGAACAAAGCAAATGAGCCACAGGTCTGAATACACCCTTAGGTCAGGTTCACGCCTAAAGGCCCAGGGATAGTTCACCCAAAATTCAAATTTCACTCATTATCTACTCACCCTCATGTGGACTAAGGGCTGGGAGAAGTTTCAGAGTCCTCCGTGGCTTCTCTGAGTTACAGGGGGTCTCGGCGTAGCAGTGCATGTCCATATGACGGTTGCAAATGGATACCAACTGTCTTCGTAACAAAAAGACTCACCAAAAAACATCCAAATACCTCTGTAGTGCTCGTATGTAATGTCCGTCTCGGATTGAAGCCCGAAATGCGAAATTGTTCCGAAAAAAATTAAATAAGTCTACATCCGTCCAATTTGGACGAACTGGGAAGAGGAGCTTCTGTTACAATTAATTTTTTTTCTGAATAATTTTGCATTTCGGGGCTTCAGTACAAGACGGACATTACATACGAGCAACATGGAGGTATCTGGATGTGTTTTGGTGTGTCTTTTTGTTACGAAGAAAAGTGGTATTCATTTGCAACCGTTATATGGACATGCACTGCTACGCCGAGACCCCCTGTAACTCAGAGAAGCCACGGAGGACTCTGAAACTTCTCCCAGCCCTTAGTCCACATGAGGGTGAGTAGATAATGAGTGCAATTTGAATTTTGGGTGAACTATCCCTTTAAAGGTCCGTTTTTTTGATCCGAACCAACGTGAGGATGATACATTGTTTCAATTTTGAGTCGGTCCGGTTTGCGTTCACAAAGGCCAAACTCAAACGGTCCAAAATCTGTAAACAAAACGCCTTTCTGTTATTGGTCAAACTGCTTATAGGCAGGTAGACAGCAAATCTGTCCATCATAGAGCGTCTGCTTATTTACACATTGCTGGTCTCGTTGGTCATTTCTTTAAAAATACAAAGAGAAGACGTCAAGTGTCACTTGTCCATCTGTTTGTCTATCTGTCTCCGTCTCTGGGTAACCTCGGAGATCTGGGTACAATGTGGAAATGGCCGCCGCTCCAGTCCTTCATTATTCATCTTCCAGTGGCCGGTGAATAATCAGATTACAGTTGATGAACACGCTGAATTATGCAGGAGGCTGAGATTAGGCCCAGGGACGAGACCGGGAGGCGACCAGGGGTAGGAGACCGGAAACCGGATCCCTGGGGCACCGAAGGTCCCCTGTCCCCCCTAAAACCCCCCGTCTTCACTTCAGTGTGGTGAACCCCTCAGTCCTCCGTCCCTCTGCACCGTTTTCCTGTTGGACGAGTGGGTTGAAGGGGATAGTTCACCCAAAATTCAAATTTCACTCATTATCTACTCACCCTCATGTCAACTAAGAGTCCTCTGTTCCTTCTCTGAGTTACGGGGGGGTCCGCGCAGCAGTATTTGTCCATATAATGGTTGTCAATGGATACCAACTTTCTTTGTCGAAAAAGACACACCAAAAAACATCCAAATACCTCCATAGTGCTTGTCTGTAATGTCCCTCTTGTATTGAAGCCCCGACATGAGAAATTGTTCCGCCGGTCAGTGCAAATCACGAGAGATTTGCACCGACACAGGAAGAGCAGCGAACCGAGACACTGGGAGCTTCCGCTACAAACAAGCTTAAAATATAGACTTATTTAATTTTTTTCGGAACAATTTCTCATGTCGGGGCTTCAATACAAGAGGGACATTACAGACGAGCAGTATGGAGGTATTTGGATGTTTTTTGGTGTGTCTTTTTGGACAAAGAAAGTTGGTATCCATTCACAACCATTATATGGACAAATACTGCCGCGCGGAACCCCCCGTAACTCAGAGAAGGAACAGAGGACACTGAAAATTCTCACAGCTCTTAGTTGACATGAGGGTGAGTAGATAATGAGTGAAATTTGAATTTTGGGTGAACTATGCCTTTAATAACCACGTGGCGGAGCGGAGAGGAGAGGGAGGAGGCCGATGACGTGCTCTCACTGCGACCTGCTGTGAGCTGAATAATTGGAGGGAGGTGTTGAACTGATCACAGAGCTGCATGGTGCCGTGATTGGCATGGATGAGTTATGTAACAACAACAAACACAGAAAGTGACACCTAAAGATGCATCAGGCAGCTTTTCTACTGTCGACACTCAGCATCAGTTACAGAGTCACAGTCTCACAGGAAACAGCTTCCTGAATCTGTAGCTGTGAAAATATCACTCCAAGGACTTGGCCCTCATGTCCAGCTGTCACTCAGAGAGGCCACGCCCCCAATTCTACATCATTTGAAGCCGTCAAATGGCGCTTTTCCACTACACTTTCACGGCACGGCTCGGTAAAGGTGCTTTTCCACTACAGCTGAGTTCTTCTACATCCCCAGCGATCGCGGGGCCACATTGTCCGTCTCTCTTTTTCCGACCCGCTCATCAGCTCCAAACTCACTCGTCTGCACCTCGTTAACAGACCACAGTGTGGTTTTACACACAGCAACATTTGACTCGGGTGAAGGAATAACAACAGTCTCGATACAGATCAGCGACTGTTGTTGCCGGTCTGTTTTTGAAATTTCCAGGTTTGATTCTCATGTCGGACGTAGCGCTCGCACTCTTCCAGTGACAACGCTCTGTCCAATCAGTGGAAGGCAGTCGGCTGACGTCACGTTATAGTACTAGGGCTAGTGGAAAAGTAAAAAAAGTGGGCCGCGCCGCGCTAGTGGAAAAGCGCCAAAAGAGTGTACAACTGGTATGACTCACCAGGCTGTAAACACTTTAAAGGGATAGTTCAACATTTTGGCAAATTGGCCCATTGCCATGCCACTATGGTCATAGCAGTAGGTTTGTTACCTTTAATTGTCGGTGCAAGCTATTTTTAGAACGGCGGAGCAGAGCCGTGAGCTGCTCAGAGCTACGCTATGGAAGCTAAAGGGATTTCTTGGTTTCCCTCATCAGACTCATTAAATACACAATCCAACAACTCCACAATGCTCTGGTGGACAAGTTGTGACCTGCACATTCACCACACTATGAGATAATAACAGAACGTTACCAGACAGAGTTGTTTTAGAGGGAAATTCATGCAAAACCGCTGATGCGCATTGCCTTCAGTGACAGTTTTTCATCAAGCAGTCTCTGTATTTACCTCTAAAACAACTCTGTCTGTTATTATCTCATAGCGTGGTGAATGTGCAGGTCACAACTTGTCCACCAGAGCGTTGTGGAGTTGTTGGATTGTGTATTTGATGAGTTTGATGAGGGAAACCAAGAAATCCCATTAGCCTCCGTAGCGTAGCTCTGAGCAGCTCACGGCTCTGCTTCGCCGTTCTAAAAATAGCTTGCACCGACAATTAAAGGTAACGCACCTATACTGCTATGACTATAGGGATTATGGCAATGGGCCAATTTGCCAAAATGTTGAATTATCCCTTTAACATTGGAGTCTATGGAGACTGACTCACTGAGTTTCCTTTGTGATGTGGGTCAAACCACCGACTGAATCTCTCTCACCTTGTTTCCTGTCGCCGTCTCTTCTTCTTCCAAAGCTGCAGAACGTCAGAGGAACCTAGAGGAGGAGGTCGAACTCGACGCCTCAGAGATGATTACTGCTTCAGCTGGAGGTGATTACACCTGCCCGACCCCGGGGCCGACTCCAGGGGGAGGTGGGGGTGTAGTGATGAACCTGGGGCCAAAGGCGCAGACAGAGGCCAGACAACAACACCGGACACTGACTGCACCACCTGCTGCCTCACACACTGACAGCGTGTGTGTGTGTGTTGATGTACTGTGCCTTAAAAAAAAGACCCTCAGGTTCCTAGGAAGCAGTTTTGAAGCTCTGTCTTCAGTTAAAGGGATAGTAGCATTTTTTAAGTGGGGTTGTATGATCTACAAATAGCCCCTAAGTACTTTAATTGCAGTAAAAGACTCTCTGCACTCCTCCCGTTAGCAACGCCAGCCCATAGCCCTGCCCAAAGATTTACAACATACATTGTTGCGAATGGACCCAAAGAAACGGCCTATTTTCGCGGCCTAAAAGAGGTTTTACGTGAAAAGAAATGCCCAGTTCCATTGTTCGCTATAATATAATATTTTTCCGCCCTTCAAAGTGCAGGAAAAACACAGTTTTTATTTGGAGCTAACCAACTCACGTATCCCTCTGGCCCAGGGTTAGCGGTTCAGCAGTTGGTTAGCTCCAAATAAAAACTGTGTTTTTCCTGCACTTTGAGGGGCTGGAAAAAATTATATTATAGCGAACAATGGAACTGTTTGTTTTTTTTCAGGTAAAACCTCTTTTAGGCGGTGAAAAAGGCTGTTTCTTTGGGTCCATTCACAACAATGTATGTTGTAAATCTCTGGGCAGCGCTATGGGCTGGCGTTGCTAATGGGAGGAGTGCAGAGAGTCTTCTACTGCAATTAATCAGCTTCTGCAAACGGAGTTCTGCATGTGGATGCAGCAGCTGCTCCGCTGCTGCTCCGCTCTCCTGCAGCAGCTGGGAGCTGAACGCGAGCCGCTGTGGCCGGCAGAGCCTCACGTTCCGCGGCGAGAGGCTGTGACACGGCACGGTGCGTCTGTGTTATTGTTGTTTAGTGGCGCCCCCCCCGCCCCCGATGGTGGTTTTGTGAATAGAACAACAATTGTTGTGTATATTTATCTTATACGAGCCCTTTGATCCAGAAATGCGAGTGTCAGAAGAGCGACAGACACAAACAGAGCACCTTTCATAAAAGACGCTCTATCTCCTTTTCTAGAAAAAAAGGAGGGATTTTGGTGAAACCCAGCCATGTTTAGCTTGACTTTTCTCAGGAACGGAGGCACGTAGAAACAAACGGTTTGTGGCCATTTGAAGGATAAAGTTAAACCTTTCAAATGAGCCACAGTATGTGTTGGTGGCAATAATATAGAATACACTATGGCTCTAAAATAAAAAGTCAAATATGGTCTAATTTGCCGGTACACTTGACTAAAACTTTGGAAAGGAGCGCGGCACTCAATGAGTTAAAGTACTTAGGGGCTATCATACAACCCTACTTTTAAAGAAATGCTACTATCCCTTTAATGTGAATTTTCTTAGTGTTGTGTGGGGGAGGGGGCACATGTCTATCTTATAGTGTGTGTGGGGGGGGGGACACTCGGGTGAGGAGAGGGGCTGAGCTGTCAAGTGATCACCACCTGGTGGTGAGTTGGATCTGCTGGCAGAGGAGGAAGCTGGTCAGACCTGGAAGACCCAAGCGTATCGTGAGGGTCTGTTGGGAACGTCTGGCAGAATCCCCTGTCAGGGAGGTCTTCAACTCCCACCTCCGGGAGAGCTTTGACCGGATTCCGAGGGAGGCCGGAGACATTGAGTCCGAATGGACCATGTTCTCCACTTCCATTGTTGACGCTGCCTTCCGGAGCTGTGGCCGCAAGGTCTCCGGTGCCTGTCGCGGTGGCAATCCCCGAACCCGGTGGTGGACACCGGAAGTAAGGGATGCCGTCAAGCTGAAGAAGGAGTCCTACCAAGCCTGGCTAGCTCGGGGGACTCCCGAGGCAGCTGACGGGTACCGGCAGGCCAAGCGGACGGCAGCCCGGGCAGTCACTGAAGCAAAAACTCGGGTCTGGGAAAAGTTCGGGGAGGCCATGGAGGAGGACTACCGGTCAGCCTCGAGGAAATTCTGGCAAACCATCCGACGCCTCAGGAGGGGGAAGCAGTGCTCCGCCAACACTGTTTACAGTGGAGGAGGGGAGCTGTTGACCTCGACTGGGGATATCGTCGGGCGGTGGAAGGAATACTTCGAGGATCTCCTCAATCCCACTGACACGCCTTCCGTCAAGGAAGCAGAGGCTGAGGACTCAGAGGTTGATTCATCCATCGTCTCTGGATGTTGCGGGGCTGTCGTGGCTGACACGCCTCTGCAGCATCGCGTGGCAGTCGGGGACAGTGCCTCTGGACTGGCAGACCGGGGTGGTGGTCCCTCTCTTCAAAAAGGGGGACCGGAGCCTCCCGGGGAAAGTTTATTCCAGAGTATTGGAGAGGAGAATTCGGGCGATAGTCGAACCTCGGATTCAGGAGGAACAATGCGGTTTTCGTCCCGGCCGTGGAACACTGGACCAGCTCTACACCCTCCACAGGGTGCTCGAGGGCTCATGGGAGTTTGCCCAACCAGTCCACATGTGTTTTGTGGACTTGGAGAAGGCTTTCGACCGTGTCCCACGTGGCATCCTGTGGGAGGTGCTCCGAGAGTATGGGGTCGGAGGCCCTCTGCTGAGGGCTGTACGGTCCCTGTATGACCGGATCAGGAGCTTGGTTCGCATGGCCGGCAGTAAGTCAGACCTGTTCCCGGTGCGTGTTGGACTCCGGCAGGGCTGCCCTTTGTCACCGGTTCTGTTCATTATTTTTATGGACAGAATTTCTAGGCGCAGCCAAGGGCCGGAGGGGTACAGTTTGGGAGCCACTTGATTTCATCGCTGCTTCTTGCAGATGATGTGGTCTTGTTGGCTCCCTCGAGCCAGGACCTTCAGCATGCACTGGGGCGGTTTGCAGCCGAGTGTGAAGCAGCTGGGATGAGAATCAGCACCTCTAAGTCCGAAGCCATGGTTCTCGACCGGAAAAAGGTGGCTTGCACCCTCCAGGTCGGGGGGAGAGTTCCTGCCTCAGGTGGAGGAGTTTAAGTATCTTGGGGTCTTGTTCACGAGTGAGGGGAGAATGGAGCGTGAGATTGACAGGCGGATTGGTGCGGCGGCCGCAGTAATGCGGTCATTGTATCGGTCCGTCGTGGTGAAGAAGGAGCTGAGTTGAAAGGCAAAGCTCTCGATTTACCGGGCAATCTACATTCCCACCCTCACCTAATGGTCATGAACTCTGGGTCATGACCGAAAGAACGGGATCCCGGATACAAGCGGCCAAAATGAGTTTCCTCCGCAGGGTGGCGGGGCGCTCCCTTAGAGATAGGGTGAGGAGCTCTGTCACCCGGGAGGAGCTCGGAGTAGAGCCGCTGCTCCTCCACATCGAGAGGAGCCAGCTGAGGTGGCTCGGGCACCTGTATCGGATGCCCCCTGGACGCCTCCCTCGGGAGGTGTTCATGTCCCACCGGGAGGAGGCCCCGAGGAAGACCCAGGACATGCTGGAGTGACTACGTCACTCGGCTGGCCTGGGAACGCCTTGGGGTCCCCCCGGAAGAGCTGGAGGAAGTGTCCGGGGAGAGGGAAGTCTGGGGATCCTTGCTCCGACTGCTGCCCCCGCGACCCGACTCCGGATAATGCGGCGGACAATGGATGGACTTTATAACACACTGGAAAAGCGGAAGAGGCCTATGCTTTACCTCAAGGTATCAAATTAAATAACAACCTCAAACTTTTATTATAGCTCAAACAAACCTCATCCTCTGGAGTTTACTCACAGAACTTAAACTTTTGTAGATGATGATGAACCACATGAGGACGTGGATCTTTTTATTTCCACGTGAGCTCGTCACTCATCTGCCATCTATCATTAGTTTTATTAAAACACAGATCCGTGGAGGACGGAGAGTTGTGATGTTGCATTTAGCTGAGAGCTGCCTGGTTTAAACTCTCTCTGGTGGTTATATATTTGTAATTTTTACAGTATTTAGCTCCACTTTGCTCCAGGGCTTCACTTCTTCATGCACCTCCATCTTCTCATTCTCTCTGTCTCTCTTTCCGCTCGGTCCATTTGCAAACGTTGATGTTTATATTTTTATATATGTGCGATGACAGGTGGAAATCAGAGGGTGAACGGGCTGAAAGGTAAATCAAAGATGGAGGCCTAACAGTGTGGACCAATCAGCTGTCAGTCTCTTCATCTTGAGGTTCAGACGTTACACCGACATTTCAGTTTCCTTCAGTCTAATTCAACTGATTTCCTCATCTTGCACAGACGTGTGTGTATATGTGTGTGTGTGTGTGTGTGTTTTTTCTTCTCTCTGTTCATAATGGTAATTGCTGTTATGCTGTGATGTCGTCAGCCTTTTGAGGCGCTTTGCATTTTAAATTATAAAAAATGGAAATCACGCATCAGAGCAGCTTCTTCTTCTCCTTCTTCTTATGCCTCACTCCCACACGTCACATCATCACACACACACACACACACACACACACACACACACACACACTAGCACACCACTGTGGTGTCACACACAGGCAACATGTCGATGGATTTATTTCAGCCGTTTGCCTGAATCCAAACCGCTCTCTCAAAAAGTCAGTGACGTCTTCATGAGCCAGAAACACTGTGGGACACAGTTCTGTCTCTGGTTCTGGCCGAAATAAACACAACAGTGGTAAAATGTTTGCTTTTTTTTGCCCCACATTCAAACATTTAGTTTCTTGCAAATTGCAAATTATTTTTCTCCATGTTGTCAGTCGCTGCCTTCTTCGGCCTTCCTGCTCGTCTTCACAGCCAAGGACACGCCCACTGATGACGTCACAGTTCACAGTCAGGGAGGAAACCAACTAAGGGTGCTTTCACACCTGGATCAATTGGACCAGTTGTTACGGAACAGGGAGTGATTTACGTCAGAGATCGGTTCGTTTGGTTCATATGTGAACACAGCAATCGGGCTCGGATGCGGAACAAAACAAGCGGCCTGAGATCGTTTGGGAGAGGTGGCCTCGGCCTCGTTTCCAATCATTTGCAGTGAGAACACAATCGACACAGAAACCGACACAACACACTACACGCTGCTGGTCTTCAGTGGTTCTCAACGACCAGATGTGCTGGTTCGTAGCCACTGGCCCGACCGGATGCGCAGATTCAGGCTCGAGATTCTGGTTGAGGGTCGATTCGGCCGGATTAGGGCTGAAAATATAGGCTACACAAAAGACTCGCATTGGGTCTGGTCTGGGCTTCAATCGCGGCTCGGACCGTGTCGGATTTTAAAGCAGAAGTAAGCGGAATATTTGTGTTAATATAAGTCTTAAATAGTTCAATCTTCCGACAGCAATCACTTACATAGAGTGTTTGGTCTGAAACACGGGTCTGTCAGTCACTCTGCTCTGCTGTAAGCCGAGGAGAAAACTTTCCTTGTATCCTACAACCTTTATCCAATGAGGAGAGAGAACGGCATAAAGGGGCGGTCCTCTCTGTGTGTGCAGCCAAGGGATGCGCGTGAATGTGGTGACGTAGGGACGAGGGCGCGGACTGCTAACTCCAGCGGCTGGCAGGAAGTTAGCCAAAACCACAGGACCACTGACTTCTGCTTTAATTTTCATTAGGCTATTTTTTTTATTTCAGACCAATAAGAGAAGAGTTTGTTAGCGCATGGCATTTGTTTACAACTTTGGACTGTTTGGAACTCCATGTGTGAACACAAACGATCCCAAAAAAAGAATGCAACGGTTGTATTGGTTTAGTTGCTGAATTGGAACAAAGCAGGTGTGAATACGCCCTAAGACTTTTCTGGTTCAGAACCTGTGATTTTTTTCTGTCTGAACTTCCTACTTTCTACTGAGGATTGTGATTTCTTAAATATGCTATATTCCACACGCTGTCTGTCCATTTAGCACCTTGGGCAGAGAAAATGCAGGATCATGCAGTGTGATTTACTATGTCTGGAATTAAACTGATTGTGATATGTTTAGAAGGAGCTGGTAATCATCAGGCCTGCGTTTAACACACAATGGCTGCTGCTGTTACTACGGTGAGGAGGAGATGTAGACTGAATCTGAAGAGTACCTAGAGAAAATGTGTTTTTCTCAGCCATGTTTACCTTTTTGAAACACGATCTTAGTAACTCAAACACCAAGTTGCTGTACGGGAATGTAAAGCAGACACTTTCCTGCCATGAACTCCCTGATGGACGGAATAATGAAGTGGTCATTCAGCCTGATTGTCAGATTGGACAGGAAGTGACTAATCAAGAGGAAGAATTTAAAAGCTACGAGTGGCAGATAGATGTCGCCGTGACGCGTCCACTACTCCGTCAGAACAAGTGTCCTTCCTTGAACCAATCTGTTCCCTCTGTTCATCTTTCTTTCCTTCCTTTCCCCCTTCCTTCTTTCCACAATCCTTTTTCCCTTCCATCTTTCCTTCCTTCCTCCCTTCTTTCCCTTCGTCCATCCTTCTGCTTCTTTCATTGACTCAATCTGTTCCCTCCTTCCATATTTCTTTCCTTCCTTTTCCCTTCCTTCTTTCCACAATCCTTTTCCCCTTCCTTCCTTCCTTCGTCCGTCCTTCTGCTTCCTTCCTTGATCTAATCTGTTCCTCCCCTCCATTTTTCTTTCCTTCCTTTTCCCCATCCTTCCATCCTTCCTTCCTTCCTTCCTTCCTTCCTTCCTTCCCTTCATCCTGACTTGTTCTTCCTTCCTCTTTTGATCCAATTGACCCAATCTGTTCCCTCCCTCCATATTTATTTCCTTCTTTTTTCCTTCCTTCTTTCCACAATCCTTTTCCCCTTCCTTCCTTCCTTCCTTCCTTTGTCCGTCTGCTTCCTTCCTTAACCTAATCTGTTCCTTCCATCCATTTTTCTTTCCTTCCTTTTCCCCTTAATTCCTTCCGTCCTTCCTTCCTTCCCTTTGTCCTGACTTCTTCTTCCTTCCTCTTTTGATCCAATTGACAATGCGTTCTCTCCCTCCTTATTTATTTCCTTCCTTCCTTGCTTCCCTTTGTCCTTACTTCTTCCTTCCTTTTTGACCCTATTGGCCCAATCTGTTCAACTATCTTACCTTCATTTTTCCCTTCCTTCTTTCCTCCCATCTCTCCCATTGTCCTTCCTTCCTCCCATCTCTCCCTTTGTCCTTCCTTCCTTCCCTTCATCCTTCCTTCCTTGACCCATAAGGACGACAGGAGGGTTAAAATGCTGCGCCTGTTTGTTTCCGTCTCACTGCGTTTTGTTTTGTTGTCGTGGCGTCTGATCCGACTGACTGATTCAGAGGGGATTGGAATGTGTGTGTGTGTGTGTGTGTGTGTGTGTGTGTGTTATCATGTGTGGTTAGCTTAGCACTGTTGGCAAACACAGCCTGGGTAAATATGATGGGAGGACGCCCTACATGGATCCACTGTTGTGCAGACTTTGTGCGACTGTTGAACAAACAGCGGCGGCGTCCAGGTTGAGTCGCTCCGACAAACAGAACCAGCTGACGGGTAAAACGGACTCAAATCCTCACTACGTTTATCTAAAGTCCATCAAGTTCTGTTTACACCTGGACTCTTTGTGTTGTCAGGAATGATATCGGATTAAAAAAAAAAAAAAAAAACGATTTGAATGACAGACGACGAGAGCTTTTAGACTTTAAGCCACCATGAAACGAAGTCAGTTGATGTTTGTAATGACACAATTTACTATGAGAGAGTCGGGCACACGGCAGAACAACAGGAACCAAATGAACAACAACAAAAACTCATTTATATATTTTTAGTTTCAAGGTTTTTCATCCATATTGTAAATATCCAGAGTCTGTAGTTTGTCCTTCAATAAAGAACATCAGGGTGTAGGGAGGTGGAGCAGGTGGTCAGGGCCGATAAAACTACAACAAACACAATGTAAAGCAAGGTAATGGTGTGACTTGGTGTGAGGTGGAGGATGTTGCAGAACGTTGCTAGACAGAGTTGTTTTAGAGGGAAATTCATGTAAAACCGCTGATGCGCGTTGCCTTCAGGGACAGTTTTTCATCAAGCAGTCTCTGTATTTCCCTCTAAAACAACTCTGTCTGGTAACATTGGGCCTCATTCACGAACCGGTCTTAAGAACAAATTTGTTCTTAAGTCATACTTACGAAGTTTTTACGAAGATTGTGGCATTCATGAATGTTTTCTTATCCAGAATTTGTTCTTAACTAAGAACAAAATCTAAGAACAGTCAGGAGTATACTTACGCACTTTTAAGTGCTGAGACTTCTGCAAAAATAACCGATTATAGCGTTTTCTTCTGTTCTGCAGTTGTATGATATTATATGATTTTAATAAGAATTATTTTCTTATCTTTTATGATGTTTTTAATAATCATATATATTAATAATAATAATTGACAAATCATTGCAGTCTCTTAAAAAACATTATAGACCCTTAATTCATATCAGTTTTGTTGTGCGCAACATACAGCTGCCGATATTATTTTTTTTTCCTAATTGCGGGCTGCCACAGTGCACTTACTGTAAGTGTTCACACTACACACAACTGTTTTTTTTTCATATGTGACAATATGATTATATTTATGATGGCACACGTGAGAGTGTGGTCTCTGATAACAACCCGAAGAGCTGACGCTACTAAATATTTAGAGCTGACGCTCCTAAGTATAGCCTAAATATAAATATAAAAATATAAACTAAATATAAGCTTTTTGTTTGTTTCTTTGTTTCATTCCTGCCGCAGTAGCACCACTTCACTACTTAAGTTCTTTTTACGTTTGGAGTCTGGTGCTCCCTCCTAGATTTTCATTTGAGCATTTCAACTTTCTTTCTCACTTCACCTTCTCTGCTCAGTGCCTGTGGGTTCTGTGTGCACACGGCCCTGCAGTCTCATGCCCTTTTACAGGCATTGATGGGGCTGTTACCTATGCTAATCATATGTTAATTAGACTCACCTGGCACACGCCCTCAACTTACGAGGAGATGGCATAAGAACACAGCTGCGAACAATTCTGAGGCTTACGAACGCGTTGATGAATCTGACGTAGGGTTTTCTTAAGGAACTTCTTAAGAACAACTTAAGAAAGAATCTAAGAAGGTTCTTAAGAAGATATTGGTGAATGAGGCCCAATAATGTGTTATTATCTCATAGCGTGGTGAATGTGCAGGTCACAACTTGTCCACCAGAGCGTTGTGGAGTTGTTGGATTGTGTATTTGATGAGTTTGATGAGGGAAACCAAAAATCCCATGAGCCTCCGTAGCGTAGCTCTGAGCAGCTCGCGGCTCTGCTCCGCCGTTCTAAAAATAGCTTGCACCGACAATTAAAGGTAACGAACCTACTGCTATGACTATAGGGATTATGGCAATGGGCCAATTTGCCAAAATGTTGAACTATTCCCTTTTACAAATTTTCTAGAATTCTCATGCCAATAACCCACTTTCCTTGCATACTATTTACGCTTTCTGTCTTTTCTACTGCCTATAAAGGACAAATACACACAAAAACAGGCCAAAATCAGTCTAAGAAGTATCAATATTTTGTGTTTAGGTACAAAACACGAAACTCCTTATGTCATTATAATGTCTCTCATAACAGATGTATAATAAATTGAGCAACACAATCCTTGAGGATTTATGTACTACATGAGACACAGAGCAGGACTTTAAACAGCCTGGTTTAAACACCAACTGCAACATTACCCAGAAGCCCACGGGGCAGGGAGGAGGTCCTCTGAGTGGCGTGCGGTGCGTTACATACGGGACGAGACGAGACGAGACGAGACGAGAGACCTACAGCAGGAAAACAACGCTAACAGAGGCAATTGTATCAGAGCTGATGAGGCGTTCATGCACGTTCACATCAGATCCACGAGGAGCGTGTGGAGCATATGGAGATAAACACGCAGCGCTGCAGCCGCACGGACGCACACACACACACACACACACACACACACACACACACAGTCCTGAGCAGCCTTATTTTACTTGAGACAGATCATTACACTCATTCTTCCCTGAGTCGGATGTTTTGTTGACGTGCGTCTCCCGGGGGGCAGGACGGAGGGTCAGAGGCAAATCAATACACGAAAACCTTAACTTTAAATTTTAGTTCTTGTTTTGTTTATTTCTGTAAAAAAAACATCTCATCAAAATAGTTTTTGTCTTCTGGGTCTTTAAAAACCCAACAATACAAATGGTAGATGTTTGTGTTAAAGCTCCTTCAAAATAAAGGTAGACGTTTGTATTAAAGCTCCTTCAAAATAAAGGTAGACGTTTGTATTAAAGTTCCTTCAAAATAAAGGTAGATGTTTGTGTTAAAGCTCCTTCAAAATAAAGGTAGATGTTTGTGTTAAAGCTCCTTCAAAATAAAGGTAGATGTTTGTATTAAAGCTCCATACAGTATAAAGGTAGATGTTTGTGTTAAAGCTCCATACGGTATAAAGGTAGATGTTTGTATTAAAGCTCCATACAGTATAAAGGTAGATGTTTGTATTAAAGCTCCATACAGTATAAAGGTAGATGTCCGTGTGTAGTGTGATTATAAAGCAGCTCTAGGTTCTATATTAATACTGTGAAAGTATCAAAGCCTCAATCCACAGAGAAATGCACAAAGCCTGTATTCAGAAACTGAGCCTTAAAACCAGCCGTCAGGACTTCCTGTCACTTTGTGATGTCACAACTAAGCCCCGCCCCCTCACCACCTGGACAACACCATCCAACAACTTAAAGGATTTGGTTTCTCTGAGTGTTTTATTCTGAAATATGCTTCGTTTTTTATTGGATCACATTAGAAAAAAACACTCTTCAACCCAGTGGAAAAGGAAAACACATAATATTCAATCCATTTCATGTACAGTATATAAATCATTTTGTAACAGAAGCTTCTGTAGTCGTTCACCATGAAGTGAAACAAGATTTTCTAAAAGAACTAAGATATTCTGCTGTTCAAGGCTGCGTCTGTGATGTGATGTTGGAGTTAACGGCTGAAGCGCTGACCTCTGCTCCAGATGTTCCACTCCACAGATGTGGACAGGTGCTGCACCGCTGCACACGGAGCCTATAGGCGATGTTTACACCACAGAGCGAGGAGCAGCTGGTGGTTCGGGCTCTGCAGCCTCTAACTCAGACATGGATCCTCAACTGACAGCTGTAAAAGAAAAAGAAAAAAGACATTTGAGTTGATTGCGACACATTTTACTCGTGTAAAGAGGCTTTAATGAGAATCTCTTTGACTTGTAAACATCTGTGTTTTCTTTAGCACTTTGTTCTATGTATTAGTACATTTGTCTGAACGTGGAGATGCATTGTGGGGGTTTTCTTTCTTATGTGTCGTGTTCAGAAACATTGCCTCCCTGGGGTCACATGCAGTGTGTGTGTGTGTGTGTGTTTGTGGTTTTAATGAATCAAACACAGCGGGAGGATGAGTACAGTGTTTTCCTCTTAATCTTGTCTTATTATCTTCCTCCTTTATTTGTGGAAGTCGGAGGAAGAAGGACGTTTGTTCTCGGAGCTGAGAACCTGACGACACAGAACAGTCGGTTCCCAACTAGAAAAAGAAGCATTTCCTGCAGAAAATGCGTGTGAATGCGCTGAAAAAAATTGTTGAATCAGTGCTAAATTAGCTGAAGAAACTGCTAAAGCAATGTTGAAAAAGGCTAATGCTAAAGCTGAAACATATAACCTGCAGTGAGATGAATGTCTTTTAAAGGTAAAAAGCAGTAGAAATGCTAAAGGTAGAAGAAAACATTGAAATCCTGCATGTTTTAATGTAATGGTTGAATAGTTGAAATCTGCAGCTAACCTGACAGGAAGGAAAACTGATGAACCAGCACTAACATAGCTGAAGCAATGGCTGAGAATAGATTAAAAAGTAGAAGATGTCAGATTTTGTATGAAATGGCTGGAAATTATTTGAATTGTTGAAGACACAAAAAGTTTGAAAAGTTAATGCCTACTGAAATACATAAAAAAAATACATGCAAAAAAGCAATTTAATAGAAGAAAGCAAAAGGGTAAAAGAAAATCACCCCTTTGTCAAAACAGCCACTACCCACAATGCACTTCTGCCTCCTGTTCCAGCTGCTTCTCAGAGCCGAGATGTTTTCTGTTTTTTTTTCCTTCTGGTGGAGAAGTCGGGCGACGTCGACGTCTCGGCCCGGTCGGCCAGACGCTGAACTAGGTCAGCCGTTCAAACCTCCTCGTCCTCGGGGAGACGGTCATCGTCTAATACTGAATCAGTGCTCGGCCAAGGGTGCGCTTCATTTCTGTGCCAGTCGGACCCTGAGGGCCCCAACAAGACCCCGACCCCCCACCTCCTCCTTCATCCCCTGGACTCGGTCGGAGACGCAGGAAAACGCTCAAGGACAAAGTTTACTGTCAGAGCTTCTTGGTGATAATCAAACTGTTCAGACATCGGCCTCCTGGTTCTACACACACACACACACACACACACTTTGGGTTCACTGGCAGGGTTAGATACACTTTGGCATTTTGGTATTTAGCCCAGGATTTTGCTAATGCGTCTGACTGAAGCAGCTTCCAGCTGTGCCCAGATCAGTTTCTTTCAGAGTTCACCCACATCCAGAGACACAGAGAGACTCCTCCAGGAGACATCAGCCAGAACCAAGGGGGATTGTTTGGTCCGGACTACTGGACATTTCCATTTGATCCAAACCAAATCTCGGGTCCAACCAAAATGAGGTGATCTCAGTCAGGACCAAACCATGGTTCAGCCTTTGGCAGTGTGAAACCTTTTTTCTTTTTTTTGATGGTTCTGACTTTTGTATCTTTAAAGGGGGCATATTGTGGAAATATCACTTTTTGAAGGCTTTTTAACATATAGTATTTTGGTTTTTTGCCTTCTGGTCCCCAAAATGTGAGAACTGACGAAGAAATCTGTAATTTTCAGGCTTGTGAGGTTGAAATCCATGTGGTTTTACGAGTTGTTCCCTCAGTTGTCATCCAATAATGGGTAACACTTTAGTAAGTACACACTATTAAGCATTAGTTAAGCATTAATAAATACTGAATTATTAATTTATAAGGCATGAATACTCATCAGTATGTAGTTTATACAGTTAGTGCTTATCAATGTTAAGTAAAACATTTTTAACTTTGTTTATAACTACATATAATGAGTATTAATGTGTTATAAATGATGAATTCAGTATTTAATGATTAACTCATGCTTAGTGTGTACTTATTATACCAAATTATGTCATTCATTTTCAAATTTGCATAGAACCACCCCTACCTGTGAGTACAGGTGGCTCAACTGGATTTAAAGGTACAGACACTGAAACCAGCTGTTGTGAACAGGGCTAGCGGGTAAAAAGAGCTGAGATGTTTGATCTGTGAGAGATTTTGACCAAAGCATGTCACAGACACCTGGGAACTATTTTAATATGTGGAAAGGACACTGCAAAAACTCAGTATCTTCCAAAGAATATTTGTCTTATTTCTAGTCAAAATGTCATTTCTAGTCAAAACAAATGTCATTATACTTAAAATAAGACTCATCACATTAAAAAGTAGCTTGTTTGTAAACACTTTTTACTTCTTTCAAGCATATTTTCACTTGAAATAAGTAGAAAAATCTTGCTTTCACTGGCAGATTTTTCTACTTATTTCAAGTGAAAATTTGTTTGAAACAAGTGAAAATGATCTAAAATGATAAAATAAAATGATGAGTCTTATTTTAAGTGAAAAGAGTTTAGTTTTTGATTAGAAATGAGACATTTTGACAAGAAATAAGACAAATATTCTTGGAAAGATTTTGAGTTTTTGCAGTGGAGGCAGTATCCTCGTGTCTGACCGATTCATTTGCATAAAATTGAATCACGGTCAACTTCTGGACGCACCAACAACCCCCCCTTTTTCCCCCCTCAAGGTTTCTTAAAAGAATCTGCAGGGGGGTCCAGTGCCCTAGCTGAAAAGGTCGAGAACCACTGGTCTAAAAACACTTTAGTTTAAAGTGAAGGAGTAGCTAAACGTGACAGTGATGGATGGTCCGTCTGCAGCAGGTTTCTGCAGCAGCAGCTTCCTGGAAACAGAGAAAGATCAATCTCCACCCGGTCAGATGATGAGATAATAAAACGTGTGGAACAGTGTGAACCAGTGGCTCTGTGTGATAATTCCCAGTTAATGTGACTTTACATCTGGTGTGTGAGTGTCGTCACGCCGCTGTCAGAGCTCTGATCGTCAGGCCGAGCTCCGTCCTGCTCGTTATCAAATTAGACTCAACGTTTCCTTCAGGGAGAAATAAATTGAAATCTTTTTTTTCTTCCTTCATCTTCTTTTTCTCTCTCTGTTTCTTTTTCTCTCCTTTAAGTAAATCAGTGATCGCTGGAAAAGCCCCGGGGGCGTCATAATAATCAAATTACTCTCGGCTGATCTGAAGGAGGCCTGATAATCGGCATAGACGGGGGCTGGAGGTTCCCCAGAAACCCCCCACCAACACACACACACACACACACAGTGCAGCAAATGCATCTCTTGGACCGTGATTATTTTTAATGTCAAGTTATGAAAATCTATTTTTGCCTTGTTAGTATAATTTTTATGGCAGAAATGCGTTCTGGGATTAAGCCCCGCCCACTTCCCTAAATTCAGATGAGGTGATTGGATCCTTGTGGGAGTCTCAGATTGATTGACAGGTCTGTTAATACAAGTAGAAACCAACAGGCAGAATTTATTTATTTAATGTTTCTTCTCTGTCCATCTTATCTTCTTCACTTCTTCCACATTAATCTTTTCATTTTCCAGCCCTTTCTCCTTCTTCCTACACTTTTACACCTCCTCCTCCTCCCTCTCTCTCTCCTTCCTTACACCTCTAACTCCTCTCCCTTCATCCATCGTCTGCAGCCTTAGTTCAGATTTCTCTCTCTTTTTTTCTGTTTTTATCTGTTCACATTATCCTTGGCCAATATTTGACAATGTGCGAACTGGTCCTGAAGTGACCTGAACAACAGGATGTGTTACTTGACTCCATACAGAATTTCAAATCCAAACTTTAAACATATTTTTTATACAGTACCTCAACCTTTAAATAACACTTAAGTCTCTAAATAAATAAGTTTGACTCTTTCCTGATTCCTCACAGTTTAGTTCAGGCCTTGGTTAACCCTGAACTCTCCAGGTCTGGTGTCTCCTCCTCTGTGTCTCTAACCCTCCTCTCCTCCATGTGCATTTGTTTTCAATGAGAAATCAATCCATGGAGCGGTGGATAAGGTTATTTATCATCTACCATGTTACCATGTGTATATCTGTGTAGTCTTATCTGTCATCAACAAGAGATTACGGGTTACGGGTTAGCGCGTTACGTTTGTGTGGCGGTGTTGCCATGGAGACGAGAGCTGGGACACCGGGTCGGAGGCTCTGATCTTACAAGGTTGGTTTTCAGCCAAGAGACGCTCCATTCTCCCTGGAACTAGTTACTAGTCATTGATTTCAATGGTTTTCAAAGTGTGGTCCGGGGACCCCCAGGGGTCCTGGAGAGGGTTCAAGGGAGTCCCCAACTTTTTCTTGAAATATTAACACTTTTTTCTAGAATGTTTAACCTTTTTTTTCCTGAGTTTTTTTTTTTTTTTACCACTTTTATTTATTTATTTTTAAGAAATTTAACAAGATTTTTCTTTAAACTTTTTTTTGAGAATTTATTTTACCAAATTCTTCTATATATATTTTTTTTTTAACTTTTGAGAAATTTTTCCACTTTCGTCGAGAAAATATTTTACTTCTTTTTTTTTTTTTTTTTTAGAAATCACACCACTTTTAAAATGTTTTTTTTTTTTTTTTTTTTTAGAAATCTTAAGATTTTTTGGGGAGAATTTTTATCACTTTTTTGTAAAAAATACAATATTTCCACAAATTCACACCATTGGCCCTAATCTGAACATACACAGTAAAAAACATAGTGTCAATTCAACTCTTATAGAGTTGAATTTAACTCCATTTCAGATAACATTTGGTCCCACTCAAAAATAGAGTAAAATTTACTCTATAGCCAGTGTCAACTTTTCAGAGTTAATTCTACTCAATTCAGTGTCAAAATTAACAATGGAATGTGTAAAAATATTTAACACTGAGGTTTGTTCACACTGTTCAGAGTAATATGATTACACTTTATAGAGTTATTTTTACTCCAAATGTAGTTCTTAAAATGACACTCTAATGTGTAATAATATTTAATTTTTTATTTCTCCACAGTGTTATTTTTATATTTTATCATATCTAGGTGATATGTGCTATACTACTGAACTGCTTTTATCCAAATAATGATTAATTAATAATTAATCAAATAGAAATAAAACACAAACAAGGTTACAGTAACAACTTGCTTTAATGCTCACCAGATGAAGCAATATGGAACAACAAAGAGAGCTGTGTCATTCACTCCATAGAACATCTGTATGTCAAAAAACCTGGGATAAGGCAGGTTGTCAACATGAAAGACAACAAAATCTTGCTTTCTCCTTGTTACTTCATACACATAGGAATGTAAACTTACTAAATAAAGGCAGAGTGAGCAGCAACAATTTTTCATGTATTATCAGGACAGACTCAATCTGGTAAAAGAGAGGCATTTCACATTCAACTGCACCACAAATAACCAGATGTTGGTGGTAAATAAAACCATTGTGTTTAGCCCCAAAAAGTAAGTTGGCAAGGGAAGGACTCTGTACCAAAGATGTAATGGGCCTTAAAGAGTTCATCATCGGCTCCCACTGAACCTGTTGCCTTACATGGTAGTGCATACTTGTTGATGACAATAAAGAAGGTGTGGATGCTGCTTCTCGTAGGCCCCTGAGCGAGGAGGTAAGGCTGGCTGCTTTGGCTGATGTTGTTGAGATGCTGCTGTACACAGGTTCCAGCCTAAAACCAAACAATAAACAGCAATATTTAGTGACCAATATCTCACAATAGATCACTGTACATGAAACTGAGGTGATGAAAAGCATATTTCAAACAACTGTCCAGCATACTTTTATGAATTTGATGAGGTGTTCCACAGCCTGACTTGCAGACATCTTCTCTGGCCTCTTCCTACCCTGGGCAGATGGTGGCAAGAGATGAAGGAGCAGCAAGATGGCAGACATATCACTGTCCAAGCCTAAATGCCAACAAACATAATAATAAAATAAAAAGACAGTGTAAGTGGTAAGAATATATAAAATATGATTTGTTTATGCTACATGTACATTAAACTAGTACAATTACAAACAATAGTAATTAAAAACAGTCCTAGTCTTACCATTCTCAACCACAACAGTTGACTCGGCATTCCTCATCAAATTTAGGAGCCCTGTGCTCGGTATAAGTCCATGGCTTGCAGTGAAAGGTCAGAGTTGACCACGGCCTGGCCCGCCACCTTGAGACAAAAAACAATTTTATTGACTCCTGCCTACACAACTCACCAACAACTCACCAACATCATGTGTAACTGATAAGTATACTTACTCTTGGGAGATTTGCTATCAGAGGCACCTCTTTCTTCTGCAGTCTTTCTCTGAATGGTCTTCAACCCCCATGCAAGGTATCCAGAACCACTCTCTGGATCGTAGTAATGTTCCTGTGTAATTTAAAAAAAATGCAGACTGACTATGCTATCAACATTTCTAAGGGGAATTAAGTGTGTTGTAAAGACCCTTTTACTTACATATCCATGTTGTGAATATGGGTCTTCCAGGTATGGAAACAGAGCAACTATCCCCTGCGCGTACATCACCCTGACATTTTCAGGGGGGGATGTCCTAATGTATGAATTCAATGATGACAATCACTCAATTGGACACAATTAAAAACAATTCAATACTAACAATGTTTCTTTAGAGCCTACATGTATGATTCTTACCCATGTGTTTGAATCATCTCAGCAGCAAGTATGTTTATCATCTGTCTTCTGGTGGCATCTTTCAGAGATTTGGTTTTTGCATACTCTTGCATGATGTGTTCACCCCCAGGCTTTGTTGTCAGAATTTTTTCAATCAACTTAAATGAAAACAAAATATAAAGTCAGAAATGTTTGAACAAATGAATGAACAACATCCAGATTAAATTTAACAACAATGTCCACTACCCACCTCTTTTGCCTCATAGTTTATGCGGCATGGCCTTTTAGGTTGACTTCCTTCGGTAGCGGCTGCTTCTCCAGGAGGGTCACACATTGTGGAGTTCAGAATGATAGTATCTTCAGATGCTGCTGAGCATGATGATGATGATGATGACGACAGAGAAGCATCTGTGCATTAATGAATATGAACAAAACAGAAGCATATTAAATAGAACTGTTATTACTCCCAACTTTTAATATGAACACATTTGTGAATGGTTAGTGATTACCAAGTTTTTCATTGCTCAACATGACTCGGAAGGTTCCAGGTGACTCTTTCACTATTTCTTCAAAGACCTCTCCGTCCACTTCTGTGTCAGATTGGTCATATACCTTCATATCTGGCTGCCTACCTTCTGGTTAGTGTTGTCACGATACCAACATTTTGGTACCGGTATCGGTACCAAAATGTTTTTCGATACTTTTCGATACTTTTCGGTACTTTTCCAAATAAAAAGAGAACACAAAAAATGTCATTATTGACTTTATTTTAATAGAAAATCTTAGAACTATAACATATGCATCAGTACTGAACTCTTCCTAAATTAAATCATTAGTGGTCTGTTTAAAAATGATTATCAACTGCGTTATTTGAGGTCTGAAAACACTGCATCTTTTTTTGTTATTTTGACCAGTTGTAATTTTTGGGAGAAATTGTTATCAGTAGTTTATAGAATGAAACACAAAAGTTCATTTTACACAAACACACACCTATTGTTTCCCATATGCAGCGCCACAGAATCAAGACCAAGCCCCCCCCACCCCCCCATCAACGCAATATCGCTCCGTTAATTCATCTCCGCGTAGCGCTGTTCACTCACTCACTCACAGAGAGAGGGAGAGAGAGAGAGAGAGAGAGAGAGAGAGACACAGAGACAGAGAGCATGCCAGTGGTGATCCGCGGTAAAAACGGACTTATCAACCAGCTGTTTGCATTAATTAACGAGTCTGTGGCGGCCCGTCTCTCTCGCGCGCGGCGCGCACACACACACAGACACACACACACACAGACACACATAAACACAGGCACGTGGACAGGTGGCGCTGTAACGGTAATAAAAAAAAAGCACCTTGCTTCGTTTGTGACTCGCTCACTCGCTCGCCTCGGCTCAAATTACAATGCGGCGACTTCACGGAGCGACGTCACCGCTGCCGGCGGCGCAAAATGAAAGTACCGGTCCCATCTAAGCGCAGTATGGTACCGTTTTAAATGCGTCAGTACCCCGGTACCACTCTAGTACCGGTATACCGAACAACCCTACTTCTGGTATGTTAAATTTTAGGCAAACTGAAGTAAAGGAAGGAAAGGGAAAAGGATGTTACAGTAACAAAACCATTTCTTTCTGATGAGAATCAAAACCATAACTAAGTGGAGTGAGCCTCATGTCTTCACAAAATGCTGTCGAGTTGAAAACTTAAGTCAGTAGGTTATTCCATGCATTTAAAGGCACAGCAGGAACAGTTATGAACTCGCAGGAACAGTTATGAACTCAGAGGAATCCTTTATGATAAATTAGGTGTATTACCTAAGTAAAAGGTTGTGATATTGTGTTATCCTGATGTACTAACCTTCTTTAATGAAGGCATCCAATGTTAGGTCAGACAGCCTAACATACTTCTGGTCCCCACCGAATGACACACACAGCAGCATATTCTATTAATATAAACAAAGGTCAAAAAAATTACAACCAAGAAAAAACTGTTGAACAAATTGTTACCCACGTGCTTACATTGTTCCATAACCTACTTACCAACGACGGTCCACCTTACACTCACATCTGCTTGATTACTGTGAACAACAAGGCAAAGTTGACATAGTTGAGTTGTGATAAACAAATCAAAACATTTATTATGTATTGAATGAATGCTGCATTCTGATCGGTCAACATGTTTCTTGTCAAGTGTAACACAGAGTGAGTCGGTCGTTTTGGAGAAATAAACCCTCAGGGTGAATGTAGCCTAACAATTTTAGCTCCATTCTTCAGTGAGAGCTAGCAACAGTACGCTAACGGCATGCAACTTTGCTGTCTTTGTGTAATTTTAAGGCACCACTTCGGCAACTTCAGAAAATGGCTAACTGACTAACTGACCGTTTGAGTCGTCGAGTATTGAGGCCACACAGGGGGGAGAGGGAGGGGGGCTATACCGTTGCGGTATCGCGGTGTGCTAATCGCTAAGCGCTAAGCTAACCGCGAATTAGCTTGAAGCTAATTCGCGGTTAGCATACTAGTAAACAATAACTCAAAACGTTACCATAAGACAGACAGCGTGTATTTGTGTGAACCCACGTTGAGGGAAAACACACACATTTAACGGTGCAGCTTAACTCAACGAGAAATGTCGAACTTCTGAACTGCTAAGTTAGCAAGTTGCTAACGTTAGTTGTATGGGACATGTAGCTACTCGACAGCCATTCAACAGAGGAATGGGCAACGCCAACACGTTCTCAATCAACATTTATAAACCGATAAAACTGTTCAGGTGGAAAACAATTAAACGATGTTACGAACACCATGATGTTACTTACCCGACCATGGCATGACTCCAGACCTGCTCCAGACTAACCGTCAATGTGCTGCAGCGCCGCCAGAGTGTTAAAGATGTCACTCTGTAGAGTTTAAGTTACACTGCATGTCTACAGGAGTTAACACTGACTTTTAACTACTACTCTAGAGTGGGTTTACTCTCCATAAAGTTATAAATACTCTATCTAGGTTAAAATAGGTTGACTCTGAAATATTGACACCCCATTTTTTACTGTGTATACATTGACGAGAAAAGTTATGTTTTTCAGTCTCAGAACGAATATTTGTGTGGCGGGGCCTCAGAGACGAGAGCTGGGACACCGTGAAGAAGCAGAGACAGAATCCTCTGGATCAGACTCATTATGTTGATGGATGAAGCGTTCAGGGAAACCAGGAACTCTGAGCTTCAGCTGCTCCTGCCAGCTTCTCAACCTTAAGTTGTTGTTTTGTTTTGTTTTGTTTTCAAAATCCTAATTAGAAGAATTCATTTTTATTAGAAGAATCGTGTTTTGTCTTTCAGCCAAAAACATGATGCAACGATGTTGATGAGTTTGTCTGAGTCTCCGTCAGTCACTGATGATCCAGCTCAAGTTTGTTTGTTAATTGTTTGTGTGTTTGTGGTTTTACCTGTGTGTTGGAGACGTGACCAAACACACACACACACACACACACACACAGACACACAAACACCGACACACACAGGTTCCTGTACTGAACAACTTTATTATGAAACTGTTGTGAGACCTCCTGGCTTTGTTACACTGAGATAAAAATATATAAGAACAGCAGCTTATTATCGAAGTTTATGCAAATGTAAAAAGTCTGCAGCAGCTCCGTCAACAAACTTTACTGCGGCTTCTCAGAAAATATATTTTCTCCTCAGTTCCTGTTTGTGTTCAGGTTTACCGCTCCACTGGAACAGAGATGACATCAGGACAAACACACGCTTTTATTTCTGAGCAACACCTTGAAAAACACACTTTCTTAACTCTGAGAAATACAAGTTATTATTTTCCTACCAAACACTGAGAGGAGCCGAAGTCTGGATCTGGTTCTGGTTCCTTTGTCTGGGTCTGGTTCTGGGTCTGGATCCCTCCTTTGTTGTCGTGGTGACAGAGCTGTGAGGTGTTGGAGCTGTGAACAGATGGATAAATCTGTTTTAATTTATTTTGAGTAAAGGTTAAACAGCATAAAAAACTGGACCGGACCATCTGGTTACACACAGCAGATACAAACTGTACATCCACACCTTTCATTTAGACACACACAAACACACACACACACACACACACAGAACAAAACTAACCTAAACTCCCAGTGACAGGTGCATGTAGTGAGATGAAGTTGATGTGGATCGGTTTGCGGGAATCAGCTGACGGATCAAAGTTCTGTTTAAACTGATCCTGAGTCAGTTAAACTATACAGTAGGTGTAGGTGGTTTGTTGGATTGTGTATTTGATGAGTTTGATGAGGGAAACCAAGAAATCCCATGAGCCTCCGTAGCGTAGCTCTGAGCAGCTCGCGGCTCTGCTCCGCCGTTCTAAAAATAGCTTGCACCGACAATTAAAGGTAACAAACCTACTGCTATGACTATAGGGATTATGACAATGGGCCAATTTGACAAAATGTTGAACTATCCCTTTAACAGAATCCAACAATTTACAAGTTCTTGTTTTGCCTGTAGGCTATTTCTTATTCTGTATACACAATGTCCTCAACTTGTACAATATCTCCAGCTTCTGTATATGAATGCATTTTATTGTATAAAACTGTACAGTATGTCTTCTTTTTATATTTCATTTTTTACCTTTACCTTTTACACTGTGCTGCTGTGACAAGTAAATTTCCCATATGTGGGATCAGTTTAAAGTTTTATAATATCTATGTGAATAAACACAACATAATATATTCACTCTCACACTCAGATGACAGAAGCAGCAGCGTAGTTACTGTTAGAAAAGACTGAATTTAAAAACACACAGATCTCTGAACAGAAACAATGAGACGAGCCGAGGTTGGATGAATTCAGACTTCAACACAAAAATGTCAGATTTTGGTGGAAAATCTTCAGTTTTTATGCAGATTTCTTTTCTTTTTTTTGCTTTGTTTGGTTTTGTTTGTTGTTATTTTTCTTGCACAACTGGAATAAGTGGAATAACTCTCACTTTCTACTACACAGCGCCTGTTGTCCTTCTGGGTCAAATTGATCCAATCTGTTCACTTCCTCCATCCTTCCTTCTTTCCTTCCTTTCTCCCTTCCTTCTTTCCACAATCCTTTTTTCCCTTGCTTCTTTCCTTCCGTCCTTCCTTCCCTTCGTCCTTACTTATTCTTCCTTCCTCTTTTGATCCAGTTGACCTGGTCTCTTCCCTATCCCTCCATCTTTCTTTCCTTCCCTTTTCCCTTCCTTCTTTCATTTTTGCCTCCCTTCCTTCCTTCCCTTCATCCTTACTTCTTCCTTCTTTTTTGACCCCATCTGTCCCCTCCCTCCATCTATCTTCCCTTCCTTTTTCCCTTCCTTCTTTCTTTCCCTTTGTCCTTCCTTCTTTCCTTCCTTCCTTCTATCCCTTTGTCCTTCCTTCCTTCCTTCCTTCCTTTCGTCCTTCCTTCCTTGACCCAGGAAAACAACATTACACTAAAGTGTGAATGATGATGTAATGGATGAGTATAATCCTTAAACAGCGGCCGAGCTGAGCGATTTGAGGTGACAACAGAACAACAGGAAGCCAGTCTCCATCTGCTCCTCCGCTGTTTCTTCTTCCTCTTCTCCTCCGTTGTGTCTTTTCACGCCTTTTTCTCTCTGTTGTTGTTCTTTTTTTTCTTTTCTTTTTTCCTCCGTGCGCTACATTACGGCAGCACAATAACAAACCTGCTGTTGGAAGCTCAACAAATCGCTGTTTTAATGGGATTATTTTCAAAACGACACAAAACACTTTCTGTTCTCCCCTTCCCCTCCTCCTCCTCCTCGTCTTCCTCTTCGCTGTGTGATTGGATTGTCATTTGAATCCATCGAGGCTACAAACTTCATCCAACATCGTCGTCGCTTCTTGTTGTTTCTGTTCAGAGACTTTAGGCTAAAGCACTAGTGTGTGTGTGTGTGTGTGTGTGTGTAGACGCTGTGTGCTTGCCAGACAAACAGGTTGCTTAAGGACGTTTCCAAACTGATTTTTCAGAGAGAGAAAGTGAAAATAAAATCCATTAAGAAGTAAATAAGTTTGTGTATGTGTGTGTGTGTGTGTGTGTGTGTGTGTGTTAACCCCCCCTGCAGACAACCGTGCCTAAACCCATTGCCGAGCCTCTTTCCTCCTAATCTCCTAATAAGATTATAAAAGTGAAAATTTGTTTGTACATGCAGTAGCTGCAGATAATTACATGTCTCGTCACATCGCGGCACCGCCCTGAAACCTAGCTGCCCCAGATCTAGATCCAGATCCAGATCCAGATCTAGATCCAGATCCAGATCCACTTGTCTGCACGACGATCAGGCTTCACTTCAATCCAGACTCCTTCCTCTCTCCTCTCTCCTCTCCTCTTCATCTTTCCTTCCTCCTTATCAGCCTCCTATATCCTCCAAATGTTTCCTTCATTCCTTAATTCCTTCCATCTCTGCACCAGCTGTCGGAGCTGGAGACATATTCATTTTCAAGTTGTTCCTATCTCTCATGGACAAAATGTCTAACTTATTTTTATGTAGCGCACTCAGAAAACTGTGACGAATGGCACCTCATCCAGTAAAAAATAAAATAAAAGTAAAATCCTGTGGCCAACGGTGTTTGAAACTGAAAAATTACATAATAATAATAATGAAACAATAATAATAACTTTAATTTATATAGCGCCTTTCAAAAAACCCTTAAAGCAGATATCAGTGGCACGGCCGTTTCGGCTAATGCTGTGTTCAAGGCAGGCTTTTGAAACCGTAAGTTACAGCTTCAAGTCACAACTACGACTTGGTAGCGTTCCAGGTAACCCGTAGCTCGTGTTTTTACCGTCCTGTTGTCTGTGAAAGTTCCCTATAACGGCCACTCGTAACTTCCGACCCGTGAACTCGTACCAGATCGAACTGGTATGACTTCACAGGAAGGAAAAACACAAAGTACGAGTTTCCTTGAACGCACCATGAGTTAGCAGCCCCCGTCCTTGTCAGGCATCAATTGGTCCTCGTGCTACGTCACCACATTCACGCGCATCCCTTGGCTGCACACACAGCCCTTCATGCCGTTCTCTCCCCTCATTGGATAACACTTGTATCCCACAAGGAAAATTTTCTCCTCGGGTTACAGCAGAGCAGAGTGACGGAGAGACTCGTGTTTAGGCTGAAATACTTCATGTAAGTGATTGCTGACGGAAAATAGGACTATTTAGGACTTATATTAACAAAAACATTCCACTGATATCTGCTTTAATAACTGATTAGAAAAGTCTGATAAATAATATAAAAGTCAGAAAAATAGAAACAATATAAAACAGGTGCACCACTGGTTGTATATTAGAGCCAGGTAACCTGAGCTCCACAGGTCGGCAGCTCCTGAGTCTGGGGTCGCCCCTAGTTACCAGTACTAGTAGAGTTTTTGGGGTCAAACGGCAAAGGTCAAGAGTGTGGTGACCTCAAAACAAGATTTTATCTCACAAACGATTTAAAACTGATTAGATGTTGGTGACTGAAGGTCAAGGTTGAAGACATGTGAGCTCCTAGTGAGTGAGATGTTTCAGGAAATTCTTCAATTCATTCAAGTCTGAGATGTTTTAGGATTTCAGATCTTCCTCTCAAAATAAGGAGACTCTTTTGCATATATATATATTTATATATATATATGTTACGTTTGATTTTTCATGCATTTAAAAAAAAGTAAAAACAAAAAGCGCTGCAGGAAGTCACAGGAGGGAATCACTTCCTCCTGGGCAAATTATGGCACTGTTCTGTTTTCTATGTAAAAATGTCCGACCTTTACGTATATATAAATATATATATGTAGGTGCTGTGTATGTTATGTGTGTAAAAAAAAAAAAAAAAAGGGGAAAAAAAAGCCCATTATTTGAAATGCAGTGGGTGCAATTCCGGATGTCTCCCGGGCTGCGATGCCAATTTCAGGTTCACAGTCTATCAATTCACATCAAAAGCGAGACCAATTTTACAAACGGAGGCTTGTGTGTCCACATGTCCTTGAATAATAACAGCATCAATATTCAGTGTTTCCAGCGCTGCCTGCAGCCGCCAGCGAGCGAGCTCACACACTCTGATGCTGCTGCTGCAGCGGCGTCCTGAGAGGACGAGAGGGAAGCTGCTCAAACAGCGTGTTGAAGATAATTTCATGGGAACGAGCACACATGTGATTTCTCATTTTCATTTGGAGATTGATATTGACAGAAGATGCAGGATGTTTGATTCATGAAAGAGTCCAGAGGGCGAGATCAAAGCTGCAGAAGAGGAAGAGGAGGAGGAGGAGGAGGAGGAGGAGGAGGAGGACGCAGCGAAGGTGAGAAGGTCCGAAGGTCGACAGCTTCAAGTTCAACATTTTATCTTCCTCCAAATCTGTGACTCTGTGTCAAAGATCAATCGAGAGAAAATGACAAAAAACAAAGAGAGGTCAAAAGCCCGTGAACACCTGAACATCTGCTGCTGGTGTTGGCTGAGAACATCTGGATCCAGCTGCTGCTGTGTGTTATTATATGTGTTGGGAGGAGTTGCACAACTGGAATAAGTAGAATAACTGTCACTTTCCACTGACTACAGAAGGAATATATTTATATTGTAACCCTCCTGTTGTCCTTCTGGGTCAAATTGACCCAATCTGTTCACTTCCTCCATCCTTCATTCTTTCCTTCCTTTCTCCCTTCCTTCTTTCCACAATCCTTCTTCCCTTGCTTCTTTCCTTCCGTCCTTCCTTCCCTTCGTCCTTACTTCTTCTTCCTTCCTCTTTTGATCCAGTTGACCTGGTCTGTTCCCTCCCTCCATCTTTCCCCTTCCTCTTTTCATCGGGATATTTGTCTGAGACTCACACATGAACAAACAACAATTTACACCAGAAATGTGTTTTATGAGAGAGGAAAAAAGGAAGCCCGAGGTCCGACCCGACCCGAGTCACTTTCAGATTTTTTCGGCCCGAACCCGGCCCGAACCCGCGGGTCCAGTCGGGCTTGTCGGGCTGGCCCGACCCGTTGAGAACTCTACCAGGACTGGGACCGGGACCTGGACCAGGACCAGAACCAACGGGACCAGTACCAGGAAGGAACGGACTGGGCCTGGACTGGAATCGTGCCTCGGACCAGAACCTGAATCGGGCACCAGGACCAGGACTAAGACCTGGACCAGGACCAGACCCTCTTCTTCCTCCTCCTCCCCCTCCTCCTCAGCTCCACACCTCAGGACTTTGTGAAGTGATTATCGGCGTCGTGTTCCAACATCTGCTCCACGACGGATCAGCCAAAGTGCAGAGGACCGAGGGATTTAACCACCAGGGACGGAGGAGACGCAGAGGAGGAGGAGGAGGAGGAGGAGGAAGATCCATTACCTTCATCCTTTACTCATTGAAAATCCTTACTCTGAGCTCTGTGTTGTGTCGTTGTGTTCCTACATCTCCACCATCTGGACCAGGTATTGATGATGTTCTCTGAGAAACCACAGATAAAACCTCAAGCAGGAAGCTCCGTCTCCTCCATCGTTCCTCTTTTCCTATACTCTTACATAGAATAAGATTATACTTTTTTTTATTTTTGCATATCTATTATCTGTCATCAGAGAGTGTGATACCTGTGTGAACTTTCCTTCCTTTAATAATTTCTCCAAAATTTGAATCTCCAATCTGTTTTTTTGCTCCTCCAGAGTTTCATTATTCATTCATCAGTCTTCCAGGGAGGAGGAGGAGGTGTGTGTGTGTGTGTGTGGAGGGGGGGTATATTAGCGGGGTTGGTAATCATAAACCATGTCAGGATAAATACACGAGTGCATTCACTTTGCAAATGAGGCGACTCTCTCTGCCTAACTCGCTCCCTCTCTGCGCTAATGTTTGCTCAGCCCGGCTGATTGATGACACGCTGATCTGCAGCCTCTCACCATGCAGCCTCAATATGAGGAGCTTCACATTCTGACCACAGCAAATAAAGTAAATAAAGCAGAGCCGAGCTGTCACTTCTGCTCCGATAGCATCATTCAATATGCCAGAGAGAAGGAGCGAGGGAGGGAGGGAAGGAGGGAGGGGAGGAGGAGGACGAGGGTAATTTCAGCTCATTTCAGTTGGAGAAGCTGCACGTCCAAAATGAAAAAGTACCACCACTCGAGAAAAGACTGAAGGAAAGATGATTGTATTAAAGTGCACATAGATAGATAGATAGATAGATAGATAGATAGATAGATAGATAGATAGATAGATAGATAGATAGATAGATAGATAGATAGATAGATAGATAGATAGATAGATAGATAGATAGATAGATAGATAGATAAAAACATCAAACATGTATTAACACATGAAAACAACATAAAAGGATACAAACCAAAAGGTCGAACAGACTACGGAAACCGAGGAGGTTCAGAAGAGCGGGAGACATCCAAAAAAAGGTACGTTTCCTCAACGAGACATGAATAAAAATGGCAATAACAATAAAAACAAGATAAGATCACCATGGGGTCTTGATGAAGTGAAAAAAAATTGAAGTTGATTGGTTGGAATCCTTACGACTATAGTTACTATAATAGACTTTTTTGTGCGTCTTGGCATGTTCTATCAGCATACCAAATTTAATGCATCTAGGTGAAACCCCTGCGAGGGGCTGAATTTTTTTTAGGGGGGCGCTGTTGAGCCATTCTGCCAAGCTCATGTCAAACGACTTAAAAATATACGTTTTCACCAGTCCCTACGTGTTTACCAAAAACATGCATTTTCAACCATGTTCAAGCTGCCAAATATGCTATTTATTGTTGCTAAGAAAAAGAAGAAGAATAAAAAACATTAGAAAAACAATAGGGTCCTCGCCAACGCTTGTCGTCGCTCAGGCCCCAACAAGTGATTGAGATAAAATTCACAATCTAGATAAATGTTCACACAGATTCAATATAATTAAGGAGATGTTTCTGTAAAAACATGTATAAAACATATATTAACATATAAAACAATACACACCAAAAATGTCAAACACTCTTACAAATAAAGCAATTTAAAAAGTGCAGCAGCATCTCTTAGTACAATTCACCTTTATCAATGTTTAAGGGCCTTCATTAGGAGCTACAGAAACCCAGGAGGTTCAGAAAAGGGGAAACTTCCCAAAAAAGGCAAGTTTTCTCAATGAGACATAAATGAAAATAATAACTACTAATCTACAAATCTACTCATTGAGATAAAATTCACAGATCTAGACAGATAGAGAATGGTGGGCGGTGGACGTTATGAAGTGCCGGTGGTTCTGTGCCAGTGGTTTCTGCTGCTGCTGCTGCTCCTGAGCTGCCAAACCACACTGTGATACAGCCTGTCACTACACTCACTATGGTGCAGCGATAAATGTTCACAAGAGCCTCGCTGCTCGCGCCAAAACTCTCCAGACGCCTCGGAGAGCAGAGAGAGACTCACCGCTGCTGCTGCTGCTGCTGCTGCTGGCGATGATGCATTTACTGTCACATTATACTGAGTCAGTGTGAGAGGAGGAGGATGAGGAAGAGGAGGACACGGCTGGAGACAAAGGAGGTGACCCCTGGAAACAACATTAACACAAGTAACACACCATAAAATTAGACACAACATCACTAAACAGGTGTAATAATAACTATCTAGGAGATTTCACCCCCTGAATAGTGTGATTATGGTTCCTACATTCAAAGATACATTATATAAAGGACCAGTGCAGCAGAGGTACAGTATTAATACCTGTATTATGTGATAGCCTATTATATTTCCACGTGCACCATTGTACTGTGAGCTGAGTCTCAGACAGTTTGAAGGCTGAACTGCAGAATAAATGTCCATCAATGTGCTTGACGCTTTCACGTTGTTTTCTCGTGTTCTTAAAGTAATAGTTCACCAAAAAGTGAAATAAAAAAATTAAAAAAACTTTATTGAATTTGCCACGATGCACGTGACCGGACTTGCCTAAATGATTTTTCATCAAGCAGTCTCTGTATTTACCTCTATAACAACTCTGTCTGGTAACGTTCTGTTATTATCTCATAGCGTGGTGAATGTGCAGGTCACAACTTGTCCACCAGAGCGTTGTGGAGTTGTTGGATTGTGTATTTGATGAGTTGGATCCCATGACCCTCCGTAGCGTAGCTCTGAGCAGCTCATGGCTCTGCTCCGCTGTTGTAAAAATATCTTGCACCGACAATTAAAGGTAACAAACCTACTGCTAAGACTATATAGGGATTATGGCAATGGGCCAATTTGACAAAATGTTGAACTATCCCTTTAAGTAACATTAGCGGGCTCACTAACTGTTGATGACAGCTAATGAGTTTATTGTTTTAACCTGTGATTCACCTTTGCTTTAACATCTTGTCACGTTTTCATGTTTGAGATCAGACTGAAGACCTTCTTAATCATCACCCTCATCACTATTCATTCATTTATTTCACATCAACATAATAATATGGGTGAAAATGGGAAACACGACTCCAAAGAGCTGAGGCTCGGCTGCATCTGAGGGGAAAATATAAAGTGTAGAAGCTTCTTTTCTTGTCTTGTATGAATGTGAGAGTAAATTGGAATAAGGTCACACTGTCTGTTATTTAGCTTGAATACAACATTATACATAATACAAGCACTGTGAGAGATATTACATTAGTGAGCTTCAAGACACTGTGGGAGGACGGGGTGAATGAGGAGTGTTCACTGTGACCATGATGCAGAACGTGTGGTTTTCATCTGATAATTCTTAAGATACCTAAGAAAAGAATCACACCATGTAATAATGTAGCAGTTCATATTAGGCTTAAATAAGGGTTCATATAAAGTTTGAAGCCTATAGAAAACTTCTCTAAGTTTCTTGATGCATCAATGTGAATTTTGTTTCTGACTTTGCTCTCATCTCCTGAACATTTATTTCAATACATGATGCAGTTTGTCTTGTTTATATTTTATAGGTTATTGCATTCAAACCATGTGTTCATCTTCGCCAGTTGCTTATAGGGTTATTGTGTGGTGTACGTTAATCTTTGTGTATTAAAACTAAATTTGAACAAACAGCAGTGGCCCTAAAACGACTCCCTGAGGAACTCCAGATTTGGGCATTTTTGCATTATTCATGACTAAAACAAGTTACTTAGGACTGAACCAATCCAATGCTTTATAGTTTCTCTGTCACTATGATCAATGGAGTCTTTGATTTGTTTTTTGTTTTTTTAAATGAGTTCAACAATCGTGGAATTTGATATTTTTTCATCAGCGGCAAAAACATGGGATTTATCAAAGTCTCATCTGCTGTCTAATATTAATAATGCCTTGCTGGTTACAGATGTGGGTCAGTAGTTGTGCACGTGAAGCGGTTTCAATTACATATTTAATCTCCAGCAGCTGTTCAGGAGCTTTTCACATTAGTGATGCTTTTATAAACTTTATTTCTGTTCGCTTATAGACATTTCATCTCTCCCTTTTCTTTTCTATTTTCCCTAAATGTTGACATTTGTAGCTGATGTAGTAGGTGTAGTTTGAGCCTTTATCAGTAAGTCCTGTTGATTTATGCCCTGTGTGTGTCATTAGGTATCCTAATTAGTTACTATTAATTATGTATTTATTTATTTATATACCTTGTCTGCTTTTGTTTTGTGTTTGAGGACCCGTTGATCCAAGATGGTTCATCTCAACGGGTTTATCCTTATTTTTTATTTTGCATGAACATATCATTTAAAATAGTATGAATAATCATTATGATTGGGATGTGCAAAGGGGAGGTATGAAATCCAAAAGGGCTTATATGAAAACCTCACCCAAGAAGAACATATTTAAAAAACAAAATTGTTACAAGTAAAGACAAGAAAATAGGGAATAATTAAATGATAACAAAAAATAAGTAGAAAAGTAAGTGATTATACAGTAAATATAGGAAAGACGGGTTTATCCTTTAATTACATTTTCCAATAAAATAAACTTAATTCCACTCAGATGACCCAAAAAGTTGGAATTAGAAAAAAAGAAAAAAGTTTTCTTAAAGGTACATTGTGTAGGAATTACTCCCATCTAGTGTGGTTTCCTACCGTCACGCTGCCACTGAACGTAAAAACATGGAGACACCACATGGCAGCCAGCACCGAGCTTACCCGCTCCATGGAGATATGAATGATATGAACGGCTCATTCAGAGCTGAAAGGAACACTTCACTTTGTTGATGGGGGGATTACTGATGAATGAAAAACAGACTTTTGAACCAAATAATCGACTTTCATGAATAGATAACAGGAGAAGTTACAAAATGTCCCTTTAAAGCAGCTCTAACTGGTTTGATCATTTAGTGACGATCCTCCCTATGTGACTTGATCTTAAAAACAATGGAGGTTGAAATCAAAGAACTGATCAAAACCACAAACTGTGAATGTGATTGGAGGTTTTTCTGCCTATCAATCACGTACAGCTGCAGATCCTGTGACCTTTGACCCTCTTTAACTGATGTGAGGTGACAGCAGGTGTTATTATTTCTTCTCACATCTTCATCTTTATGGGATGTGTGGATCCTTCAGGGCTCTACCAGCTGGCCATGCAGGGACTATATTGTGTTAACACCGTGTTTCCAGTCAGTGACAGTTTGTTCGCTCGGCTCTCAGCTGCTTTGGTCTTTTTTTTCTTTTTTTTTATCACTTCTTCAGCTGCAGGTTCCGATGTGTTTTGATGTTTCAGGTTTTTCAGCTCTTCAGTTTCCAGCTTCTCTCTCTCTCTCTCTCTCTCTTTTTTTTTTTTTTATACAGAGCCATCAGCATTACATGAGGTGTGTTTGGGAAGCGTGGGATTTTTTAGCCTTGTGTTTCTGTTTCACCTCCAGCCTGAACCGACGCTCACAAATTATTCATGTGGTGTCACGTCAAAGAGCTGCAGCGGCATCCGCCTGCGGGGACAGCCTCAGTGTGCAAAGAGTGTGTGTGTGTGTGTGTATCATGTATATTATGCAAGCTGAGGTATTGTGCGAGACTGTGTGTTATGCAAGCATGTGTGTATGTGAGAGAGAGAGAGAGAGAGAGTGTGTGTGTGTTGTAATTCCCACTCCAAATCAAAGTCCCTGACAGCTGCCTTAATGCCAGCTGCCTCTCAGGTGATGAAAGGCTTGCTTCTCGTCGCCACGGATACCTCCATCACCACCACCACCACCAAACCCTAACCCCTCCTCCTCCTCCTCCTCCTCCCTGTTGACGGCGAATCAATCACTCCATCCGGTCACTGCTCTGTATCCCTGACACTGGCATGTATAATTAAAGTTTATTCCCCTGGACCTCCCGGTTCAGCTTCCTGAACAGCCACCACAGAAGAAGGAGAAGGAGGAGAAGATAAATATAAAATGGGCATTCATATTTCAGAAATCAGAGTGGGGGGAAGTGGAAGGAAACGGAGCTGCAGGGAGGTCGAGCTCCTTCAGGACGGACAGAACCACCACAGGAGATCGACTCCAGTCCTCAGACTGAAGGGAAATAAACAGAAATAAACTTTTCCTCACTGAGCGCAGGTCTCTATTAGAGGCACCATGTTTACTTTAAAAACAAAAAATAGACATTTAAAAACAAATAGGGAACTAAGTGAAGACTCATAACTCCAATAAAAATAAAAAAGTTTTCTGTCCTTCTTTTCGTTGAATCTTCAAAATGTCAATGATAGTTTGTAGAAAGTTGAGATGAAGACCATTTGATATGAATGAGACACTACAGGTGAATAGGGTAAAAAAATGTAACAGATATCACCATGAAACTTCCCAAGTTTATCACTTACATTAGCACAATTATTTTTGTATTACAAGTTTTGTCCAATTTTATGTTTAAATATGTAAATGAGCCAATATCTAATGAAATATGCATTAATTTTCACACATTTCCAGAACCAAAATCTGAACAATGGATACTTTCAAAATTCTTGTTTTATTTTGTTGACATATTAGAGTCAGAAGTTTTTACAGAGAGGATTCTGGATATCTCTTTTTTTATCACTCTGTAAATGAGAAAATACTGTCCTAAAAAAAAAGAATCAAATTTCTCCATGTTTTTAGGAATAAAATGTTGTATAAATCAGGCTGTGAATGATTTATCAACAAACCCCTCTGTAAAACCCTTCAGAATATAGAACGGGATCAAACTGGAAGGTTTGGTGTCTGTAAGTGCTGCTGAAGTGGAGATTTCTAGCTCAGAGTCTGAGTCTGAAAAACTCTTTTTGAGAAAACGGCCTTTAAAGACTTGTACTGTAAAATTACATAGATTGTTAATGTAAGTTTACTTTTATAATTGGTTGCAGATATGGAGGAAATGACAACTTTTGGAGCCCACATCATTGTTCAGGAGAGAGTGAGCTTTACAACGATACCTGACATGACAGACAACAAGCACAGCTCAGTATGTCACAGTAGCTGTTAACTTTTGGTGAATTTAGGAGAAATCTACTGACGAAAGAGACAAAATGAAGTAAAATAAAAACCTTAATGTGGATTTTCTACCATTTCTTTTGACTTTTCTGAAAGAATACATGTTCAGGAAGAAAAAATAGCCCAAAATCTCAAATTTGATCAGTGCATGAAAAAACAGTGTTTTTGCCTGTTAGTGTCTCGGCTTCTGAAGACCATGTGACATGAATGAAAAAACTGGAGTAAGTTGGTTTTGATTTGTGATGATTTACAAGGTTCAAGGTCAATCAAAGTTTCCAGAGTTAAAATGAAAACTGATTATCTTCAGACAATCAGGCAAAGAAAAAAAACTTCCATTTGTCTTGTATCATTTATTCCTTTAGTAACCGTGAATCAATCTTCAGTGCTGACAAATCTGAATAATAACCAGCAGAGGTGTGTGTGTGTGTGTGTGTTCTGTTTAGGTGTGTATGAAAGAGAAATTGGTTCAGAAAATCATTCACTGAACCTCAGACCTCAGTTTTATTCACACACACACACACACACACACACACACACACACACACACACACACACACACACACACTACACGCACACTCCATCCCAAAATGAAAGAACAAAGACTGATTTCCTCATTAAGAGTGTTTTTAATGCATGAAGAGATAATTTATTCATGAAAATTAACAAATGATTCATTCCGGCAGAAACTTCCAGCAGCCATTGTGTTCAGATATGTTTTATTATTGTTATTATTACAGTCTCTCGCTGCAGCACAACTTTATTGCCGCAGCATTATGTATGCACAGCTGATTAAAAGAGTTTTGATCACCTCTGAAAATTACAGTTTTAGCAGGTAGCAGCTCCGGTAATTAGCAAACGCTGCTGATGTTCTCCAGCAGTCAGCAGCTTCAATAACACGTCTCCCTTTCTGTTTCCTCTGAACAGTAGTTTTTTGGGGTTTTTTTTATTTAGAGTTGAGCTTCACTTTTCTACTCTTGGTGCTGCTGATGAGTTTAGTCTATTGTTTTTTGTTTTTTTTGTATTTAATCCATTATTTTTTTCCACGGTTGTTTTTGTCGTTTTGTCCCATCACCAAACTTTACAAAAGCTTTCCAAAGAGTTAAGTTGTATAATTATAATTATCCCTATCATTATTATTATTATTATTATAATTATTATTATTATTATCAGGCTCAGACAGAAGCAGTGATGCGTTTCAGCATCCAGGTTTGATAGGAACAGTCAAGGACAACGACCAAACAGGAGAATCTGACTGTGTCTAATAAACAAGAAATAACTTTATTGACACGACAATGTGTGAAAGTGAAAGTTAAAAACCAGCAGGGACGTCGCTGTAACAGGAATCTGGTCGTCAGCACCATCATCATTGATATTCCATGATACTTGGTACCAAATTTGACACCACTGAAGAAAAAAAACACCACACTAGATGAGCTTTAGTGATTTGGCTCCCAATGAGCAATGGTTGTAAATATGGGGGTCATCCCTATGTTCCCACAGCCCTTTGGTCCCATCATTGGTTGGGTTTAGGCAATGAAGAAAAGAGTTAGTAAAAAGACCCGGTAGAGGCTAGACAGGCCAGACAGATAGAGTCCAGATAGGTAGAGAAAGTCCAGTGGGAACATAGGGCCTAATTTTCTGAAAAATCTTAGAACTGTGGGAACAAGGCTGTGGGAACTTAGGCATGGACCCATATGTATTCCTGTTTGAATAGAACTACATAAAATTGATTGCGTATCCCTCTTTCATATTGCCTTTGTTGGTAACCGTTTTGGTGTCGGGCCGAACAACGCCCCTTAGCCGTGGTATAATGAGCATATACCACGGCCTGTCGTGATATATTGCTTAATTATATGTTGATGTGTTGTCATGATTATGTTTCTGTTCCTGACTGAGTCAGTGCCTCGTTTTCCTCCATCTTCTTCTCCAACTTCTGTTGAGTTGTTACCTCCATCGTCTCCACTGCGGTGCCTTCAAGTACCTTCGCTACTGTAGAAAAAGAAAGAAGAACTCTTGCATTTTCAGAGTGTTGGGATAGTATCAGTTCTTATTATCCTGGGAGAACCCAGACGAACCTGGCATCAAATCCGTCTGGAGAAGGCGGCGTTCGAAAAATAACTTTTTTTTCCGTCGCTGTGCATAGTACGTCATCTGTCCAATTGCGTACAGAGACATTTTGGTGTACTGTTGGAAGTCGGAGGTGAACACAACTTCACCAGACCCGCACTGAGTCTGAAATGAGCCTTAGATCCAGCCTGGTGTGGCGTTCTCACCTCACAGCTGGATGTTCACACTAGTGTTGCTTTCGTCAACGAAAATTATGACGAAATATCATCGCCAACGACCCTTTATCACGTGCCGAAAACGAGACGAGACGAAACGTTAACAGTGGCCATGTGACGGTAACTATAATGAAATATATAATGCAATATTGGTGACGAATAAAAATGAGACTAAATGTGGTTCACAAAACAAAAACTCTGCTAAAATGTCTCTTCATTTCCGTTGACCAAAACAAGACGAGACAAAATAATTATTATTTTGCAGTATTTCTGTTTCACCGAAAATAAATATGTTGAGCAGCATCTTCCATGTCTGGAATGGATGTATTCTATAAGGTAACAATAATATAAAAATAAGATATGTTTGAATTGTGAAATTGGTTTGACTAAAAGAAAAATTTGGTTTTGTCTATAGTTAGGCTACTATACAAGGTAATTATAACTGGGTTAAATAGAATTACATTACTAGAACAAGATTAAAATAATTGACTAAAACTAGACTAAAATGTCATCAGTTTTCGTCGACTAAAACTAGATGAAAATAGTCATGGGTTATTCTGACTAAAATAAGACTAAAATGCTCAGAGTTTTAGTCGACTAAAACTTGACTAAACAAAAAAGAGACTAGACTAAAACTAAAATTAAAACAGGCCGCCAAAAACAACACTAGTTCATACCATTGCACGTAGACTGAGAGATGTGATATGAAATGTGCAGAAGGAAATAGACTCTGTGAGGTAGATGTGTTAAAGGGATAGTTCAACATTTTGGCAAATTGGCCCATTGCCATAATTGCTATAGTCATAGCAGTAGGTTCATTACCTTTAATTGTAGGTGTAAGCTATTTTCAGTACGGCGGAGCGCAGCAGCTGGCTGCTCAGAGCTACGCTATGGAGGCTAACGGAATTTCTTGGTTTCCCGGAACGATACGAAACGGAGCCGTTTTCGAGGTAAATACAGGGTAAATACGGAGACTGCTTGCTGAAAAACTGTCCCTGAACGCAACGCGCATCAGCGGTTTTGTATGAATTTACCTCGAAAACGGCTCCGTTTCGTATCGTTCCGTCATTATCTCATAGCGTGGTGGTTGTGCAGCTCACAACTTGTCTACAAAAGCGCTGTGGAGTTTTGGGATTTTGTATTTGATGAGTTTAATGAGGGAAACCAAGAAATTCCGTTAGCCTCCATAGCGTAGCTCTGAGCAGCCTGCTGCTGCGCTCCGCTGTACTAAAAATAGCTTACACCTACAATTAAAGGTAACGAACCTACTGCTATGACTATAGCAATTATGGCAATGGGCCAATTTGCCAAAATGTTGAACTATCCCTTTAAAAGAAAAGAAGATGTCCAGAAGAAGAGGAGGAGCAGGTGGAGAGTCCAGGAGCTTCTTGTGTATCTGAGCTGGTAGACTACAGTGTCTCTGGTTTGATTCAGTACCTTTTCTTCCCCTCCTGTTTCCGCTCTCTGGACTCAAACGCCTCCCGACAGCGACTGTCAGCGACAACTCAACTTCAGAAACTCTGCAAACTCTTAACTGTGTTTAATTCAAAGGCCGGTGTTTATCTCGTCTCTATGCGGCTCCCTCCTGTTCCTCCTTTAAGTCGCCGCCACCGAGCGTCTCCTGAACATCTAAAAAAAAAACTAAAACACGTCTTTGTCTCTTTGTTTTAATGAGGGTTTTTTTCTTTTGCTTCTGTGCCGATGTCGTTCGCTCGTCTCAGACTCGATGACACCGGAGGCAGAAAAAGGTACAGGAGAAATAAAAGTGTTGGTTTTGCAGAACGGCGCGGCCTCAAAGAGTTCAGAGAGAGAGAGCGCAGCGTCATGTAAGAGCCTTTGATGGATCTTTAACACAGAGAGACGGAGCTTCAAAGGTCGAGGACTCGGATGAGCTCCCGATCCGCGATAAAACCCCCAACAGAAACAGAGAAACAGCGGCGAGGACGACGACCTGCAGTGACCTCACAAAGACACAACAGATACAAACCGCCGCGCTGAGGCCGTTCGCTCTGCAGCCGCCCGACAACCTGCAATCACCGCGCAGCGTGAAGAAAGAAGAAAAGTCGACTTTAAAAGCTGAAACCAGGAAGTGTTTTTCTATTCAAAGCAGCTGCTGCTTCCCCCCGCTGAGCTGAGAGAGAAATGACTGAGGAGAGTTTCCACTGATTGATGGAGCTTCCTGAAGATTAAACCTCCCTCCGCTCTTTTATTGTCCAGTCCAACGGTTCAGATGCTCCAGATTTATTCTGTGACTTTGTAAGAAAAGCACCAGTGGAAATGTTGAATAAACACCAGATTGTCCCGGCAACAAAAGGAACTTAAAGCAGTGACAGTTTCACTACAATATTTCTCTTAAACTGACCTGAGAGCAGTTTACAAGGAGAGTTTGACTTCAGCACCACGGACAGAGACACACAGAGGACGGAGGTGAACAACAGCTTTGTCTTTTTGTCAATGAAATAAGATCAATAAAAGTTATCAATGATCAATTAAAGGGATAGTTCAGCATTTTGGCAAATTGGCCCATTGCCATAATCTCTATAGTCATAGCAGTAGGTTTGTTACCTTTGATTGTCGGTGCAAGCTGTTTTTAGAACGGCGGAGCAGAGCCGTGAGCTGCTCAGAGCTATGCTACGGAGGCTCATGGGATTTCTTGGTTTCCCTCATCAAACTCATCAAATACACAATCCAACAACTCCAAAATGCTCTGGTGGACAAGTTGTGACCTGCACATTCACCACGCTATGAGATAATAACACAACGTTACCAGACAGAGTTGTTTTAGAGGGAAATTCATGCAAAACCACTGATGCGCGTTCCCGTTGGGGACAGTTCTTCATCAAGCAGTCTCTGCATTTCCCTCTAAAACAACTCTGTCTGGTAACGTTGTGTTATTATCTCATAGCGTGGTGAATGTGCAGGTCACAACTTGTCCACCAGAGCGTTGTGGAGTTGTTGGATTGTGTATTTGATGAGTTTGATGAGGGAAACCAAGAAATCCCATGAGCCTCCGTAGCGTAGCTCTGAGCAGCTCACAGCTCTGCTCCGCCATTCTAAAAGTAGCTTGCACCGACAATTAATCTCTTGTTTATGACAGATTAGACTACACAAATATACTGCATACAGTATCACCTGTTATTATTTGCATTGTAAGAATTAACAATCAATCAATTTACACTCTCTTTTCTTTTAAAGAACAGAGCCTTCAGATAACGTTTATTGTGACTTGGTGCTAAACAAATAAAATGAAACTGAACTGAATATGTTTCCACCAACCTGTGATTTTATACAATTTTAAATTACCTTAAAACTAAATTATAAAAAACACGTAAAAATCATCATCATCCTCAGTGACGCTTCACCTCTGCACCTGAAACAAAGATCACACAAACTGTGTTCAAGGAAACACAACTCCTGTCTGTGATCATCCTCCAGCTCCACACTCACTCTGATATTTAATTTATGAACGTCGCATTAATTCCTTGGTTGTCACTGTGGTGTCACTTAATGCCAACTGCTATTAGAAATTAACATATATTACCATTCATTTGTACATAACCCAAACTTATCTTTAGTTCAGTTGGAGAATATTTACTTCTCTCTTTATCCATGCTGAGTTAATCTGTGATGAATCCAGGATGAACTAATCCAGGTTTATGTCCAGTGCAGGTTTAATTCACTCTGTGTGTGTGTGTGTGTCTGTGTGGAGCCGGAGGAATTAAACAACAACAAAAAAAGTTATTCAGCTTTTTTTTTATTCAGCAGGAATTCAAACCTCAGTTAAATTATGTCTGAACCGATTCGTATTACAGACAGAGTGCTTCGCTTGGAGTTTCCTTCGTTTTGCACTTTCTTCATTATATCTGAGTGTTTCTGTGTCACTGAGGCCGTAATTCTGCCTCGCTCTGCCTCCGCCTGTCTGTCAACACACACACACACTCACTCACACACACACACACACACACGGCCCTGTCGGGTGTATTGCCCCAGTCATGATTTTTGCAAATGAAGCTCGGCTGCAAATCACGGCCCCTGAATCAGCAGCTTCTCTGGTGACGGCCGATTTCCAGACGCTGCATGTTCTCACAGATCTGACACACACACACACACACTAATATACAGTACCTATATATATATACTCAAATAAACACCAGGAAGGGGGGTGAGGGGAGGAGGGATGCTGCATCTCCATGGTGACAGTGATGGTTGTTGACCCCCCGCAAACTTAACTACACTCGACTCCCACACGGCGAGTGGAGAACAATGGAGAACGAAGCGTCAGCAGACACTTGAAAGCTGGTGTCTGTGGGATGTTTCAGGTTTTATCCTCTTCACCGCTCTCCACTAAACAATACAACACAAACAAAACATGTGTTTACAAGTGAGGCCGTTTGTTCGTTTGTCTTTGTGAACAAAGTTTTGTTACTTTTCATTTACCTGCGTGGGCGTTTTTTACACAGACAGAAGCAAATATTCACCGTGTGTTGTGTTGTTGGCAACAGTTGGAGGGAAATATAATTATACAGTTTCTGTTTCTTTAATGAGTCAATGTTGTCAATTTATGTTTTTTGTATAACACTGAATATACTGATAGTGTTTGCATTAATACATGTTTAGGTTGATTGGTTCTGTCTGTTGGAGAAACATTAACAAGCATTGAGTTGTGTGTTAGCTGTGTCTAATATTAGCGGTGTGTTAAAGGGATAGTTCACCCAAAATTCAAATTTCACTCATTATCTACTCACCCTCATGTCGACTCAGAGCTGTGAGAAGTTTCAGAGTCCTCCGTCCCTTCTCTGAGCTACAGGGGGGTCCGCGCAGCAGTATTTGTCCATATAATGGTTGGATACCAACTTTCTTCGTCCAAAAAGACACACCAAAAAACATCCAAATACTTACATAGCGCTCGTCTGTAATGTCCCTCTTGTATTGAAGCCCCGACATGAGAAATTGTTCAGAAAAAAATTAAATAAGTCTATGTTTTAAGCTTGTTTGTAGCGGAAGCTCCCAGTGTCTCAGTTTACAGCTCGGGGCTTCAATACAAGAGGGACATTACAGACGAGCAGTATGGAGGTATTTGGATGTTTTTTGGGGTGTCTTTTTGGACGAAGAAAGTTGGTATCCATTGACAACCATTATATGGACAAATACTGCTGCACGGAGCCCCCCGTAACTCAGAGAAGGAACGGAGGACTCTGAAAGTATTTGTACTTCTTTACTTGTCACCTCTGGTGTTAAAGGACAATTCCAGGCGAATTCAACTCGGGGGTGTATTTTCCTATCATTTTAGGTCTAAAAAGAATGAATCTGAAGATTTTCAGTTTAATCGCTCCTGTTTTGCGGTAGTTGTGTCTGTCCCCGCATCGCCATGGCAGCAATGAATGGGAGTGGATGTAAGTTCCGCTGCTTAGGCTGTTTCCATCCCTCAAAGCCACAGACAGCGTCAGATGGAGACTCAAACATGCACCGAGAAGTTTATTCACTTCAAGCAAGTCGACATGTTTGTAAAACTAGATCTAATTCAAAGTCTCCCGGAGTCTCGCACGAGACCCAATTGCTGCGCGGTGTGTTCACATGCAGTGGGAAAAGCTACCGTTTGTGTCATAAACACAGGAATATCAACTCTTTACTTGCTTAAATTAAAAAAAGTTCTCGGCGCATGTTTGAGTAGCCACCTGACGCTGTCTGTGGAAAAAAATGTACACTTGAAGCAAGTAAAGAGTTGATATTCCTGTGTTTATGACACAAGCGGTAGCTCCTACTGCACCTGAACACACCAGCACTGCAACTTCGGGCTCGCGCGAGACTCCGGGAGACTTTGAATTAGATCTAGTTTTACAAACATGTCGGCTTGCTTGAAGTAAATAAACTTCTGGGTGCATGTTTGAGTAGCCATCTGACGCTGTCTGTGGAAAAAAAATGCGGCTTTGAGGGATGTAAACAGCCTAAACAGCGGAACTTACATCCACTCCCATTCATTGCTGCCGTGGCGATGCGGGGACAGACACAACTACCGCAAAACAGGAGCAATTAAACTGAAAATCTTCAGATTCCTTCTTTTAGACCTAAAATGATAGGAAAATACACCCCCGAGTTGAATTCGCCTGGAATTGTCCTTTAAGCCCTAGTTTTACCTTTGCCTGTCTCTGTTTGCAATTTGAATGCGGACCTTAACAGAGCGCGAAGGCATTAATACTTGGCGCATTCGCCGTTGCAATATCTGTTGCAATGCACCGGCTGAAAAAAATACTAGGCTATTCACCTTATGTAGCCCCGCCCACTTTGCCACTTCCGGTTTGGCCGCGATTGTGTTACGACTTCCGGTCAAATGCGGAAGTAAAAACTGATGTAAACAATCGACTGAATTTGCAGTATATTGCGGGACAATTACAATACAGACAATCAAATCAACATGGACAACACTTGAGGGGTGTACTTCGAAGCGAGTTTAGTGGGTTATATTTTATAATTATATATTTTTTATTGAGTCTAAAGCCAGGCTTTCCTGTACTCTCTCTTTCAACCCAGCTAGATCGCCATGGAAACTTATGGTAACAGATGTTTAGCTCATATATTCAGAGTTTAATCCTAAAATCGGCTATAAAAGCGCCGCTGTTTCACAATTTAACTCATTTACAGCGTGACTTTTACTTTGAAATCCAAGTGGAGCTGGCAGAACCAGTACGGAGGGAGAGATCGCGCTGATCCGCTGCTATTTACCAACTGTTGAGCTGAGCGTCAGGAGCTCATTTATATATAGGCTATTATATTACTTGGATATAAGCTGCAGCATGGACGTCGGAACTATTTACTGAGAGAGGGAGGGGGGGGGGTTTGTTGTGAGGGTCGACTGTCACCTGGAGCAAACTGACAACTATATGATCAGAAACTCGTTCAACTCTGGACTGTCTGTGAAGACTGACGGGAAGCTGGCCTCATCCTCTGCTTCAGAGAGCCTTGCACTATCGGACCTGGGTCTCTGCTCCGTGTCCAGAGCCTGGTCGGGTCGGGACACGCTGTTCACGCTGTGAACCTGCTCGCTAATGTGTAAAAGAAATAAACGGAGGGGTTTAGAAATAAAACCCTCCCTCAACTACTGTAACTTAAATGTGGCCATGAATAAACTTGTTTCGCCTACAGCAGTATTGCCCAAATGCAAATATTGAATACATCTCTATTTTCACAGTTAAAAATGTCTTTGTCACCTAAACTACCCCCCGCCCCCTCCAAAAAAGAGAAAAGAAAAGAGAAACACTGTAGCATATTTTCATACGCACACCCAGCCTGAATTGCGATCAGTAAAATATATAAAAGTAGGCTATAAAACACAATTTAAACATGAAAGTTGTTCCTCTAGTTTATTTTGTTTAAATGGATGAAGCTTCATAATTAAAAGTAGCGCAATGTCCAGCTGTCAGAAATTAAAAGCAGCCTCTTATGTGCATTAACAGTGTTGCTTCGGGCTGTGATAGCGTTTTTTTTTTTTTTTTTTTAATTCGCTCCTACTCTCCAAACAAGCTGCTCACCTTGGCTGAAATCAGCGGGGACACGGGGATTTATTTAATTATTTTTAACCAGACTCTAGAGTAGATGGAGGTGGGTGCAGGTCGTACAGAGCTCCACACACACTGGGACAGAAGATGAGGTCGATGCTCAACTGCTATAAAAACTCACACGTTTTCTTCCAGTGATTGTAGCTTCCTCTTTATAATGCTCGTCATTTTTTGCAGTCGACAACGGGAAAAAAAACCCGGATTTGCCAACAAGAAACATCTGAGAACGGACTCAAATAATCAAGCTACCGCTAATGTACTATACGACTTCCGGTCGTCGCCGGAAGTTCCAACACAATCTCACAGCGTTCCATTGACTCCATGGTTGCCCCGGAGAATAAGGTGAATAGGAAGTAGTAGAAGCCAGCAGCAGAAAACAGTAGAAGTAGAAGCAACAATGATGGCAGCATGAACTGTTACAGTAGGTTTATGGCTTCTGACCAGACGAAAGTGCCACAGAAGAAGATCTGATCTGGTTCATCCGCCTGTTACATGGACTGAGACTTGTGACTGGAGAACACAGCCGACACTGTGTAGGCTAAGTGTAATATTAGCTGTGTGTGAGTGTTAGCTGTGTGTGGGAGCAGCTTGTTGCTGTTTGATCTCAGATCTCAGCAGGAGGTCCAGGGATCCAGGTCCTGATCTGGTCCCTGAAGCTCCTGCAGTAAAAAAATAAAATAAAAAAAAGTCCTGTTGAGTGATTCTCTACAGACGAGTAGAGATCACACAAACACTGTCACCACCACCATGTTCCTCTGGTGTGTGACATCAAACATCAGCACCATCAGAGTGTTCATGTTGTTCTCCATCCCTCCACCTTCAGCCATCATTCATCCTTCAACTCTGGTGTTTCCTCTTCACTTCCTGGGACCTGCGACCTCTCAGACTCATCAACACACGTCTGAGTCCAGAACCAGAACCACGGTGTTAAAACCTAAATCACCTCCGGCTCCACAGTCACAGAAAATATGAATATTTCTTCTGAAACTTTGTCACAGCAGCTCTGAATCCTCCAGTTATGGTTATTAAAATGTGTCCTTCAAAACCACGGGGTCAAACTCCTGTGATCTCTATTTACCACAGTCAGATCAGTTTGTCCTTGAGCGCAGGTGAATATTCTTTATCCTGTGTATCCTGTATTTTTTACTGAGATATTTACTGTCACAAGGCCAAGCTGCATTCTGTGATCTCGCCACTGACCTTTGACTTTGACCAGCAAAATGTTGTTACCGTGACATCGTGTCCAGAAGAATCAGACAGACGGAGAGTAAACTTGAAAAATAAAATGCTCCTAGACCTGCAGCATTTACATTAAACTCCTACTACAGTTGTTAATGTCTGGGCTGATTATGACAGAGATTAAAAAGTGTAAATAAATGTTATGTTATGTTTCTTAATCAGTGCAGCAGCTGCGTGTGGAGACGGTGACATTTCACTGACATTTTCTGTCCAAAATAAATGTGCAATTAATTTATAACGGCAACAAATCATCAGTCAAGGAGCCTCAAGTAGATGGATGTAACTGTGTGTAGAGAGCAGGAATGTGGTTACTGTACTCTAGGTAAACCACCACAGTATGAAAAAGTCACGGTTTTGTGTGCAGCTGCATTATTAATGGATATAATATTAATGAAAGGACTGCATTTATTTTCATTTTGTGATGTGGCTCAGCAGTGAATCCTAGCTTTATTTTGAAAAGTGCTCTTTTATTTTGTAATTCTCTGCCTTTCTATTGTTTGTCAACGTCACATGGGTAAGGTCATAAGTCAGTTCGGCCATATTGGATACTATTACGAATAGAAATGTGCTCCAGAGCAGCGTCCCTCCTTTAATCTTTTTTATCCACCGCCGTTGAGCCTTGGAGAAGCTGTGAGTTTGTTATATATTATATTTGTAAAGTTCATAGTTTGTGCATATTGATTTCTTATTTCATTCATAAAAATCCTATTTTACGGTATGTAGCATGTACAGTAGCTCTATGTTTCAAGCTAACAGTGCAATTTACCTTTTTATGTACAGTACATACAAACATTTTCTTTGTATCTATATTTCAATTTCACAAGAAAGAGTGTTGGGCTTTGTAAAGCAACTGACAAGTGCAGTCACGCACAGTGGACAGAATCAATTTTAACTTGACACACTTTACTTATGACCAATACATAATGTTTAACAATAAAAACTGTGTTCAATTTTAAAGTTATATATTTTTATTTTTACCCAGACTTTCCAAAACATCACATTTTAGAGCTGTAATCACAACACCTCTGTGAAAGCATGATATTTTTGTTTAAGGTTATCATACCATCAGAATCTCACACTGGTCCAGGCCTAATAGTAATATTAGAGATAATAAGACATCTATAATTATGTCGTTTATTTATTGTCATGTTTTTTTTCTCTTTTTCCTTCTATTCTCATTATTACATGTATATTTATTGTTTTGCATTATTCATTCATGTATGTATTCTTCCTTTTTTCCTATATTCACAGCATAATCACTAACTTTTTTCTACTTATTTTTCGTTATCATCTTCAACATTTAATTATTCCTTATTTTCTTGTCTTTTCTTGTAACAAATTTGGTTTAGATAGATAGATAGATAGATAGATAGATAGATAGATAGATAGATAGATAGATAGATAGATAGATAGATAGATAGATAGATAGATAGATAAACTTTATTGTCTGTCACGAGTGACAGAAATTCATCTTTGACAGGCTCAATAAAAACACTAAGAAACAAACAGACATTTTTGAACATATTCTTCATGGGTGAGGTTTTCATATAAGCCCCTTTGGGTTTCATACCTCATAATGATTGTTCATTTTAAATGATATGTTCATGCAAAATATATAAAATAAAGTCAGTGATTCAGCAGACATGCGTATGAAAGATGGAGGAACTGACAGTGAACGCCTCACAGCCCATGATCCTGAACCCGGACCCTGGTGAATCTGTTAGAGTGCAAGAAGAGTGTTTTTTTGTTTGTTGGTGAAAGTGTGAGCAGCCCCACCTTCCCCCCCTTCCCCCCTTGATGTCGAGCTCTCGACTGTTTCATAAATCCCTAAGAGGAAAACGCTTCGTCAGCCGTCGCCACAGACCTGCGGCGTTTACAAAGCACAGATCCCTGAAAGCAGAAAGCAGCAGCGACCTGATGTGGAGAGATTTCTCTGTCTTTGTTACGGCGCCATCAGAGCAGCAGTCTGCTAACTCTATTGTCAAGCTGCTCTTGGCTCCTCGGACCCTCAGTCTGTTTCCTTTAGTCCCGGTCCACCTGCAAATTCTGAAGAGGAAAAAAAATCTGCTGCTCCAATCTGTCTCCAATAATAAGAGCTGGATTAGTGAATCCTTTAAACAAGTGCTGAATCAGAGGAAACGTAGCTTTCATCAGGGAGACAGAGGTCCAGTGGTGTGTTCGGGGGGAGATAAAACTACAGAAAACCTGCTCCACTCTGGTGTAGGAGTGGAGAGTGGAGAAGTGGACTGAGAGACGGCAGCTGATGTACAAAGCTGCAGAGGAAGGAAGAAGTCTAAGGCTGGAGTGAAGAATAAAAAAAAGTTTTATTTAAAGGTTTGGTTTTAATCAGAGAGCTCAGAGTCCTGACTCCACTGAAGAGTCACGTTCATGTTTATCTTTCACTCTGGATCCATTAGTTACAGATACGACTCAGGACGAGAGAGCTCTGCACAGGCCTCAGAAGTCGGCTCTAGTCCGGCTGTAGTCCAGCTCTAGTCTGGCTGTAACCCGGCTCAGAGGCCTGAACCTATCATCACATCACCTGTATCACCTGTTGGACACTTTTGTCTTTAATGTCAAAGTTTATTTTGTTTTCTTTATTAAAAGAATAGTTCACCCAAAATTAAAATTTCACTCATTATCTACTCCCCCCCATGTGGACTAAGAGCTGGGAGAAGTTTCAGTCCTCCGTGGCTTCTCTGAGTTACAGGGGGTCTCGGCGTAGCACTGCATGTCCATATATCGGTTGCAAATGGATACCAACTGTCTTCGTAACAAAAAGACACAACAAAAAACATCCAAATACCTCCATGCTGCTCGTATGTAATGTCCGTCTTGTATTGAAGCCTCGAAATGCGAAATTGTTCCGAAAAAAATTAAATAAGTCTATATTTCAAACTTGTTTGTAACGGCAGCTCCTCTTCCTGGTCCGTCCAAATCTCGCAAGATTTGGCCACGGATAACTCTGAAACTTCCCCCAGCCCTTAGTCGACATGAGGGTGAGTAGATAATGAGTGAAATTTCAATTTTGAGTGAACTATTCCTTTAAGTTAATTTAGAAAAAAAAAGTTTGCAGCCTTTTTTTTTTGTTTAACAAATAAATGTTTTAGTTTTTTCAAGTCAAGTGTTCAGTGACCGACAGTGACTCAACCACTGAACCTTTCAAACTTTCATAGATTAGTTTTATTATCAGTGAAAATGTGTTTTTTTGACAAGCTTGCAGCAGCTAGCGGAAAAACACACCAAGTGTTTGGTCTAACCAGGGATACGGTCAAACATACGGTCTGTGGGCCAAAACCGGACCACCAGAGGGTCCAATCCGACCTATTGGGATGAATTTGCCAGGTGTGAAAATTACCAGAAGTTTTAGGTTGTCCATAATGTTGTGTAAATGTAAAGTTAATGTTTAACATCTTAATAATGTTCTTGTTCTTCGTTGCACCAAATCAAAGGGAAACATTGAAGATTTCTCATTATTCATAGGTTATACTTATTATTGTACTGGTCCAGCCAACTGGAGATCAAATTGTCTTGTCTGTGGCCCCTGAACTAAAGAGTGATAATAAAATATACGGGTTGCCTTATCTTTTCACTGTGGATCAAACATTGACACTTCAGTTTATTCGAACATGGTTATCATTATTTCTTCCACCCCCAATGTCTCATAGTTTATCAGAAACATGAACACAGAAGTCTGGTTCAGACCTGCAGCTCGGGCCCTGGAGGCCTAAACAAGATGCAGGACTCAGCGATGCTCCCTGTTAAATCTTTGAGGTCTAACTAGAAGGAAACAAGAAACATGGAGGACAGCTCTGGATTGATTTCTCTTCTCTGCTCTTAATTGTGTACAACCTACACACACACACACACACACAAACACACACACACACACAGACATTAACTTGGCTTTAACATCGTTTGCTGCGTTTTTACTGATTTCTTGACAAACAGAGGACGGAGGGTTTGGGATAAACGGTTCTCTGTCGGCAGCACTTGTCTTCCTCAGTGTCCCCTCAGGACCGCGCTCTCTCTCGCCTTCTATCTGTCTTCTGCTCTAATGACTGCCAGACTTATTATGAAGACAGGTGTGTTGTTAAGGATGTGGGCGTCCGTCCTCGCAGCACTTGGCTTTTTTTTATTTTTTTAACACATCGAGGAGCCAAATCGTTGCCAAGAAGAAGAATCTGTCACTTGTTTTAACAAAGGAGACTCACTTCAGATGATCGACTCACCAGCACTGATTTTATTCATGAAAAGACGAATCACAGCCTCTTTAATGTTGACAAGTCTCAATCGTTCACTTGTTCGAGGTTTAAAGATCCACATTGTCTTTTTCTTCTGGGTTTTTATCTGAAGTTTTGATCTACAAGAAGACATAAACAAAGCTTTTCTCTGGAGCTCTAGTAGCAACATGTTGGTGTCAGCCAATCAGAAGACAGAAGGAGGCTCCGAGCCTCTCTTCTGATTGGTTTACTTTTTTCTAAAGTGATCCAATAAAAATAGAGCAGATTTCAGAATAAAACACTCAGAGAAACCAAATCCTGCAAGTTGTTGGATGGTGGGTGCAGGTGGTGAGGGGGCGGGGCTTTGTTGTGACATCACAAAGTGACAGGAAGTCCTGACGGCTGGTTTTAGAAAGTATGGCTGTGTCCGAAATCACTCACTCATTCCCTACTCCCTATATTTAAGCATAGAAGATGTTCAATCAAACCCACATAGTTTGAAACAACGTTCAAAACACACACAGCCAACTAATAAAGTCTGCTAGCTTAATGCTAACGTAAAATGTAAAACACCATAGACAGGCTAACAGAAATTAGCCTCGCTATCCAGAGTCTGTGGTCAGTTTATAACGCTTGTTAGGAAATTTGCCCCGACGTTTGTTTTGGGAGTCTGTGGAAGCCGCGACCGGACACATTTACACCGGTCGCTCTGGTAACGGCGAACCGTGACCGCAATGCATTATGGGATATCTTGCTCCGGTTAGTGACCATTGGATGTTCACTAGCCTACATTTTGTGGTGAATTGTGGGATACATTCAGTGCACTATATAGCCTAGTGAACATTAATAATCACTAAACATTCGGACACCACTACAACATGGCGTGGTCACTATATAGTGAGTAGGGGGTGATTTCGGACACAGTCTATGTTATATTCATCTTTATTCTGAAGAGCTTGACTGCAGATGTCACTTCCTGTTTGTCTTCTCTCTCCTGCTGCTTTGCTAACTGTGAGCTAACCGCTAACTAGATTGACGAAGATGTTGGTTGACCCTGTGATTCTGCAGGTGCCTCCACAGGGTCCCTTTTGAGTGTTTGAGTGTTTGGGTTTATTTCGATCAGAAAAAATAAATAGAACCACAAAAAAAAAACAGTTACACATCCCTGTAAAAGCAGGTCTGCATGGCTGATCGAAAGGGTCAGGGCTGAAGCTACAAGCTTATAGATGCCCACCATAGCCTACATGTAAATATACAGTACCTTTACATAAACAAACAAGCATACATGCCATCTACACACATATAGGCTACACACACCTACATACTCAACAAATACCAAGCAAAAAATAGACATTTAACATTTGTCAATCATCAATTTAAATCATTCCCCACCTTCAAGACTGTATCTTTCCAAAATGAACATTTTTAACTTATTTTTAAATTGCACCAGATTTTTACTTTTTTGATCTCATCAGTTAACTTGTTCCACAGCTTCACCCCACAGACAGATACACACATGCTTTTCAGAGTAGTGTGAACAATTGGTTGTTTAAAATTCCATCTCCCTCTTAGATTGTGCCCCCCTTCTCTATAACTAAAGTTTTTTAGTATGGCCAGGAAGTAATTTATGAAGTACCTTATACAGAATTTGTGCGGTTTTGAATTCTACTAGATCCCAAAATTTCAGTGTCAGTCCAGTGATTTTATGAACATTGCATTGGTGTGATCATAATAACCTGCTTTGTTCACTATTCTTATGCTCTCTTTTGCATATTGTATATTGGCTGTAGGTTGCTTCTGTAGGTGTTGTTTGTTTGTTTGTTTGTTTGCTGCAAATTTCTCTTAATGTGCCGTCGAAAAAAAAGAAATCAACAACGTCCTCCTTTGCCACCATCGTCATCGCCGCTGCTGCAGCTGTCGGCGAGGCTTCAGTTGAGTTTTGGCAGGAGGCCGGGGGGTTACGGCGCTCGGCGCTCAGAGACACGAGCAGACAGGATGAGGAGGATGTGAGTGTAAACAGATGGCTGTAAACAAAGTAATGATAAGTAACTAAACTCAAGACTCAACCGCCAGCTGAACGCCGCTCCTCTCGCGGTCTCCGAGGAAATCTGTGAAGACGAGGCGCTCCTCGCGTCTTGTGTGTGTGTCTAAGACTCCTCTTCCAAACTCTCCAGGGTTCCTCTCCTCCTCCGCCTCCTCCTCCTCTCGCATGCACGTTAGGGAGGTGACACTGCCCCGCTGCTGCTGCTGCTGCTGCTGCTGAGCTCAGAAATAAATAAACGGAGGTTGTCTCCGCTGCCGAAGCCGCCGCCGCTGCTGCTACCGCTTCTTGGGTAGAATTGATCCCCAGCGAGATGTGGACTTTCTTCCATCTGCTCATCGCTAATTAACAGACAAGAGCTTCCCCAAAGAGAAACTGGTGCTGCCTTTCCTCCTCCTCATCATCATCATCATCCTCCTTCTCTTCCTCCTCATCCTCAGCTGCATATCTGCGTGGGGAAACAAACACGCCGGCCTCGACGAGGTGAGACGGCCAATCACTGAGCGCCTTCACTTTTAATCAGCAGGTACAGAAAAAGACGCAGCAGCAGGTTTGATGTGATGAACTGAGATCCGACGTCTGAAAAAGAACAAAACTGATGCGGAACTAATATAATATCCCATAGTCCATATTGTCGTCTGTCCCAAGGGACCGGTTCTCCTGCCTGTCCTCGCTCTCCCAGAGACGAGTCTGTATACTTTTATATAATCAGGAGGTGACAGGACGTAGACGAGAGCGACATCGAGACAAAATACTTGACAGGAACTCGCAGCTCATTTCAGCTTCATTATACAAAGTAACTTTATTTGTGTAAAATTTTATTAAAGTCACGACTTTAATCCTAAAATCCACAAGATGACAAAGAAAAACTCTCATGGAGCAGAAGCATTAACAGGTAACAGCCTGTTCATTGTTATTATTGGTTTATCATGATCTACAAATTGATCTGTCTTGATCAGGTTAATCTGAGATTGATTGCTTTTGTCTTCCTCCACATGTCAAAGGGAATCCATGGTCATTTTTAATTTGAGTTAACACCTCATCTTCATTCTTGTGATTATTTTCTTCCTGTTTGTAAAACCAGCCGTCAGGACTTCCTGTGACTTTGTGATGTCACAACTAAGCCCCGCCCCCTCACCACCTGGACCCACCATCCAACAACTTGGCAGGATTTGGTTTCTCTTGGTATTTTATTCTGAAATCTGCAAATAAAAACGCAACAGAGTTATTTTTTGCACCACATCTTTTATGTTGACCTATATTGAGAGCTTTTATTCCAAAATTTGGGAGCAATGTAAAAGAAAAAAAAAAAGATTCTGCATAAAGCTCGGATAGAAGATCTGAAAAGTAAATTCATTAAAGGTATCTTATGTGACTGATACACAGCTTCTTCCTCTTCAAGATACATTCATTTCATAGTTTTTTGTCCCAAGTTTCTCCTAAGTTTCTCCTTATTATTTGGGAGCTTGGGAAAAATAAGCGTTTGGATGAGCAACAGCACATAACCAGGTGACTCTGGTTCACACTCCAACACAGCAGGTGGCGGTAGCATTTTTCTCATAGACAATAACGGGAAAAGAAGCGGCTATAAAATGGTTGATACATTTTTTTTTGTGTCACAACCCTGCGAAACCACTTGGTTCACTACCAGAATTTGATCTATTCAGTCCGATTAGGAAAGTCTAGAAGAGATGTGACCATAATGTTTCATTTTGTGTCTGTTTCCAGTGGATCTCTCCTGGTCGTCTGATGGTGAGGAGATTTTTGTTGCAGCCAGGTTTCTAGAAAAAGTCTATTCATCTGGTTTGTGATGGAGATTGAACTCTTCTGAACAGTCTTGTATAAGGCCATGTGGGCGGAGACACCACCAGGTTCAGGACACTTAAATAAAGCATTCAATCAATCAATGCACAGCTGCTGGGCTTTACACACAGATTTCTATCCTGGGAATAAATTGATCAGAGTTTCCTCCTGTTGAGACGGGAACAACACACACACAAACACACACACACACACTGCTGCACAACACAAAGGTCAAGTGAGAGACCGTCTGACAAATAAAACTCACTGAGCTGCTTCACAGCGGTCCGAGACGCCAAAGTAAAAATACAATAAATTATTTTCTTTGCTTCTGTGGCACAAGATGAGAAAAAGGTTTAAAAAATTAATTCAGTAACACTTTAGATTAGGGAACACATATTCACCAATAACTAGGTGCTTATAAGTAGCTTACTAGCTCTTATTAGTAGGTTATTAAGCACGCATTAACACCTTATTCTACATAGCCTCATTCTACCTCTATTACACCATGAATTAAGATTTTTCCTGATATTAACTCCTAATTATGGCTTATACATTGTAAATAAATGTTGTTTCTGAATAATGATGTGAATAACCAGTGGGGTATTGGGGCCTTGTACAGGGGCAGTAGCACAAGAACAGTAATTCTTCCTTTATCACTCTGAATTAGTAGCATTAATGCATTAATTTACAATGAATAATCGATAATTAGGAGTTAAATAATATCAGGAAAAATCTTAATTCATGGTGTAATATAGAGGTAGAATAAGGCTATGTAGAATAAGGTGTTAATACGTGCTTAATAAGGAGCTAGTAAGCTACTTATATGCATATTAATAAGCACCTAGTTAATGGTGAATATGTGTTCCCTAATCTAAAGTTACCGAATTAAAGGACATTTCCAGGCGAATTCAACTCGGGGGTGTATTTTCATATAATTTTAGGTCTAAAAGAAGGAATCTGAAGATTTTCAGTTTAATTGCTCCTGTTTTGCGGTGGTTGTGTCTGTCCCCGCATCGCCACGGCAGCAATGAATGGGAGTGGATGTAAGTTCCGCTGTTTAGGCTGTTTCCAGCCCTCAAAGCCGCAATTTTTTTCCACAGACAGCATCAGATGGCTACTCAAACATGCACAGAGAAGTTTTTTTTTACTTGAAGCAAGTAAAGAGTTGATATTCCTGTGTTTATGACACAAACGGTAGCTTTCCCACTGCACCTGAACACACCGTGCACGGCAACTTGGGTCCATCCTTGGGTACATCCACTCCCATTCATTGCTGCCGTGGCGATGCGGGGACAGACACAACTACCGCAAAACAGGAGCAATTAAACTGAAAATCTTCAGATTCCTTCTTTTAGACCTAAAATGATAGGAAGATACACCCCTGAGTTGAATTCGCCTGGAATTGTCCTTTAATTCAACCAAAAAACGAGTTTATGCGTGTGTGGATGTGAATAAAACCCCAGTGTGAACAGAACAGAGAGCGGAGCTGCAGGAGGAAGAACGGCGGCCGCTCGCATACGATTTATGACCTCATCGGCGGCTGTTGACACGAAGCCGACGCCCTCTTCAATTAGGAGCCACTCAGCTGGAAAAGGAGGGAGGGGGAGAGGGACGGAGGTAAAAGGGCGAGGAGGAGGAGGAGGGGGAGAGGACGGCGAGAGGAGGGGGCGAGTCGAAGGTCCCCGGGGCTGCGCCGTCCCTCGCCATATGTTTTCACTTAGTCAATCATGTCGACACTTCTGGAGCAATCTGCCGGTGACGACCCGGCGCCGGGCGCTCGCCTTGACACGCCGCCATTCGTCCGCCAGCGCCGCCGACTATAAACAAGATTTAATTTGCTCTTTATCTCTTCTCATCGCTGCAGAGGGAAGTCACGTCACTTTACCAGTGTTTGTTTTTTTTGTGTTTTTAGGTTCTTTAAACACAAGAAACAAAAATCCAGCTGTGTGATAAACATCTGCAGCAGGCTGGTTACAGATGTGGTGGTTTATTGATGCATCGTCCCACCGTGTCCTCGTGTCCACACGGTGAGAACACGAGCAGGTCAGTGGACTGTACACTGTCACTGTGTGAAACAACACACAAACATCTGGACGAGGCCTCAGATTAAAGGTCACAGGTTTGGATTTATTTCTCCCTCCATGATGCAATTTGTGAGTTTTTTTTTTTTCTTTTTCACCAATTTGTAACTTTACAATTTCAGGAAATATCAGAGTTTGTTTCTTGTAATTTGGAAAATTTAAACTTAAAAATATGAAATTCTGAATTTCAGACACAGTTTTGTTTTTGTTCAATTTCATAAACTTTTATCTCTGGGAAAATTTTCTCAGATTAAAATTCAACATTTAGACTTTTTTTTCTCCTCCAGAGCATCTCATCTTCTGTGATGAGAGGTTGCTAAGCGACCAGCAGACACTGGCTCCTCCTGCATGGAAACGCCACATCAGTCGTCTGAACTACTCAACGTGTCCTAAAGATGAAGAGAAACATGAAACCAAACTCACAAAAGAACAAACAAAAAGAAAAAAGCTGGGCTCAGTTCACTCCATCATCTGTGACCTTTGACCTCTACAGTAACAACCATCTCAGAGGAAGAAAAGACTGAGCAGAGATCAGAGATCAAACGCGTCTGATCTCGTCGGCTGCTCTCAATATGTCGCATGACAACAAACTATAAAGACAGATGCCAAACACTGCTAAAAAATCTACTTAAAGCCTGAGGCAGGACCAAAGCGAAGCAGAAGGAAACACCGTCAGTTGGTGAGTGGAGGTCCAGGCAGGACGGTTCAGCCTCGCTCCTTACATTAAATGAAGGATTTTGAAGCTGCAGGTAGAAATCCAGCTGCTCCTGCACATCTGTCAATCATCTGAGTTCACTTCATCTCCAGATCTTCAGTCAAACTAAAGAAAAGAAACGGCTGATTAAAATAGAGAAGCACTGGATTTAAGAAACTTTTATGTAGAAATTACTGTTTTGTCTGATTTTTAAACATCAAGAGAAGTTATTTTATCCATAAAGAAGCTGTATGAAGGTAAAGAGGGAGGAGGAGGAGGAGGAGGAGGAGGAGGAGGAGAAGGAAGAGGAGGAGGAGGAGGAGAGGGGGGGCTCTGGTGGTGCAGTGTCAATAAAAGCAGAGGGAGTCTCTTCCTCTAAAAGCAAACAGTGGATCTCCCACACGTCCAGGTCATGTGACCTCAGGGACCTGCAGGATATTTGAGGGTTTAAAAGGTTGGAGGTGTGAGAGGGGCCGAGACCCCCGAATCCCCCCGAGGGCCCCCGAGGCCCCGTCAGAGCAAACAGCTCCGAGCTGCAGAGCTGGACGTCAGTGAAGGAGAGGGCTCCAGTGTGTCGCTTATTCATTCATTTATCCCCAGGTGTTTGAGGGAGAAGAAGAAACAGTTTGAGTCCCCGTGAGCTCCTCTTCCTCTCTTCTTCTTCTTCCTCCATCACGTCAGAAAATATTCTAGACCAGTGGTTCTCAACTAGTCTCACTCTGGGCTCCACATTTTCCCATGGTCATTAAGTCGCGACCCACTTTTATAGAATTCAAACCAAGAAATTTTTTTTTCAAGCCTTTAAAAACTAATTTTGCTCTTTATTGAGCAAAGTGCATTTCAGAGCACATGAATGAAACTGAGGACGACCATGACAACTGCATGTACGGAAGTGAATAAAATAATATCAAACTGCACAAAATGGAGACCAACAAAATTATATATTTGATTTCTAATGCATCTCTGCATTCAGAGCATATTCACAAAAGTGAAAAAATATCAAATTGCACAAAATAAAGGCCCACAAAACAAGGTATTTTCACTGCATTCAGGCCACACTAGTTTGAGAGAGAGAGAGAGAATCTTTGAGTTTAAACTAAATAATGTTCAAGTTTAAAGTCACAAACTCGTTCTCTGACATTATCAAATCCTAAATTTGCAATTTAAAAACAGTTTGGCGGTGTAAACATCTTCTACCTGCTGCAGCCGTGTTCCTCCTCACTGTTTTATCTGTTGAAGTCTGAAGTTTCTTTTCAGAGCTGTTGTTTCCTTCCTTCATATAAAAACACTCATTTGTGAGTGAATTTCATGCAGATTTTTTAGTTTTTCCTCCAACATCTAAAATGTCTTTCTTGCAATTTGTGTGATTTTTTTCACAAAGTTGTGACTGTGCAATTTCAGAAAATATCAGAGTTTGTTTCGTGTAATTTAGAAAATTTTAACTTAAAATTCAGAATTTCAGACACAGTTTGGTATTTGTTCAATTTCATAAACTTTTATCTCTCGGAAAAATTTCTCAGATTAAAATTCAACATTGAGACGTTTTTTTTTTTTTCCTCCAGAGCATCTCATCTTCTGTGATGAGAGGTTGCTAAGCGACCAGCAGACACTGGCTCCTCCTGCATGAAAACGCCACATCAGTCGTCTGAACTGCTCTAACGTGTCCTGCATGGAAAATGTATAAAGATGGACAGAAACATGAAACCAAACTCACAAAAGAACAAACACAGAGAAAAAAAAGGTGGGCTCAGTTCACTCCATCATCTGTGACCTTTGACCTCTACAGTAACAACCGTCTCAGAGGAAGAAAAGACTGAGCAGAGATCAGCTTCACTGTTAAACTGATGAAAACCTCTCTGACAATCAGATTAACGTCTTTACGCAGCTGCACACCGACTCTGTTTAATCTGCTTCTAATCTAATTATTAAGGCGTGTGTGTGTGTGTGTGTGTGTGTGTGTGTGTGTGTGAGTGTGTCGGGGTCGGGAGTTTAACCACATGAACGACTGATGATATTAAATTAAAGTGTGAAGTGAGAGAGGAAGTGGAAGCAGAGAGTTGGAGACTTAACATGAAAGAGGAGCAGCTGATTATCTGGTCGGATCTGAAGCCTCTGATCATCTATGAGCTCTGATGATGACGTCATCCTCGTCCACCGTCCATCTTTTATCCAAAGGTCTCGTCACTTTTTATATTTTATTTTATTTTATTTTTTACAGTGCATCTAATTGTGCATTTACAGCGTGTTTGTACCAGCGTGTGTTTCCCCTCCACGCTCCGTCCCTGAACTCATACATTTTAAATGCACCTTTATTCGCACTGAGACTATTGATTCTCTCCACGCTGTTCGCTGGATGTTTCTCTGCTGCTGCTTTTTACTGTATATGAGAAGGTGAAGAGCTGTTCCAGATGTGTCTGATGTCTCTGTTACTGTAATCTGCATTTTGTGTCAATAAAGTTTGAGCAGAGAAGAAGAAGAAGAAGCTGCAGGAGGAAACTCTGGTCTTTTTCTTTTTTTTCTTTTCTTTATTAGGATCCCCATTAGCACCCGCACCAGCATTGGCTATTATTCCTGGGGTCCGACACACACGCAACATACACATTCAGACTTACACACTTACACATAAGAAACATACATTTATACACAACAAGAAGAAACAATGACACCTCCCTAATAATAAACAAACCACAGAAAAAAAATCTGACAGACACCACAGACATCACCATTTCTCTACACTCGGATTTCATTCTATACTTCAATACCATAAAGGTACATTGTGTAGGAATTCCTCCCATCTAGAGTTGTGGTTGTATATCTCAAGCAACTCAATTGTATTTTTCATGCTGCATTCACGTGAAATTGGGCAGACATCATCAGGCATCATCAGATGCTGAACATCTGGACCTTAGACCCTGAATGTAAGAGACCTGACCCTTAAATCCTAAACCTCAGGATTTGTTGAAAACAAAATCTGCAAAACGGAGGAAAAGAGACAAGAGAACTTGAATAGTTCATATATTAAAGGTACATTGTGTAGGAATTCCTCCCATCTAGCGTTGCGGTTGTATATCACAAGCAACTCAATCGTATTTTTCATGCTGCATTCACGTGAAATTGGGCAGACGGCAGACGGACGACAGCCGCTGCACGTAACGACATAAACAAGCCTCTATGTAAACAAGTGGTCCGTCAGCACGAGGCAAAACAATACACGTGACAATATGTTGCCATGGCAATGTGGTATTGTTTACCTGACCCACGTTTTACCGGCTTTCTCTGGACTTCTGTGACTAAAATGACATCTGGTTTGTTAGCGACGGCCGTCTGCCCGACTGCAGGTGAATGCAGCATCAGTGTAACGCTCCATTCCTCCTCACTGCGTTACCGCGGTGACTTTTCACAGACACCACCTCGACCTGAGCCGACAGCTCCGGTGTCTCCGCTGAGTTTCCGTGGTTTCCTACCGTCACGCTGCCACTGAACGTAAAAACATGGAGACACCACATGGCAGCAGCACCGAGCTTACCGTCTCCATGGAGATATGAATGATATGAACGGCTCATTCAGAGCTGAAAGGAACACTTCACTTTGTTGATGGGGGGATTACTGGTTAATGAAAAACAGACTGAAGAACCAAATAATCGATCGAACAGGAGAATTTACACAATGTCCCTTTAAATTCTAAGAGATACTGTTTTAACAGCTGAGATTTATGAGTGTTTCAGTGAAGAAAGAAGAAAACAGTGAAAGTTGTGGAGACTTTGTGTAACTTTGTGATGTTTGTGTGAGTAAAAGTGTTAAAAAAAACTCCTGTAAACTCCTCAGTGGCTGATAAAGTGTCCGAGAGAAAAACATCAGCGCATGGACGACGTCCAGCAGCAGCAGGTTGGACCGCTCATTAATGATTAAGTCTAATCAGCACTATTAGTCAACTGTGTGTGTGTGTGTGTGTGTGTGTGTGTGTGTGAGTGTGTTATTGAGTGGTGGTCCGACCTCTGGCTGCTCTCCTCCTCTCAGCAGGAGAAAATCTGTTTTCGGAGAGAAGACGTTCTGAACCATAAACACCTGGAAATAACTTTATCGATCACAACAGCAACAACAACAGAGAGTTACATCATCACTGATTAAAGTAAAGGCTCCGACTCTCCAGGCGTCGCCTCCGTCCTGCTGCTTCTTCTCAGTGTGTGTGTGTGTGTGTTTGTGTTTTTAATATTTTATTTCACGGGTCGAGCTCCATCTTTTCTGGGTCTGTTGGAAAATAATAAAAATAAAAACCTCAGCGTGGTCGTGGTCGTGGTCTCCTCTGGTGGAGGTTTGAATGAGGAGTTAAAGTTGGCCGGTCGAGGTGAGAGGAGACTCAGAACGCAGCTTTTATTGAATAATTATGCTTTTAGCAGCCGTTAACGCAGACCTGAGACCTGTGTCCGTTAAAGGAGCGAGTGACCTCCAAAATAAAGAGACGTGGCTCTCATGCAGCCTCTTTGTGCTGGTGGTCGGCACGGAGACGGGGAAGAGGCCGAGAGGTCGCCGGGAAATTACTTCTTTTATGCTGATGTGCCCTTTAAAGCCTTTTTTTCTCTTTACTTTACTTCCTCTGTGAAAAAACCAGGAGCAAAATCTGTGACTCATGACATGTCGACTCCACTTCAGTCAGAGGTTCTGGTGTTTATATTGATCACAAGTTAATAATCAAGTCCTTTAATTTAGAGCTGTTCCCACTCTGAGCATAGACTGTAGTAGGAGTGCAGGCACCGATCCCATCCCATGTGTATTAGAAACAGGAATCTGTTACCAGGAGCTCTGGAGCGATCCATTTATAAAACGAAATGACCAGCGCCAAAAATAACAAATTACCTGCATACTTGTGTGCTGCGTACTTCAATATACCATACGGTACATCTTTTCAGTCAGTCATCATGAAAACATGAAATGAAACAACGTATCCCTGTATACCAACAGTATGTGTATAACAGTTTTTAAAGGAATTGTTATTTATTCCCAGATTTATCCATGTTGTTTTTCACTTGTGTCTGTCAGATTAGACAGTAAAAGAAAATTAAATGTCTTTCTTTTGCTGTGTTCATCCATATTGTACAAAGACTTTAACCTGAACCAGGCCTTATGACAAGTATAATCATATCACATCCATGCATAAACTACATGCACACATATATAAAATGTTTTTGTGTGTTTTATAACACACTGGTGTTGATGATGGTACTTGGTTTTTGGTATCGGGAGGGAAAACATAGTATCAAAACATCTCTACTTTAATTCAAACTGAATGAATGCACGATTGTTAAGAGAAATATATTTTGAACAAAAAAATGTTAGATTTGAAATAAAAGTCGTCCTGAATTGTCTCTCTGAATCCCATAATTTCATCCCATGTTCATCCCATGAGATGAAATGATGGGCTTCAGACTTGAATGTTGACTGACAGCTACAGCAGCCAATAGAAAACAGAAATAGAAAGGCGAAAGCCGACAGCGTTTGTGTTTTTAATGACTCTTGCCCATTAAATTAAAGGCTTTTTAATTTTTCCAAACCAACCCTAGTGCCTGGACTTTGATTTTTCTATTCCTTCTGGGATGTGAACCCGATACATGAGCAGCGGTGGTTTGAGGGATGCAGCAGCGCTCCTGTTTTCCTCTTCTTCAATAACAGAAATATCTTGTGGAAGGTGATGTTGGAGCTTTATTCAAGTTTCATGTTGAATTCAAATTCCGTCCTCATCTTTGTTTAGATACCAGAGTCTCGTCCCTCACATCTGTCTCTGAGGAGACGTGGACAGTCAGGACAGAAGTGGTGAGTGAACATCTGGACAGAGGTGAGGACAGGAGGACAGGAGGACAGGAAGCAGCAGCAGAGGGATCAGGCCGGTCCAGGATCGATGCCGGTCGTGTTTAGCAGCAGCTACTTGCTCAGCTCAGCTAATGAGAGTCAAAAGCTTTGTCACTCAAAGGTCAGTCTCCACGGAGACGCCGGCCGACCAATCTGCCCCCAGGCTTTAATTGGGAGCAGTGGGGCGAGTGATGTATAACACCAGAAGAGCTCCATCAACTGGCTGCTCCAACTCCCATCCAGCTGTTCTACACCTTCACTTCTCCAGGGAGAGAAACCTGCAGCACACACACATACACACACACACACACACACACACACACACACATCCTTGTAAATCTATCTTTGTGAGGACATGTCATTGACATAATGTATTCCCTAGCCCCTTACTCTAACCTTAACCATCCAAAACAAATGCCTAACATTAACCATTACTCCAAACCTAATTTAAACCTAATTATAACCTAAACGTCTTAACCCTCAAACAGCCCTTGGAAAAAGTGCGGACCGGCCAAAATGTCCTCACTTCCCAAAAATGTCCTCACTCTGTTGGTTAAAAACTTGTTCCGGTCCTCACAAAGTAGCATTTACAAGAACACACACACACACAGAGGGAGAGAGCTGCAGATGGGATGGATGCCAGTGTGTGTGTATGTGTATCTACACACAGCTGTGAGTTCTGTTATGATGCTGATGCTGAGGAAGACTTAAGGAAGCACTGACCCTGAGGTGTCAGTCAGCATGGAGCTTTGACTGCTTCCTGAGTGATTCCACCTTAAACAGCAGCAGCTGCAGGAGGATCTGACACGTAGCAGCGCTGGTGGTGAGTGGTGGGCGGTAAAATATGTTTACATTATGTTTATGTTTACATCAGGGTTAACTGAACATTACACAGGTTACAGTTTCTCACACTACATTCACAAAACCTCTGATTCTTTTTGCTAAAACCGAACCATCGCCCCAAAATAGTTTTATGCTCAAAACCAAACAATGTTGTCAGATGCTGCTCTAATCGGTCAAAATAGAAACACTCATTACCCACTACAAATGGAAAACACAGTGTTCAAGGCAGGAAGCTCATGGAGAAATGTTTGCTGATCACTAGTATTATGCATTTTCTGTCTCAAAAAAAAAGATAAATTTAGCATTTACTCTGCGTTCATCAAACATAAACTATAGTAATAGGTACTGTGAAAAGAATAATTTCCATCATCATCCTGAAATTGATCAATACAGAAAGTCTACAGCCTATGATGTAATGTAAAATGTAGAAAAATCAAAAGACTGTAGACTACACATTGAGCTTCACCTGGGTCAGGCCACAGCTCTTCATCAACATCACATGATACATTTGTCCTGTTTACACTTCATGTAGTGTAATGGCTTTATTTTGATGGAACATCTCAACTACAATGTTCTCCTGCTGGGGTGTGAACATAGATGTCCTCCCACCCCGGGATGGCAATTCTACAAAAAAGTGAATGTGCAAAATATCTGTAATATAATGTATTATTACACGGTTCTGCGGTCCGTTATTCCTGTATAATGACCGTCATCAAGTATAACAAACCGTTGCTAGGGACGCCGCTCTGATCAGCGCAGCACAGAAAAGAGAAACTATGCAGGATATTTACCTTATGTTTCATTTTTACCGTCATTAAACAGCTTCGGACTAACTGTGATGTTAGAGATAAATGACTTGTAACTTGTTACATAGAGAGCTGGAAACCAAACCTGCTGATCAGAGCCTCTGACCCGGTGTCACAACTCTCCTCTCGTCTCGGTGGCACCGCGACTCTGCGACACAAACGCACCCTGTAAACAGTAAAGTTAATCTCTTGTTTATGACAGAAAAGACTACACACAATACACACACCGTAACACGTGTATGGTAATCCATCGATCCACTGATTGATTATCAAAGGCTCCGCTTCGCGTCGGGGTTCCATACTTCCTGTCGGGGTTTATTTCTCCATAACAACCTCCGAACTACTATACATTATCCCTTTACATATATGAAATGTCTTGTCTAAAATCTCCAGATTATGGACAAAGAGAATCTACTGATGTTTGGTTGGACCCTTTGTCCTGACTCCCTCATTGTCATCCGGTGCACAAGGACCTGGTCTATGACAGACTGAGTGTCATCAGAAATGATCACTCTTTGTCTTCTTGCGTTTTAAACTGGTTTATATTGGTCGTGTTACATCATGAGAAACAAGTGTGATCAATTTTCAGTCGTTGTGTTTGACGGATCGTGGCACGTGTGTTTTATTTGTGTTCATGTTTTTCCACTTGTTGTTACCATTATAGTGCATCACAGTGACAACTGTGTTTTACTGCATGAGAATTGTGTTTAGAGTTTTGCAAAAGGAACGACTGAGATCTACCTTATTAATTTGAGCTAGACCACTCTATAGGCAGGAAACCTTTATGAGACATAATAAAAGCCAGAGATTTAGAATAAAGAAAGGAAGATAAGATATAAGTTTATTCCAGGTTTATGCTGCACGATAACAAAACGCTGCTTCACTATGTTTTGTTCTGGTTCTGGGGACGGTCAGTGAAGTATCCACCGGCAGGAACAGAGCGACAGTGAACAGGTCGTCATGTTTAAAGGGACATTGTGTAACTTCTTCTGTTATCTATTCAGGAAAATCGATTATTTGGTTCAAAAGTCTGTTTTTGTCTGTTTTTTGGAGGAATGGAGCGTTACACTGATGCTGCATTCACCTGCAGTCGGGCAGACGGCCGTCGGTAACAAACCAGATGTCATTTTAGTCACAGAAGTCGAGGGAAAGCCGGTAAAACGTGGGTCAGGTAAACAATATGACATTGCCATGACAACATATTGTCATGTGTATTGTTTTGCTTCGTCCTGACGGTCCACTTGTTTACATAGAGGCTTGTTTAAGCTGTTACCTGCAGCGGCTGTTGTCTGTCTGCCTTAAGCCCAATTTCACGTGAATGCAGCATGAAAAATACGACTGAGTTGCTTGCGATCTACAACCACAACGCTAGATGGGAGGAATTCCTACACAATGTACCTTTAAGATAAATTAAGATCAATGTTATTGATCCCAGGCATCTCTTTAAATAACAACAATGGATGAACTGTGACAGATGTGAGGAATATTTTCTTTTTATCCGACACTTTTACACGTTATCAGCTCTGAAATGACCCGACTTGTGACATTTTTCCATCTCCTTCAGCAGCTACTTTGTTTTTTTCCGAGGACACGAGCACCAAACATCTTCCGGCTCCCAGCGGAGCGGCTTCACAAAAACTCATCAAATTAAGAGGATGTCGGCATGTTGAAGTTTTTATTTTTTTCCGTGTTTAGTCTTGACTCGGCCTGAATGCTGAGTAGATTCAACTTCAACAAACTTTTTCAGACTTTTTCCTGCAGTTGTTTTTCTGATGTTTGTCTCTGGACGGTCGCTCCCTGCAGCCGCCACCAGGGGGCAGAGGAGCGGGAACGTCGACGTACTGTAACAATCGTTGGGAATTAAAACTCCTTTTTCTCCTTCTCTGTGATGCTGGCAGTTTATAAAATAATGAAGTGTCTTTTATATTTCATGCACTCAGCCTTCTCTTTGTGCTACTCTCAGATTTTCTTAATGGGTTTAAGAGGAAACTCTCGGTTCACGGCCGCAGGTCTGTGAAACATCAGAGGCTCCGTGTGTCTCCAGACTTTTTATTCTTCTCACCACTCGGCTCAGATTCTTCATTTTCTTCAAGTGCAATCTGAGACCGATCTGACGCCTCCTGAGGTGTCTCCCCCTTCCCCTCCCCCCACCCAATCCTCCCACTTTTATTGTGTTTGGACGGTAAAAAAAAAAAAAAAAAGACTGCTGTGTGAAATTTTAATTTAGATGGTGAAAGTTTCAACAGCGTCCTTTCAAAACGCTTCAGTGAAAAGCACTTGGCCTCCTCGCTACAGTTCAAGATCCTGCCGCTGTTTGAGAGAAAATGAAGAGAGCTTTGGTGTTTGCAGCCTTCACAGTGTCTGCGTGATGATTACTCCTCTCAGGCGCTCTCCAGATTCAAACCGAGGCCTCGGTGGCGGGGACGGCGGGGACGGTGGCGGCTGCAGACAAAGAGCCTTCAAACGCTGACGGCTCGGAGCAGCAGAGGTGGATTCCTGCTGCGACCAAAAACTAAATGAGCCCCAGAGACACAGAGAGTGAAGAGGAGCAGACGTTAAACGACACAACACTTAAAAAATGAGCTTTTCACAAAAAAAGACGCGTCTTCGGGTCTGAATAGCTGCAGATAAAGAGTCGGTCTCAGTTTACAGACTCATCTCATCAGGAAACACAGAGTGGATACCTGACTACTACCTGAGTTTCTATACAGTCTGAGGGAGGAGACAGGATTTATTATAACTTACTGATCTTAAGGGTTTCTCAAGGTGTTTTCACAGCTGCCTCGTGTTGTGTTGTCCACTTTAAAGGGACATTGTGTAACTTCTCCTGTTATCTCTTCAGGAAAATCGATTATTTGGTTCAAAAGTCTGTTTTTCATTAACCAGTAATCCCCCCCCATCAACAAACTGAAGTGTTCCTTTCAGCTCTGAATTAGCCATTCATATCATTCATATCTACATGGAGCGGGTAAGCTCGGTGCTGGCTGCCATGTGGTGTCGCCATGTTTTTACGTTACGCTGATGCTGCATTCACCTGCAGTCGGGCAGACGGCCGTCGGTAACAAACCAGATGTCATTTTAGTCACAGAAGTCCAGAGAAAGCCGGTAAAACGTGGGTCAAGTAAACAATACCACATCGCCATGACAACATATTAGAGGCTTGTTTATGCTGTCATGTGCAGCGGCTGTCGTCCGTCTGCTGTCTGCCCAATTTCACGTGAATGCAGCATGAAAAATACGATTGAGTTGCTTGCGATATATAACCACAACGCTAGATGGGAGGAATTCCTACGCAATGTACCTTTAATATATGAACTATTCAAGTCCTCTGGTCTCTTTTCCTCCGTTTTGCAGAATTTGTTTTCAACAAATTCATGAGGTTTAGGATTTGAGGATCAGGGTCTCTTATATTCAGGGTCTGAGGTCCAGATGTTCAGCATCTGATGATCTCATTGACTCAGTGAAAGATTTAAATCTCAAACATTTTCTTATATACTGTAGATTAGTATTGTTTCTGATCCAGGTCATCTCCGACATGTTTCACAATATTTACTTCAAGGCGAGACACTAACAGGCAAAAACACTGCTTGTTCATGCACTGATCAATTTTGAGGTTTTGGGCTATTTTTTTTCTTTAACATGTATTCTTTCAAAAAAGTTGAAAGAAATGGTAGAAAAACCACATTAAGGTTTTTATTTTACATCATTTTTTCTCTCGTCTGCCTGATTTATACAACATTTTATTCCTAAAAACAGGGCAAAACTTGATTTTTTTTTAGGGCTGGTAACAGTATGTTCTCATTTACAGAGTGATAAAAAGAGATATCCAAAATCTCCTCTGTCAAAACTTCTGACTCTAATGTGTCAACAAAATTAAACAAGAAATTTGAAAGCAGCTTTATCCGTTGTTCAGATTTCTGTTCTGGAAATATATGTGAATCTATGAAAATTAGCGCATATTTCATTAGATATTGCCTCATTTACATATTTAAACATACAATTTGACAAAACTTGTAATACAAAAAATATTTGTCTTAATGTGAGTGATAAACTTGGGAAGTTTCATGGTGATATCTGTTAGTTACATTTTTTACCCTATTCACCAGATGTTTCTAGATTCTAGACAGTTGAGATGCAAGGGATTAATAATAATAATAAAATTATATATAAAACTCCTGTTTTGCTCATGATATCATTCAAATACATCTATATTAGCCAACATGTGTGTGTGTTATAGAATAACCTCTTTGTTTTCTCCTCTGCATTACTGTAAAATGAGCAGTAACTCTCATATCTGTTGTTTTTATTGGAAACAATCAGCTTCATGTTTTTCCTGTTTTCACACAAACAAACAAACAAACACAGCAGAAGAAGTCAGAAAAAACAATAATTCAAATTAAAAACTTTCTTATTGATTCAAACTAAAAGGTTCAGGTTCAGCTGAGTCTGACAGTGTCATCACAGCAGCACGATTCTGATTGGCTGAATGAGAGACCCCCCAGTCTCGCCTCGTCTCTCCACTTTGATGCTGCTTTTTGTTTCTTTTATTATTATATTATTTTCTTTTCTTTTTTTAAAGTTTGCAGAAAAATAGACTTTTGAAATGAGCCTTTTGAAGACGGTTAAACAGTCAATAAAACAAAGAGGGGAATTTCACTGAGCTGCTGCTGCTGCTGCTCAGGTGAGATTAAAACAACACAAACAAGAAAACAAGTTACACAACGGATCCACACAGATGAAGCTCAGACTGGTTGGGAAGCTCCCAGTGTGTGTGTGTGTGTGACTCTGTGTGTGACTCTGTGTGTGTGTGTGTGTGTGTGTGTGTGTGTGTGTGTGTGTGTGTGTGTGTGTGTGTGTGGCAGGTAGCAGGGAAGCAGTGAAGCTTCCCGGCAGAAATCAGGGTTAAAGAAATGAAGTTCCACGCTGCCGGGCAGATAATCAGACACTGGGGGTTCATTTCAGACGAAGCTGGAGTTTCTCTTTAAAGTCACAGAGGAGGGAGAAGAAGAAGAAGAAGAAGAAGAAGAAGAAGAAGAAGAAGAAGAAGAAGAAGTGAACTTCCACTCATCCGACCTCTGACAGGAGCGAAGTGGTTGAAACTTCAGTCGAATTAAAAGACACTTAACAAACATCAACCCACACAGTTTCATTTCAGCTCCACTTGACGATACAAACTCTTTATTTCAGACGTTGAAGCTGTAAAAAAAAAACTGTGATGTCAAAGAATTATTGATTTCAACTTCTTCACTTCCAACTGTTTCCTTTTTTTTATTCTTTTATTGAACTGAATTGAATTGAAGTGGCATCGTTCATTTCAGCTTTCAGTCTCTGTTCTGTGTTCCTCCATTCTGAATGAGGAGATGTATGTCTGTGTTTTTAATGTTGTCCCCCTGTTGTCCATGTGGCTACTTGTGCGGCGGTGTGATTGTGTGCTGCCTCTGTGCTGTTCAAGTGTTCACCTGTGTCGTTCTATGTCTTGGGTTCCTCCTGTATTTTACTGTGATCTGTATTTTATTGTGATTTGTATTGTGAGTTTTATGTTGGGACTACAGATGGAAATTAGCCCTAGTGGCTAAATCTGGTACAACCATCTCTTCATTGTTCTACAATTGATTAATGGTATTGTACACTGTCCTGTAATAATAAACTAAACTAAACTAAACTTCTGTTTTTGCTTCTTAGAGAAACGGCCTCCATCCAGGACCAGACCAGACGTGGTCTGAGGTCTGAGGTCTGAGGCGTCTTTTTCTCTGGAGGTCTGGACCAGGTCAACGTGTGATGGAACTGTGGTTTTACTGATCCTGGACGTTACAGGAGCTTTAAAGCAGAAGTAAGTGATATATTTGTGTTAATATAAGTCTTAAATAGTTATATCTTCCGACAGCAATCACTTACATAGAGTGTTTGGACTGAAACACGGGTCTGTCAGTCACTCTGCTCTGCTCTGAGCCCAGGAGAAAACTTTTTTCGTATCCTACAGTTTTTATCCAATGAGGAGAGAGAACGGCATGCAGGGCTGTGTGTGCAGCCAAGGAACGCCGTGAATGTGGCGACGTAGGGACGAGGACTGTTATGGTGCGTTCAAGGAAACTCGTATTTTTCCGACCGTGAAGTCGTACCAGTTCGATCTGGTACGAGTTCACCGGTCAGAAGTTACGAGTGGCCGTTATAGTGACTTTCACCGGTAAAACAGGTCGGAAAAACACGAGTGGGTTGCCTGGAACGTTACAAGGTCCTAAGTTGTGACTTGAAGCTGTAATTTACGATTTCAAAAGCCTGCCTGGAACGCAGCATTAGCGAAAACGACCGGACCACTTACTTCTGCTTTAAATACGGTGTAATACAGTATTTTTCTCTTTTTCAGGCAACCCAAGTCAAACTTAAGCATTAGGTCTGGTCACAATCAAAATCCCGTTGCATCAGGTCCCATCATCTGACTTAACACACAGTCAATATGAAGAAATTTAAAAGTAGGTGTAAAATAGGGAAGATATATCTTTTTTCAAGACAGGAGATGTTTGGAGCATTTCTACCACCTGCTGCTTCCATGCTTCAATTTGGGATTTCCCATCTTGAGCGATTTTTCACCTGAGCAAATAATCGCTCAGTCGCTTGTTTGCATTGACTTAATATGTAAACTCGTCACCAGCGACAAAAATAAAAGATCCGGTGTGAGCGCAACTTAAGAGTGATTTAGGAAGATTCTAAGAGCAACTCTGAGCAAGGAGGGGACAGAAACTTTTATGTTAGTGAGGAGGTGTGGTTGCTAGGTATGACTCATTCTTTTTTAAGCACTGATTGGTTGTTAGAAAAAAGGAGAGATAAAACCCAAATTCACTCCTGGTGATGAATGGACTTCACCGATCACATAAGTTAGTTAGGCTAAGATATGGTGTAACTGTGAAAATCATTTTACGTCATGAACAACTTAATGTTCAATAAATTATTAGTTAAGTTAACTTAATAAAGCACTAAAACATGTGTGAACTGTTTTCAAAGTTGTCTATAATTGTTCAAACACAGCAATCAAAAAACCTTGATCACAGAAACTTTACTTTGGAGGGCAAAAATGTGTTTTTTGAACATAAATGTGCTTATCTCTCAAGCCATGTGTCTCCCTTCTTTATAGGATGAGTAAAATAGATGCCCCTTCAAAAATATGTGGTCACATGACCAACTCCTTCTGGTTTTCTAGATAACAGGGGTGGAACTACTTGCCCCTTGGCACAAATTACCCCACTCTCCCCTACCTACCGTAAACTACAACAACAGTTTATTACCCTAATATCATACTGTTAAGTACAGTTTATATTCTCTACAGTACACTACTGTAATATTATTTTACGGTAACAAACTGTTGTTGTAGATTACGGTAGGTACACCAGTATCATGCTGGCAACTGTAGCTGCCAGTATTTTACTGTAAATTAACTGGGAAATGATAGGTTTTAGTCAAGCAGCAGTGTTGTAGCTGGACTCACTCACAGGAAGTTGTTGGTTTGGTCTGAAACTGAATCTGATCGTCTCTTCTTCAGTCTGCGTCTCTGGGACTGAAGTGAAAGTGCAGCAGTTTCCTGGTTTATAAGTCATGTGAGGGGGCGGAGCTTTGTCCAACTGAAAGTTCTGCAGGATGATGCAGCAGCTCTGTTTAGTTTCTGTTTGTGGATCATTTAATGTCTAAACAGGAATGTCTGATGATAGCTGAATAGTTGAAAGTGTTGTGAAAATTTTACAAGTTGAATCAAGTGTGGCGCTAAACTGAGAAAGAGAGATTTATGCTGCAAACTTTATTAATTCTAGAAGACAATTAAGTTTCAAGAAAAAGTTGGGGACCCCCTTGAACCCTCTCAAGGACCCCTGGGGGTCCCCGAACCCCGCTGAAAGAACCATTGGTTCACAGCAAATGCATTGTCTAGTGGTTTATAACTTTTAAGCAGGCCAGATGACACTCAGTATCCTCCACTTAGTACCATATCATCTTTCAATATTAAGTATAAATCAACCCCAGGCTGCACTTTTATCTGAATTTGGTTCTATTTCAGATTAAAAACCATAGATGGGTAAAACACATGCCAGGCTAGGATGATGATTTGTAATGACAGATTGGAAAAATGAAATAATTTAATACTAAGTGTGTATATCATGATTAAAGCAGAAGAAAGCGGAATATTTGTGTTAATATAAGTCTTAAATAGTTATATCTTCCAACAGCAATCACTTCTATAGAGTGTTTGGTCTGAAACACGGGTCTGTCAGTCACTCTGCTCTGCTGTAAGCTGAGGAGAAAACTTTCCTTGTATCCTACAACCTTTATCCAATGAGGAGAGAGAACGGCATAAAGGGGCAGTCCTCTCTGTGTGTGCAGCCAAGGGATGCGCGTGAATGTGGTGACGTAGGGACGAGGGCGGGGACTGCTCTCCATCGGCTGACAGGAAGTTAGCCAAAACCACCGGATCGCTTACTTCTGCTTTAATAATCGGCATTATTCATAGTAATAGTGGGCCTCAAAATCTTGGTGCAGATGTTTTTCTCCTTTTTTTAAAGATTCCCTGTGCTTATTTCTCTCCATCGCTGCCTGCTGTCTGTGTTCAGTCTCCGCTGGAGGATCAACATATAATCTTCATTATTAATGCATTAAAAACTCGCTCTGCTCTGATCTCAGGTCAGTTCGCCGGCCTCCACACACGCATGCAGCCATCCGGTCATAAGCCTGTAACCACACGGTGGCGGCGGTCCAGAGCTCCAACACGCCTCAGCGGTCTGTCGCCTTCTTCTGCGGCCTGTCGGTTGGAGCACACTGCAAAAACTCAACATCTTTCCAAGAATATCTGTCCTTTTTCTTGTCAAAATGTCTCATTTCTAGTCAAAACTAAACTCTTTCACCTAAAATAAGACTCATCACTTAAAAATGAGCTTGTTTTTGGATCATTTTCACTTCACTGTAAAGAATTGACTGTAGAATTTACAGTAAATACCTGGCAAAAAAGTTGCCAGCTAATTCTTGTAAAATCGCAGTTTATTACTGTAAAAATATATTACAACATATAACTGTAAATCTTTTACAGGTTTTTGCTGTATATAAATTACAGTAACTTACTCTTTTCTTTTTTAGAAAACAGCAATTCAATGTAATCTAGTTTACAACTTTTTCTTGTATTCTAATAAATTACAGTAATTACCTGGCAACTAAAGTTGCCAGTAAATACCTGTAAATAAATAATACAATATGTTGTTGTAAAATGTTTTTACAGTTAATATTGGTTTTTACATTAGCTGCTTTGCAAATTACAGTATGCAGATTGTGAATGAAACAAATAATAACACAAGTGTCAGAGCTGCTACAAAATACTTTTATTAAAACTTACAGCATTTTTTTTTTTACAGATGTGCAAAAGATACATGTACAGTAACATGAAGAACAATGAAAGGGATAGTTCAACATTTTGTTTAATTGGACCATTGCCATAATCCGTATAGTTATAGTAGTAGGTTAATTGCCTTTATTCTTCAGTAAAAGCTGTTTTTAGATCAGTGGAGCAGAGACGTGAGCTGATCATATACTGTTATGGAGTAATGGAATTTCTTGGTTTCTCTCATCAAACTCATAAAATACACAATTCAACAACTCCAAAACGCTCTGGTGGACAAGTTGTGACCTGCACATTCACCACGCTATGAGATAATAATGTGATGTTACGAGACAGTTGTTTTCAAGGTAAATTCATGCAAAACTGCTGATGCGCTTCCCTGTCAGGTGCAGTTTTCAGCCAGCAGTCGCTCTCTTTGCCTCAAAAACAACTCTGTCTCATAACGTCACATTATTATCTCATTGTGGTGAATGTGCAGGTCACAACTTGTCCACCAGAGCGTTGTGGAGTTGTTGGATTTTGTATTTGATGAGTTTGATGAGGGAAACCAAGAAATCCCATAATGAGCCTCCATAGCGTAGCTCTGAGCAGCTCACGGCTCTGCTCCTCCGATCTCAAAACACTTTGCACCGACAAATAAAGGCAATTAACCTACTGCTATGACTATTGGGATTATGGCAAATGGGCCAGTTTGCCAAAATATTGAACTATCCCTTAAACAATAAAAGAACATCATCAAAAAATGGAGTTGACTTGAGGTAACTTGGATACAAACTGAATCCCAAATAAACTTTCACTGCAACAGACTGCATAGTCAAATGAAAAAAATATTTTCACCTGAAAATCCCCTTCACCTCTGTGTTTTACTTCAGGTCTTCAGTGGTGGCACTCACTGTATGTGGCTTCCCTTGGCATCCCTCCACCTGTAGCAAAAAGATGTACAAGTTGCAAAACACAAATGCTGAATTAGCCTCACAGTCATTCACACATTGTATGAAGTCCATTAAAGCAGGTGACAATGGAGCAAGAAAACCTATGCCAGAGTGTACACTATGTCAGCGTTGTAAATTATCACCTACCAGTGGCTGGTCAAATCTGAGCATTCACTAGCCATTTACAGGGGGACAAAAAAGTTAATTTTACACTGTGTGTGTGTCTGACTGACAGAGAATGTCACTATATTCTCAAAGAGTTAAAATATTTACCCTGTGAAATGACATAGCATACTGCTTGGATATTGTAGATCTAGTGTCACCTTTTTTCACATAAAGTTAGAGTACACTGCCAGGATAAACTGTCTGGTAAAACAAATGAGTGGCTGGTAGACAAAGGTCAATTTAGTGTTTTTATGTATTTTCTAAATGAGATTACTGGCTGTAACAAACCCAGGGGGACAAACGTTATGTGGCAGTACATGAAACACATTGTAACTTGCATCCAAAGAAAAGAAACCTTATGCATTGTGTGTTTTCATGTTGCTTTGTCACAAAAACTGTAAATTGTAGGAAATGTTTTTACCTCAAAATCCCCTTCAATAGTGTTTGGTCACTGTGGGCTTCAGTGGTGGTGCTCACTGTGTGTGGATCCATCCAGCTCTGTAACAATATGATGCACAAATTGCAAAACACAAGACATGGTAGATTATTAGCAACCATTCTTACCAATAAGGTTAGTTAATTTCAATTATAATTAAGGGTGTAACAGTTAACCTAATCTACAGTTCGTCTCATGGTTCCGTTCTAACCTTGGTTTTCAAAGCTAAAGAAATGTTTTGAATATTTCCAGAAAAAAATGTCTGGATTTTATTTACAAATTGTTGCACTGCAATAAAGAACATGCACATTACTATTACACTGTTCTTACCACTTAGCAATAATAAGAACTTCTGTTCATACAGAAAATAAACATTTGTCTACATTGTCTAAATTAAATTTATTTAGCTTAGCTGCTAGTTAACTTAGCAGCTAGTTAGCTCCTCTGGCTCAGTGTCCAGGTGACTAAAGTACTCTCTTACTTTCTACTTACGTCGAAGTACAGGTACTTGTGTAAAAAAGACTCTGATAAAACTTGAAGTAACGTTACTTAAAGTTAACCGAATACAACTTTCTCTGCCGACATCAACGTTAGCTGTAATGCTACCTTCACTGGCTTGTGTTAGCCTGTTTATCGGAGAAAAAAATACGATGTGAAGACGATGCAGACTGTCCTCCTATTAAATGCTAAATCTGTTTTAGCTAAAGTTATTGGAAATTACTGTCAGTGAAACAAACATTACTCACCAATCCGCTGACTTCTTAGCCTTGCTGTGGTGACAGGCTCCTCCATTGCTCCTCTCCTCTCTTCTCCTCTCGGAGGCTCTAACTGCCGAAATTCGAATATTAACAGTATTTACCTGTAATACACATAATCTACAGGCCAGAACACACTTGCTGTAAATTTTACAATATGTAACCGCGGAGTTATGCAGCAGGTTACTGTAATTAGTTTTGACCCATGATGCATTGCGGTATACAGTTAAAAATTGTAAAATGACAAAACAAGAAGATACTGTAAAATTTTACTGTAATTTTTACAGCAATTTGTTACAGTGTTGTTTCAAACAAATTTTCACTTGAAATAAGTAGAAAAATCTGCAAGTGAAAGCAAGTTTTTTGTGCTTGTTATAAGGAAGAAAAACTTTGTTCCACTATCATATTTTTCTCCTTATTTCAAGTGAAAATATGCTTGACAGTGTTTTAAAACAAGCTACTTTTAATGTGATGAGTCTTATTTTTAGTAGAATTAGATTTGTTTTGACTAGAAATGACATTTTGACTAGAAATAAGACAAATATTCTTGGTAAGATACAGTATTTGAGTTTTTGCAGTGCAGGAAGCAGGTTAACGCCTTAATCCAACGCAGCCACGCGTGCAGCAGCCGCCGCTGCCGGTGGTTAGACTCTCGCAATCTGCAAGAGGCGAGCTGTTCAATTCCAGTACCGGGAGGCGTATCTGATGACGGATTGGATTCTGACCCCCCCCCCACCACACCACAACCCTCAACCCACCCGACCTCTTCCTCTTCCCCCCACGCTGTTATAGCAGCGGTGGCGGTGGCTGCGAGCTGCGAGCTGCGAGGCGTCACGCAGGCTCATCCACCGTGGCAGCAGCAGCAGCAGCATCAGTTCTCCACTCACAAATGGAGAGAGTGGGTGGGTGTGGTGGGGGTTGCCGTGGTGACCCCCCCCCCCTCGCTCTCTAGGCTCACTCATCACCACTTATCACTGAAATGCAGCCCAGCGCTGTGCCGCTCCACCACACACACACACACACACACACACACACACACTCACCATCTTATTCACAAGCACAAACACTGACAGAGATGCTGCAGAAATTTAAGATTGTCACACACACACACACACACATGTATAAACACACACACACACACTGACACACTGGTTCCCTCTCTCATGTTTACTGTCACACTCGTGTCGACCTCTCGCTGATGTAATGGAGCTTCACAGTCGTGTGACCTGTGACCTCAGAGCTTTTGTGGCCTTTTCACAATAAAAGAGGGAAAAAGCTCTGCTGTTGTATCACGTTTGCTAAGAAAGAAAAACTGTGATGAAATTAATGTATTCTGAATGGTAATCGGGGCGGGACCTCCTGTTTCCCTTTCGGTCATGTTGCTTGTATTGTGTAGGCCTAACTGAAATTGTGTGTGATGAAGTCTGATTCAATTAACATGGCCGAAATAAATAAATAAAAAATAAAAAAAAAACTTCACAGTTGAGTTTTTTTTATTTCAGCCTTTCTCTTTTCTTTTAGTCATTTTTTTGTTTGTTCTCTTTGTTTCATCTTGTGAACACTTTGAGGTTGGAGCAACAAAAGAACAAAGACTGATTCAAACTAAAAGAAATATGCCACACACCGAGGTGAGAAAAACACACAGATGCTCAAACTACTAGAGAAGCTGAAGTTTCACAATCTCACGTGTTTCTCATGTTTCTATAAACTACGACAGACACATATGACAATTGAAATGCTTTAATAAAGTCATGTTTAATGTTCATATAAGCAGAGTTGTTTTAAAGTATATTTTTCGGCTTTTTGCCTTTATTTGATAGTGATGACAGTAGAGATAGACAGGAAAATGGGGAGGCAGAGAGAGGGGGAATGACACGCAGGAAAGGTCTGCCCGACGCGGGATTCGAACCGGGGACGCCTGCGGCGAGGACTGTAGCCTCTACATGGGGCGGCCGCTCTACCCACTGCGCCACGCACCGCCCCGCCCCGAGCAGTGTTGTTTTAGAGGTAAATCTTGCCGAAAAACTGTCCCTGAAGGCAACGCGCATCAGCGGTTTTGCATGAATTTCACTCTAAAACAACTCTGTCTGGTAACGTTATGTTATTGTCACCCGGCAATGCATTTTTGTACACTGTAGTGCACATCATATTCAAACCCATTTCTCTCATACCAAACATGTCACCTTATTAAGTCCTGTTGTTCACTACAGAGGACAACTGGCCCTTTCCAATGATATCTTGTGTGGGGGGGTGTGACCTTCCAAACTTTCTGTGCATCTCTTTTAAAAATGGCCGACATCGCAACAAGCAGATTTTATGGGAAAGAGTACAAGTGAGCATGAAATTTACAATTTTAAGTATTTTGAGTCCTATATGTTGATTGTTTATTATAAATAAACATCTCAGCAACACTGAAGTCAATTTTCAGAACTGAATTGTTTACTTTTCATATGAAAAAAAGCAAATTTTACTAATGTACACTGTAGTGGACATCGGGACTCTGTACTTGTGTTTCCGTCACATTTCTTTGGGAACAGCTCATTGACAGAGGCTGAGTAAATTCTTATATTCTTAAATAGTTGAGGGGGATTCAGAAATTGATTTATCAGAGGATAAGAGTCCATGGTAAAATGATGACCCTGTAGGAGAGTGTAAAAGTTCAGATGAGGAAGACCCAGATGAGGGAGATCAAGACAAAGAGCTGACGTGGTGCACCATTGGTTTCTATGGGCCGAAACCAAAACATAGGGTTTTGAGGTTTTAAATCAGTGCAAAATTAATGCCCATGGAAATATACTCCAGAAAACAGGTACCTTGATTTTGTTCTTGACTCTAAATAATGATTAAGCAATGAAAACTGTTCATGGATGGACAACAAGCCTTTTGTTGAGGCATTAATCAAAATAGCATAAGATGCAACCTGTTTGTCTTTTGCTCTAAAACGTCTGAATGGTCAATGAAATACCATCTCTAATGATGAAATCACAAAGATAAATAGTGTAGTTGATGAAAAAGAATGAAAACCCTATAATTGACATTAGTTTTTATAATATATTACTGTATTTTACATGATAATTCTAGTCTTTCCATGTACATTATAAGCATCAAAATATTACACGTTTGAGAACAATATAGTCCTGTTGTACACTACAGTGCACAGGTTATAAAATTAAAATAAAATAAAAATTTCAGATTTTTTTCTTTGCAATTTGTTCTTTACCATCCCAACACTTAATTTATGTATAAAAAAAAACAAAATCAAAAAACTTTTTTTTCCTGGGTCTCAGGAGGTTATTGTCCACCAGAGCGTTGTGGAGTTGTTGAATTGTGTATTTGATGAGTTTGATGAGGGAAACCAAGAAATCCCATTAGCCTCCGTAGCGTAGCTCTGAGCAGCTCGCGGCTCTGCTCCGCCGTTCTAAAAATAGCTTGCACCGACAATTAAAGGTAACGAACCTACTGCTATGACTATAGGGGTTATGGCAATGGGCCAATTTGCCAAAATGTTGAACTATCCCTTTAACAATAATCACAACAGATTAATCCAACATAAACAAACGATCTTGTCTCTAATTAATCTGTTTATTATTTATTATTATTATTTAAAACAGAAGTAAGCGATCCGGTCGTTTTGGGTAATGCTGCGTTCCAGGCAGGCTTTTGAAACCGTAAATTACAGCTTCATGTCACAACTTACGACTTTGTAGCGTTCCAGGCAACCCACTCGTGTTTTTCCGACCTGTTTTACCTGTGAAAGTCACTATAACGGCCACTCGTAACTTCCGACCCGTGAACTCGTACCAGATTGAACTGGTACGACTTCACAGGTCGGAAAAACACGAGTTACGGGCTGCCTTGAACGCACCATAACAGTCCTCGTCCCTACGTCACCACATTCACACGCATCTGCACACACAGCCCTGCATGCCGTTCTCTCTCCTCATTGGATAAAAACTGTAGGATACGAGAAAAGTTTTCTCCTGGGCTCAGAGCAGAGCAGAGTGACTGACAGACCCGTGTTTCAGACCAAACACTCTATGTAAGTGATTGCTGTCGGAAGATAGAACTATTTAAGACTTATATTAACACAAATATATCGCTTACTTCTGCTTTATTTAAGTTACTTCCTTTTTTTTGGCTCACAGGAATTTTTCTGGTCAAATCAAATGAAAATCGAAACTGAGTTGAATTCACACTTAGCTCCATTATATAAACTTTATGTAACGCTGGTTGTTGGAGAGTCTGCTCCTCCACAGGTATGTGTTTGTTATATGTGTGTGTGTGTGTGTGTGTAGGTGTTTGTGAAGCAGCTTTTGAACATCACTCACTGTTGCATCACAGACAGGAAACTCTCCCGACTGAACCGATGCACCTGAATCTAACACGATCTAACCACGATCCGTTTTCAGACTGTTGAGAGGTTTGATAAAACGGAATATAAATTAACTTAGACATTTCATAAAATTCAACACTTAACACAAATTTCCTGTGAATTCAAAAAAAGGGGGGGGGGGGATTGTTCAGACTTCACTGCAGTGTGTGTGTGTGTGTGTGTGTGTGTGTTGTGCGAGTGGAAGGCGGTGAACAGATGTCAGGTAACAGCGACAGACGAACCGCCAGAAACTGGAGACGAGTCAAAGTTAAAGGAAACAGGAGGAGAGGAGACACGGGTCCAGAAAGCTGCTGTCTGCTGGAGAACAGGTGTGCAGACAGGTCGTGTAACCATGGAGACCTCTAGTGGACAGGTGAGGGACAGCACCTGTAAAAACCACAGATCACTGAGACAGGGTCAAGATCTGAAGAGTCGATCCATGAGAAGATCTAAAAACCTTCTTACTGTAGGTGTATTTTTCCATTTCCTCTCACCAACTCAGTGTCAGCCAATCAGAAGAGAAGAAGGCTCTGAGCCCCTCTTCTGATTGGCTGACTGTTTTTTTAAGTGATCCAATAAAGATAAGAGCAGATTTCAGAATAAATCACTCACAGAAACTAAATCCTGTAGTAGTAGTAGTTGGATGGTAGGCGGGGCTTTGGTGAGTGCTTTGTTGTGACATCACAAAGTCACAGGAAGTCCTGACGGCTGGTTTTAGAAAGTATATCATTATATTCATCTTTATTCATGCATGATCCAATAAAATAGAATAAAATAAATATGCAATGTCACATCATATATATTTGACTAATCAATTTACTTTCCAGACCTTCATCAGAGCAGCAACAGAATCTTTTTTCTTTTTTGTTAACATTGCTCCCAAATTTCACAATAAAAGCTCTCAATGGCTCAAAATAAAAGATTTAATGCAAAAAAATAACTTATTTTGTAGACAAATTCACCAAAGAGAGCATGATATGGTGGGCAATAATATGTTAACTATTACTACTACTACTACTACTAAAACCAATACTAATACTACTAATAATAACGATAATGATAGTAATAATACTGTAAAAATAATTCTGTCCTCATTTATAATTTTGCTGAGTCACAGTTTTCCCAGAGGTCGTGTAACTGGACCGTGACTCAGCTGTTATATAGGTGTCACATGATGCAGGTGAGTCCAGCCTCCTGTTATTGGACAAGGAAACACACAAACAAACAGCGAAATGCATCGACATCGTCTTTTGTTTTTCCTCCTCTGGAGCTGAGATTACTTTTGATTTGTTTTTCTACTGTTTGTGTCTGCTGCCGCTTCATTGTTCACTGTTTCACATGAAATATCTATCAACTTCTTTTTCTTTTTGTCTTCTCTCTCTGTCTCTCTCTGATACAACAAAGCCACAGTGTTCTTGTTGTTGTTGTTGTGTGAGTCTCTGTCGGCAGGATGATTGTGTGGCAGTCCGACGCCAGCGAAGCCGCCGCCGAGCCGTCAGTCAGTCAGGAGGAATATCAGCTCGTTGATATTCGTCGAGGAGATCTCTCCATCATCCATCCGACTGTTCAAAATGTTAAAAATAGTTATTGAGTGTGTGTTTATTTTATTTATTTATTTATTTATTTTCGCCCGCTGCCTCCTTATCAGGCAGGAGACGCAGGACGAGGAGTGGGCTTTTTTTTTTTTTTTTTTAAAGAGTGTTTTTAGGCATTCTCACTGCTGCGTTATACACTTATCATTATTCCTCAGGCTGTGTGCGCTCAAATGGACCGGCAATGTGTAATTGGGCACTTGGTGTATGTGTGTGTGTGTGTGTGTGTGTGTGTGTGTGCATTAATATGATGGAGTTTGTTACTTCTCTGTGAGTCTACATGTGTGTTTGTGTTGAATCTGTGTACTTAAGTGTGTGTGTGGTCTTCTCCAGAAATGCCTCATCGATTAGCTGCTGGATTGGGAGAAGGGGGGAAGAGGAGGAGGAGGGGGAGGAAAGGAACAGAAAGGAAAGGGAAGGGAAGGGAAGGGATGGGAGGAAAGGAAAGGAAAGGGAGGGAAGGAAAGGGAGGAAAAGAAAGGAAAGGGAAGGAAATGAAAGGAAAGGAAAGGAAGGAAGTTAATGGGAATTAAAGGACAGGGAGGAAAGGAATGGAAAGGAAAGGTGACAGGGGAGGAAGAGGATGAGGTGGAAGGGAAAGGAATGAAAGGAAGGAAAGAAAAGGAAAGGGAGGAAAGGAAAGGAAAGGAAAGGAAAGGAAAGGGAGGAAACGAACGGAAAGGAATGGAAAGGAAAGGACAGGAATGGGGGGAAAGGAATGGGAAGGAAAGGAAAGGAAACAAATGGAAAGGAAAGGTGACAGGGGAGGAAGAGGACGAGGTAGAAGGGAAAGGGAGGAATGGAAAGGAAAGGAAAGGAAAGGAAAGGAAAGGAAAGGAAAGGAAAGGAAAGGAAAGGAAAGGAAAGGAAAGGAAATGACAGGAAAGGGAGGAAAGGAAAGGAAATGAACAGAAAGGAATGGAAAGGAACGGAAAGGAAAGGGGGGAAGGAAAGGAAAGGTGAGAGGGGAGGAAGAGGATGAGATGAAGGAGGGATGAAGGAGGTGAGAAGTGAGAAAAACAAAAGTCCGGCTCCGATCGATGCCAGTCAAACCAGTCGTCACCTGGTTTCTGACGTCTGTCGTCGACGGAGATGACGACACCTGATGACGATCAACCTGTGATTCAAAGAGACAACAACAGGAAGTAGCGCAGACTTCTCCAACCTGGCAACGCAGGCGGAGACAAAGATCATTATCGTCATTGTGCAAACTTCCCTGCTCTGCCGTGTACATGACGTCACCGTCACATCCCCGAGCGCCACCGAAGGAAGCCGAACAGTTCCGAGAGTACAGCTGAACAGCGCGGCAGCAGCTACGTTACCTGTCGAGTGCTGCACACATCTTCGGAAGTTGTGACGGTGTCAGTCAGAGCCAGATCGGGACTATCAGTGTCGTCGCTTTGTGCGTGGATGCAGAGTGAGTTGGAACTGGACATTTGTTGCTAGTTATCTGCTGTTTTGTAGAGTTTAGTGAGGTCGGAACGGCCGCCATGTTGCAACGCGTGATCACGTATTTTGAGCTTCCTTATGTGAAAATATAACCAAGGGAATGTTAATGTGTTTGTATTTAGCATATACATGTTCTTAACATATAACCCTATTTGATTTGTGTTTGTAATATTGTGGATGGATTTTACATCTGCTGATATTCGTGATTACTACAATCAATATGTTTACTTTGTAATGATGTGGTCTGGAGCGCCCTCGTGCGGCCTTTAGAGGGTACTGTTTTGATCTTACCGTTATTCTCTGCATTTTCTGAATAATAGATTATTATTTAGCTGTTTAGAAACATTGCTTTATTCAGCATTACTTATCATCATCATTATTATTAATATTAACATGTTTACTGCTCATTTGTTTGTGTATTCTAAGGAAACCACAACTCGACACTTCCTGTATGTTCATGTGTGGAATAAAGAGGGATAACAACACACTGGAGTAGCTGCAGTTCTTCTTACCGAGAACTAAGACCAGACCTGTGTACGCCAGCATACATAACAATAATTAACAATCATCATCATCATCTTCAATCATCCTCTACTTCTCCTTCAGATGTTATTTTACAAAGACGTTGTCTGCCTCCTCCTGAAAATGAGTCTGATGATTCAATCGTCAAATATCAGACAAAAACCTTTTTATAGATTATAGATCAGTACACTGCTGTGTCCTAAAACCTCCTGTTGTCCTCCTGGCTCAAGGAAGGAAGGAAGGAAGGAGGGAAGGAGGGAAGGAGGGAAGGACGAAGGGGAGGATGTGAGGAGAGAAGGGTTAGGGGAAAAGGAAGGAAAGATAGAAGGAGGGAGGGAACAGATTGGGTCAAAATGGAAGGAAGAAGTAAGGATGAAGTGAAAGAAGGAAGGAAGGAAGGAAGGATTGTGGAAAGAAGGAAGGGGGAAAGGAAGGAAAGAAAAGTGTAGGGAGGTAACGGATTTGTTCAAGGAAGGAAGAAGAAGGAAGGAAGGAAGGAAAGGGAAAATATTGTGGAAAGAAGGAAGGGAAAGATGGAGGGAGGGAACAGATTTGTTCAAGGAAGGAAGAAGGGAAAGAAGGAAGGGGAAAGAGAAGGAAAGGAAGATTGAGGTATAGGGAACAGATCAGGTCAATTGGATCAAAAGAGGAAGGAAGAAGAAGTAAGGAAGGAAGGAAGGAAGGACAAAGGGGAGGATGTGAGGAGAGAAGGAAGGGAAAAAGGAAGGAAAGATAGAAGGAGGGAGGGAACAGATTGGGTCAAAATGGATGGAAGAAGTAAGGATGAAGGGAAGGAAGGAAGGAAGGATTGTGGAAAGAAGGAAGGGGGAAAGGAAGGAAAGAAAAGTGTAGGGAGGTAACGGATTTGTTCAAGGAAGGAAGAAGAAGGAATGAAGGAAGGAAGGAAGGAAGGAAGGAAGGAAGGAAGGAAGGAAGGAAGGAAGGAAGGATTGTGTAAAGAAGGAAGGGGGAAAGGAAGGAAGGAAGGAAGGAAAGGGAAAATATTGTGGAAAGAAGGAAGGGAAAGATGGAGGGAGGGAACAGATTTGTTCAAGGAAGGAAGAAGGGAAAGAAGGAAGGGGAAAGAGAAGGAAAGGAAGATTGAGGTATAGGGAACAGATCAGGTCAATTGGATCAAAAGAGGAAGGAAGAATAACTAGAAACAGCATTTCCTAACGGAACATGCGTGTGAATGCTGAAACCCAATGCTGAACCATGCTGAATTAGCAGAATAAATTGACAAAGACATGCGGAATGGCAAACAAGAAACATGTCCATGGAAGGAATTGAACCCACAACTCCATGAGTGGTAACCTAACACACTAACCATACGGCCACAGAGAACCTGAGTTACAATGAGCTTTATACTATGAGGAATCAAAGACTGTCCAATGACAGCTGAATAATTGGAATCAAAACTCAAGCAATGATGTGAAATGCCTGAGGCAGGAATCGAACCTATGACCTTATGATCATAAAGCCTTCACTCTGCCACTCGGCTACAGAGAACACACTGCTTTCAAGACTGTTGTCATTCATTGTAATGTGATGATGTGCTGCAAACTGGTATGAGTAATCAAGCAGATAACAAACACCTGTAACCAATTGAAGGCAGTGGAGGAGAGCAGAATTCAACATAACATAACAAGAGTTCTTCCCTTGGATTCGAACCAGTGACCTTGGGTTTAGCAAATGGCCACCCTACCCCCTACACTACAGTGGAGTTGTGCAAAAGAGGTTGAGACTTTCATGAATGTGAGATTTTTTCAATGATGCTTAAAAAAAAAGTAAGGAAAGTGCAGAAATTAGCCACACCAAGCAAGAAGAGGACTTTTTTGTGACCTGTGACTATTTTTTGGGGAATTAAAATGAATTAAAAAGCACTTAACAGCAAGTTACAAAGTTGAGCTCCTTCTCCTGCTGCAGAGCAGAGAGCTCCCTGGTTGCATTTAAAAAATATTTTAAATTATTATCTAAGAATGGAAGAATGAAGAATGGAATGGAATTGTTTGTTTGTGTATGCATGCATGTGTGACTGTGTGTGAGTGTCTGTGTGTGAGTGTGATACCTGTGTTTGTGCGTGGACATCCTCTGTCAGTCTGGTTTATCATGTGTGTGTGTGGGGCTGTGTTTAAAAACATCTTAACGAGCGGCCAGGCTGCACCTGCACTTGTTCTATTTATAGACTTTGATAACGAGCTGGCCCCTACAGCTGGACCAACTGCACACAGAGCAGAGCAGAGCAGAGAGATTTGAGCTCAGTGCAGCTTCCGAAAGCAGCCCAGAAAAAGAGAACCGTAACTCTTATCAGAATGTGGCCATGTGACTACTGGGGCAAGGAGACCTTCCTGAGCACATTGATGTGCATTAAATGTTTGTAGGGCAAAAACTTTTCTCAGGGTCGCAAGGTAGAAAAGGGGGGCATTTCTGCTTTTCTAAAAAAATCAGCTCCTACTTTTCTATTGAAGTGGATGAGCCACTGGAGCGGGTCTAGCTGGACAATTAGGCTCATAGAGACAATTCTGTAAGTCTGTCTGCTGTTTTGAGCACATTAAATGAGACACGACAAGTGTGGCTACAAACCAGTGAGGAAATCATGTGTCTAGAGTTTAATTTGTGGCCGTGCTGGCAATTTATCCAGAAAAAATCCTGAATGTTTTTTCGATCCCTCTCACTCTAACGATGATGTCACTCACTCTGACCCAACCCCATACACACTCATTGAAAAGTGTGAAATTTGTCAGAAATCCTCATGTGCTTTTAAAGGATTTATCTCAAAAACGGTACAAGCTATGAAAAAGTTGTAAATACAGGATGAATACATTAGAAGTTTGTCTACAGCTCAGGATTTGAATGAAGTCTCTAGCTGAAAGTATGTGGACGCTTTAAAGGCTGAAAGAAGTAAGAAGATTTGAAGAGTTTCAAGACTGTTCCAATGCATTCTCTATGGGGAAAAAAAAATCAGAAATAGTTGAATATTGCAAAAAGTATGAATAGTTGAAAAGAGAAAAGACATAGCACACCTGTCCCGAAAAGGCTGAACATTTTGATATTTGAATTGTTGAAATAGCACAAAGTATGAAGGACTAGTTACATGACGAAGAAAGGCAGAAAATGGCCGAACCGAATAACAATAGTGTGAATGCTTCCAGCATTCACACTAATTAAGGAAGGAAGGAAGGAAGGAAGGAAGGGGAAAAAGATTGTGGAAAGAAGGAAGGGAGAACGGAGGGAATGAAGGAAGGATGGAGGAAGGGAACAGATTGGAGGAAACAGGAGGGTTGTGTCGCTGTCCGTGGTGCTGATCAGAGGAGGAGCCGGTCAGAGCGACACTGATGACGACAATAACACTTCAGAGGAGAACGACCGTCATCATCATCATCATCATCATCATATTGAAGATGATGACAACGACGGCGTTGACAACGACAACGATGATGATGATGATGATGATGATGATACTTATTATCATGGTCATAACCGCGGCGCTGATGACAATAATAAAGACGAGCTGGAAGGTCACAATGAACATTATGGAGAGACGAGAAGGTGACTTTCTTTTTTTTTTTCATTTAAATCTCTTTTCTCTCTTATTTAGTTCATTTGTTTTTGTCATTTAATAACTATTTATGATAAATAGTTCTTTTTAAAGGGATAGTTCACCCAAAATTTAAATTTCTACTCACCTATCTATCTACTCACCCTCATGCTGCTCGTATGCAGGGGTGTAGCACCAAATTCTGGGCCCTGTACACTCTCAATGTCAGTGGGCCCCTATCCATGCCCGCGAGGCGCGTGAGAGAAAAAAAAATCAGATCAGATTATATTGATGAGTGGTTCTGAATTGATGCATTTGGCCTACTTGTGCTCAAATACCTAAAACATTAGGCTACATCTGGTTTGTGTACTAACATTTTTTTTTTTTTTTAAACTTTCTTTTTAATTTTTAATTTACATTGACAGCAAGACAAGCTCATCAGAAAAACAACACAAATGTACAGCCTTCCGCTGTCGCGAACACAACATACAACACAAAATAATACTACATAATATAATAAGAACCAAAAACACAAAAGACAGGAAAAAGAAAAGAAAAGAACAAAAAAAAAAAAAAAAAAAAAAAAAAGGGTGTGTGTGTGGGGGTGTTGTCTTAATTTACACCAACACTTATTATTGAAGGCCACTCGCATCCAAAAAACATACTCAGGGGGGTCCACTCTTTAACAAATTCATCTAAGGTTCCTTGCACCACATGAGATAGTCTTTCATAAGGAACAATTGATAACAGTTTCTCATACCACATTGCTAACGTAGGCGGGTGCTCGTCAAGCCAAGCATGCAAAATTGACAGACGTGCGGCATACAACATAATATTCAACAATTTACCCGTTTGACCAGACAAAGACAAAAGATCGATACCAAGAATACACTGTTTAGGATCCATTACCATTTTAATGCCAAGGAACTTCTCTATCTCTGTTTGGACAGTAGACCAGAATATTTTAATCAATGGACATGACCACATTAAATGAAAATAAGTGCCTGGTTGTTTTTGACACTTCTTGCATGCTACCGAACGTGAGTCATCATATTTACTACGTATTTCAGGAGTCACATGCAGTTTGTTAATTATCTTATATTGTACTTCATGTGATTTGTCTGATCTAGTAATTTTCTTGGCATTATTTAACACCTTACGCCAGGTCTGGTCATCTAGGTGAGCACCAAAGTCTTTTTCCCAACTATTTTTGATATTAATTATAGTCCCATCATTCGTAAGCAACTGATCGTATATATAAGTAATCACTTTTTTATTAATTGTTGCTGCTTTCATGATGAGACTATCAAGAATATTCAGGTTACTACCACTTTTGTAATATGAAATTGAGTTTAAATAACTCCTCATTTGTAAGTAACGATAAAATTGAGTTCGAGAAAGCTTAAACTCTTCTTGCAGTTGCTGAAAAGACTTTAGTGCACCACCTATATACATATCACCAATTTTTGTAATACCAGCGGTCTTCCAATCTCTGAATCCCACATCTACACAAGAATTTTCAAAGTCAGGATTATTTGCAATGGGTGCTAAGAATGAATATTGATTTAAACCAAAGTATTTACGTATGCTAGTCAGTGTACTAACATTTTGATCCATGACACTCGTGCAAATTTTGATGTAAAACATTCATTCTTGAACAGGAGAACAAGAGACAACTGTACACTCAGAATCAAATCAAATAAGCTACATTCCTTTTGTAATGAGAAGGTACAGTAGAAATGAACAGAAAAATATTAAGTTTCAATGTGAAAAAAAGAAGTTGTGACTGGTTTCTGCTTTGTACATCAAAGGCCTATGTCATCTTATCAATAGAGCCTGCAATAGTACAAAATGTCAACTGTCAAATTGATTGATAGTGAGATCACAGTTATTTAACATGATTATTCATTGGCTTTGGTAACATCATGAATTTATTGAACATTGACAATAGCTTTTAAGCACAGCACTGCACCGCAATGCTAAGGCTTTTTACCAGACAAAAATAATAAATTGCGTTATTGCTCAATTAATATATTACTAGTGTGCACTTGAGCCTACAGTGATATTGGTATGTTATTTAGGCTACATGTTGATATATGCAGCAGCAATATTGCTAGATGGATCATTCATTAAATCTCAGCACGGAGTTTCACTTTCAGCTCTGCTGTGTTAGTAGACAAAATGCTATAGCACACACACTGAACCAAAAGGCTAACTTACTTTAAACTTCAGGTAAACAACTCATATTTAGACAGCAATTCTACCAGTCAGCACCACTCTCTCTCTCTTTCTCTCTCTCCACCTCGCGAACCAATATACCAACGTAAGGGGGGGTCGGAGGGGGGAGCTCGCCTTTGAATACTTGAACAACGATCTCACCTTGTCTTTGCTCATCTCTAATCTCATCTTCAGAAGAGCTGCCAGGACTGACCACTGCTGCTGCCACTCTCTGTTTCTGAAACTGGTTAATATTGACAACTAACGTTAGCTGGCCTGTAATTGTCTTTATACTTACAGCCGCAAGCAGCCTGGTTGGCAGCTAGCTAAGCTAAAGACTTCACGTGAGCATACAAATATAAGCAGCAGCTGTCTGGAGTGGACTATGTTAACTTTAATTGGACTTTGCATGACAAGCTAACTTGGTTCACCTTTGGGAAAGAAAGCAGTCAGCAGCTGCCTCCCCTCGTTCTGCCGTCTTTCTTTTTGTTTCCTCTCTTTCTTTTTCTGATAGCCCGATTTATGTTTTTTGGGCAGCATGATGTCCTGCACACAGGTCTCTGATCTGGGCGCACTGTCTGACCTTACAGTTGTTGCCGGTCGCTGTTGGGCGGACTAAACCATTTTGCATCTCCAAGAGGGGGGCCCCAGAATGTCTAATATGTTGGGAGAACTGTGACATTAAGTTCATTCTCTCATTTGATGTTATCGATATATTTGAAATAAATTATGACACCAATTAATTGGAGGGCCCAATTCATTCGAAATAAAAACATCACACAAAAAAAAAAAAATCAGGATTTTCATGGGCCCCTCTCTCTACTCGGGCCCTGGGTAGTCAGGTCCACTTTTCCCCCCACTACCACGCCCATGCTCGTATGTAATGTCCGTCTTGTATTGAAGCCCCGAAATACGAAAAAAAAAAGTCTATATTTCAAGCTTGTTTGTAGCGGAAGCTCCGAAGAGTAGCATGGAGGTATTTGGATGTTTTTTGGTGTGTCTTTTTGTTTCGAAGACACTTGGTATCCATTTGCAACCGTCATATGGACATGCACTGCTACGCCGAGACCCCCTGTAACTCAGAGAAGCCACGGAGGACTCTGAAACTTCTCCCAGCCCTTAGCCCACATGAGGGTGAGTAGATAATGAGTTCAATTTGAATTTTGAGTGAACTATCCCTTTAATAACTATTTAAAATGAAAGTAGAATAAATATTTTTCTTATTCTATTTAAATTTCAGTTAAAACTTATGAAGATAATCTATGAATAAAACTTCCCCTGATCTCTGGAAATGTTCATAATCAGCTTGATGTTGATGATGATGATGATGATGATGAGGAGGGTCATGATGAAGATGTCCATCCTGCAGACAAGTGAAGATAACTGACGATGATGTTCCTCGTCTTCCTCCCGCGGCTTCGTGTTTCCATGCCGACCTCTGATTGATTTCCGTTTGACTTCCTGTCGACGCTCTTCCTCCTCCTCGTTCTTCATCCTCATGTTTCACAGATTAAATTCTTCTCTGGTTTCGTGTGTCGCTCGCCATCGGATCCAACAACACTTAATATCAGCGGCTTCATCCATTCTTAATGTGATCAAATGTTTTTACAGCAACTGGACACTGACCCATCATCTTCATCATCATCATCATCTTCATCATCATCCTCTCTCACCTGAAACAGTCTCCATCCTTTACTCATCTCACCTGCTTGTGTTGAGCCTCACATTCACCTTTGCTTCCCGTTTCTATGACAACAGGTGGTTGGATTCACTTGGAACTCGTTTGATAGGAAATTGTCACGTCGTGTTTCTTTGTTTTCTTCGTCACAAGATCTGATTTTTGTTCTGATCTTTGTTTATTAATGTTTCATTTTTGCATTGCAAGGTTGATATAGAACAAATTGCCTTGTTCTTACAACTACTTTCAGGTAGAAAACCAGCATGAGATCTCATTTTCACGTCGCCATATCACTGTTTAGACTAATCTAATGTTTGTAAAGTTTATAAAACCAATTACTGGACAAACATATTTCTGTGTGCATGTTTTTGTAATTAGTCATGGTTATCATAGATTAGCCGGGCCAACCGTTAGCTACCTGTTTAACTTTAGTGACACAGTGACTCAATAAACGGTCCATGAAAAATCTTTTTTCCAGCGGATATTCAGTTCAGTTCAGTTCAGTTCAGTTTATTTCATGTCCCCAAAGGGCAATTTGGGTTATGCAGCTCATAGAATCACATAAAGGTAAAACAACACAGAGATATAGTGACATAGACGCATCATTATAAATACCAATATATATAGAATATGCATTAATTGTGATCATATAAGAGATAAAATATAGGAAATACCGTTAAAACACTGAATACAAAATCCAAGATAACACTGTTAAGAACATAGGCTAGTGGTCAAGTAAAGTGCATCAGATAAAGTGCAGTCTCACACAGAGGATATCTGAGTTCCAACATGACTGAGCTAACTGGAGTAGTTTCATGTTGTGTCCGACAACGGGAGGGTTTTAACAGCTGATATCCTGATGTTAGCTTAGCTGCTGCCGTTAGCTTAGCTACCGCCGTTAGCGGTCCCTGTCAGAGCCACTGATGCTTTCCAGACACTGTGATTCCCCCAAACTGAATAAATACCACACATAGCAACACAAAACACACACACACAGAAATAATAATGTTTCTTCAATCATTTCAGATTTGTCTAAACAGTGATAGTTGTGAGAAAAACATGAATGATATAGCTAAACTCTTGTTTGTTAGGCCTAGGCTACTATTGTTGTCATTCAAATTACATGCTGGTTTTCTACCCGGAAGTAGCCTAGTTGAAAACAACAACAACAAAAAAAAAAAAACATGTGTAGCCACATAGTGAATTTCATGATACAATTACAATATATAGAAAAGAACTAGGTCATGATTTTATCATGATAGGTCTGATCTCTGCATATCAGATGTGAGTTAAAGATGAAAAATGTTTGTTTTTAAAAAACTGAAGTGTGGTTTAAATGTTGATTTTTATCAAACATGACCACTGGAGAGTGTGGTCCTCATAAGTGACCAAAAAAATGAAAAATAAGGAAGAAAAATAACCAGGAGGAACAACACACAACAAGAGAAACGGTTTATCTGTGTGGACACAACTCCACCGCTCGGCTTCACTCTCTTATCAGCTGGAAAAAGCCTCGTCCACTTCCTGCTGAGCAGCAAACAACACACACACACACACACACACACACTGGTGACTCCTTCTCTATTGTCAGAGTACCGGTAGTTTACAACAGTGAACACACACACACACAATCGGCTGCAAGTTTAACACACCTTCTTGTGTTGCATGAGAGATGCATTCAAGGAACTAAAGCACAATAGTCTTCATGTTCATGGGAGTGGGAGCTTGTCGTTCAAGGGCTGCAGGTTTGTTTTGTTCAGATTGGAGACGGCTGTGGAGCAAAGAGATTTGGCTTCTATAGTTCTGAGCGTCCTCACAAGTTTAGTACTACAAGGAGTAAAATGGATGGACTGTGTGTGTGTGTGTGTGTGTGTGTGTGTGTGTGTGTGTGTGTGTGTGTGTGCGTGGATGTGTGTGCGTGTTTGTGTTCTTGTACTTATTACGTTGTGAGGACCGGAAAAAGTTTTTAACCAACAGAGTGAGGACATTTTTGGGAAGTGAGGACATTTTGGCCGGTCCTCACTTTTTCCGAGGGCTTTTTGAGGGTTAAGAAGACGTTATAATTAGGTTTATATTAGGTTAAGAGTAATGGTTAAGGTTAGGCATTTGGTTTGGCTAAGGTTAGGATAAGGTGCTAAGGAATACATTATGTCAATGAGTGTCCTCACAAAGATAGCATTACAAGGATGTGTGAATGTGTGTGTGTTTGTGTGTGTGTGTGTGTGTGTGTGTGTGTGTGTGTGTGTGTGTGTGTGTGTGTGTGTGTGTGTGTGTGTGTGTGTGTGTGTGTGTGTGTGTGTGTTTGTGTGTGCAGGAGGGCCTCATCCATCATGATGTATTCAAACAGGCAGCAGCTCTGACTGCTGGCTAAGCAGGAGAGAAAATTAAAAACATTCATTCATTCTCTCTCTCATACACACACACACACACACACTGTGAGTCCGTCTCCCACTCCATTCACTCTCCATTCGCTCTAAACCGGGAGTCGATCACCACAATGACCACTAACGCAACAACACCGACATTAACCAGCAGCACGTCTCCCTGTTTCCAGTCCAGCTCTCTCAGCGGGTCAGTGAACGCATCATCTGTTGACTCAGAGCTGTTGCTGCTTCATAGTGGCAATAATCTGCATTAACAGCTGTCTGTGACCATTCACACACACACATGCGGCCTGTAAATGTGTGTTTTATGTGTATGCGTGTGTGTGTTCAGGGCAACACGCTGCTTTGGGTTTGAAAACCTGTGTTAGAGTTTAATTAGGCTGGGCTGAAGCGGCGGGGAATGTGATGACCAGTGATCTGATCTCACCTTGAATCCTTTGACGGACACGCGGGGTAATTTCCACCTCATCAAAATACAGCACATGAATATTATAATCTGTAAAAGTAATTTAAAGGTCGTCGACCCCACTCAGACACACGCAAAGAAGAACCACGAACGAACGGCTGGAGACGATGCACCTTCATCCTTTAGCGTGTTACTCAGCGTCATAATGGGCTGTTAAAAAAAAGAAAAGAAAAGAAAAAAAGGAGGGAAACATTTTGAGATAACGGCTCGGGGGAAGAAGTGAGTAGATATCAGTCTGAACCTAATAGATTAACATTTTGTACCTGAACAGGAGGAACGTTCCAGACCTGACAGGTAACATTTTGAACCAAGCAGGTCACATTTTGAACCCGACTGATAACATTTTGAACCCAGCAGGAACGTTTCAAATCCAGAGCAGCCGCCTGTCCCGTCCTGCAGGTCAGAGATCAGAGCTTCATTTACCTGTCGCAGTTTGTTTCCTTTTAATAAAACAGCTGCATCTCTCTCTCTCTCTTTCTCTTTCTTTTCTCTCCTTCCACAGCTGGATGCGCTCCAACTGTGTGATTCAGAGATCTGCTAGTGTGTTAATACACCAGTGCAATAAAAAGCAAAGTCCCAGCAGTCCTCTTTTTAACATCAGCAGCAGGAGACGTGAAGGCAAACAGCAGGGTGAAGGGTGAACGAGGTGGAAACTGGTCAAAACAGACAAGTACCAAACAAAGAGGCTGTCAACAAGGAAAAGAAGAAGAGAAGACTGAGTTTGTATGCAGTGGTCTAAACAGTATAAAGGTAGATGTTTGTGTTAAAGCTCCATACAGTATAAAGGTAGATGTTTGTGTTAAAGCTCCATACAGTATAAAGGTAGATGTTTGTGTTAAAGCTCCATACGGTATAAAGGTAGATGTTTGTATTAAAGCTCCATACAGTATAAAGGTAGATGTTTGTATTAAAGCTCCATACAGTATAAAGGTAGATGTTTGTATTAAAGCGCCATACAGTATAAAGGTAGATGTCCATGTGTAGTGTGATTATAAAGCAGCTCTAGGTTCTATATTAACACTGTGAAAGTATCAAAGCCTCAGTCCACAGAGAAATGCACACAGCCTGTATTCAGAAACTGAGCCTTAAAACCAGCCGTCAGGACTTCCTGTCACTTTGTGATGTCACAACAAAGCCCCGCCCCCTCACCACCTGGACCCACCGTCCAACCACTTGGAGGCTTTGGTTTCTCTGAGTGTTTTATTCTGAAATCTGCTCTATTTTTATTGGATCACTTTAGAAAACAGTCAACCAATCAGAAGAGAGGCTCAGAGCCTCCTCCTCTCTTCTGATTGGCTGACACCAACCTGTTGTTAGTAGAACTCCAGAGTGGAGCTGAGAGAGGAGATGGAAAACTTCACCGAGATGTTTTTTTAAATTTTTTTTTTAGATCTTCTCATGGATCAGCCCTTCAAAATAAAACACAGAAGAGGAAGAGGAAACATGGAGCCTTTAATTCTGTATCAGCTCTGTGATTGGTCGGTCCAGGTCCCTCCCTCTCCCAGTGTCAGCTGTGATTGGCTCCAGCCTGTGACCCTGCAAAGGGTGAGCGACAAACGAATCAATCAACATTATGATGCCATGTCCATACTGTAGGTAAAAAACACATTTTCTCACATCAGTTCACTTCTTCACTTCCTCCATGTTTCCTCCATACCTCCTTCTTCTATCACCCATGTTCTTCCATTTCTCCCTTTAGTTTACTCCTCTCTCTGCCTTTTCCACCTTTTTCATTTCCTGTCTCCCCCCTCTCTCTCTCTCTCTCTCTCCTTAAGCTCACTTCTTTTTGACTTCCCTCTCTAATCCCTTGTTTTCTGTTTCCCATGTTTACATGAAGGTTGTGGCTCAGTGACGCCGGCTTCACCTCCTGCTTCTCTTCCCTCCATCTGTACGTCTCGTCTGTCTCCTCCAAATCCAAATCCCGTACGATGTAAAACATGATCGATCTGTGGGAAGGAAAAGAAAAGAAAAGAAAAAAATGCACACCAGTGTGTTTAAAAAAAAAAAAAAGAAAGAAAAGAAAATCTGGCTGTGGGTTTCGCAGCGTGTCGAGGCAGGTTTCCAGAAACAGGAAGTCCTCAGAGAGAAAACACAAAATGATCACAGCAGGTGCATGAATATTTTTTTTTTATTTAGAGGGAGGGAGGGAGGGAGGGGGGGATTTTTGGCTCAAATCAAATATGTCTGTTTTCCCACCGGACGGAAAAAGACAAGAATTCTCTCTTTCTCTCTCTCCCACACACACACACACACACATCTGTAGCCGATGAGGGAAATATAGTCGTCGTGTTTTTGGCGTTAATGCCTTCACTCCTCAGGGAGCGACAGATGAGCAGCTGAAACAAACTCCCCATGGCAACACACACACACACACACACACACACATTACAGTGCTACTCAGCGTGCAGTATAGTTTGTCTTTTCTTCTCGGCCTCCTGCAGAGCCACAGGGAAGGGAAGAGAAGGGAAACACCTGACGACCTCTTGACCTTTCATGACCCATGTGATGATTTTACCACCAACACATACACACAAAAAACACACAAAAGCACACAACTCTGCAGAATCCTGTTAGATGTTTGGTCCGTTTATTGATCGACCGTGCCGGCTGTGAACACATCAGATCATGATGTTTGAGTTGTTTCTAAGACTCTCACACAGAAAATGACACAAACCCGCGGCTCAGTGGCTCAAACTCTCATTTTCCCTCTGTAATGTGAAAATAACTTTAATCTTGTCGGCTCCTTTCTCAACCTAAAGCCACAGAATCTGGAGTCGAAGGCCGGACTCTTTAATTGTGATTGAAATAACAACGACAACAAAAAAAGACAGTCACTTTTCAACTTATGTTTATTTCATTTAAAGCAGTTTTTGCATCTTAAGTTAATCACCTGAGCTCTACATCTGTTAAAGGGATAGTTGAACATTTTGGCTAATCGGCCCATTGCCATAATCCCTATAGTCATAGCAGTAGGTTTGTTACCTTTAATTGTTGGTGCAAGCTATTTTTTAGAACGGTGGAGCAGAGCCGTGAGCTGCTCAGAGCTATGCTACAGAGGCTCATGGGATTTCTTGGTTTCCTTCATCAAACTCATCAAATACACAATCCAACAACTCCACAACGCTCTGGTGGACAAGTTGTGACCTGCACATTCACCACGCTAGGAGATAATAACACAACGTTACCAGACAGAGTTGTTTTAGAGGGAAATTCATGCAAAACCGCTGATGCACGTTGCCTTCAGGCACAGTTTTTCATTTGGCCAATTTGCCAAAATGTTCAACTATCCCTTTAACATTGAAAGCTACTGCCTCAATTATTCCCACACACACAAATGTAGAAAATAAAAATGTCATATATATTTACATATTCTAGATTTCTATACATGACACATGCAAATATACAGTATATATGTGAAATCTATTAGCAACTGAACAATGTCATTTATTTATATCTAGACTATAGATGTGAATGTGAATGTGTCACTGTAGACATGTTGCATGATATTATCCATCCATCCCAAACCAGTTACATTCAAGGAATGTAGTATTATAAACAGGCTGTTCATATGTGATAATATTATAAATGACATCTGTGGCAACATCTCTTTTATCATATATTACATGTATGTGTGCATTGACTTGACATAACTCCTTTACCACATAACTCCATTGCGTTAGCATCAATTAAAGCTGCTGACTGATGGACTGGCTCTGCCTCCAAAGCTTCAGGTTTGGTTTTTAGCCTCATTATCACCTCTGAGCCTCATGTTTCTGTTTCTGTTCCTTCTGTTTGTTCTGATTATTTATCAGTTTCCTGTCCGTTGCATCCCATCATCGTCTCCTCCTGATGCTCGGCTGCTGTTCTGCTTGTCCTGTATTTTCCCTCTCCTCCGTCTTGCAGGTTTGTTTGTTTGTTGTCGACATTAATGATGTGAAGGCGCCGTTATCCTGCTTTTTAACCGACACCGACGCCCGCGATTGGCCTCTGTGATTGACTGTCATATGAGGAACTCATCTGAAAAATCAATCGAGCTTAACCGAAACGTTTGCACTGCAGCGGCTCGAAACAACTGGAAATGGAAGTTGTTTGTCCATCCCGTCTCATTTTTTCTTGCCCTAATGAGTCAACATGTTCTGCAGCTCCGAGCCTCTAACGTTCAGACGTCTTCTGTGTGAGGAACGCGCCTTCATCTTATTCAAAAAGATGCAGGAACGAAAACTGGTGGGAAAAAAAAACAAAGGGACAATGTGCGCCTTTAACTTTAACGGCCTGGCCTTCCTTCCTTCCTTCCTTTCTTTCGTCTCTCTGCTGCCAGAAGACAGACAGGAAGATCTTAGACGAGCGTCTCGGTAATGGTGCACGCTTCGAGGGCACCGGCGTATATATCTGAATAAACGCTTAATGCACTATCATCTTAACAAGGTGCTGTAATGGATGAGGCTGCGACCTGAAACGGACAGGTAATCAGTCTGTCATTCAGTCGATCAATCAGCGGCTCTGTGTGATTAGAGGCTGCTGTCTCCTCTTTGTGTTAATGTGATGGATGTTTAAAGGGAGCGTGCCTTTACAGCTGCTTCCTGTCTTCACTTCAGACGCTCTGTTCTTCCATGCCGTACCTCCGTTCGTTCTGTCTCTTCTCTTTTCTTTTCTTGCCACTCACTTTAATTTTCTCTAATTTAATGCTAATTTATTTCTGACCCCCTTGAATATTCATCCGGTGCCATTATCACATGGAAATTTTCCCTCTCAGCCAACACTTAAAACATCCAGAGCCCCCAGCGCAGAAACCTATGGCCGCATAGGTTGTTTGTTCCCACCCTCAGACGGGGTCATGAACGCACCAGCTGTGCAGCATCTTTTAGGTTTCAGTGTGTGTGTGTGTGTGTGTGTGTCCTGCTGTTGGAGCCTGTTTCTCATGCAGAGACAAAGACGACCTGTGGAGAGACACTTTAACATCACAGTTTGAATATGTTTCAAATAAAAAAAACACACACACTTTGGTGACATTTTACATCAAATTAAGCAAATTCATTTTATTGTGAAAGTAAATCCAACAGTTAAAGGGATAGTTCAGCATTTTGGCAAATTGCCCCATTGCCATAGCAGTAGGTTTGTTACCTTTAATTGTCGGTGCAAGGTGTTTTTAGAACGGCGGAGCAGAGCCGTGAGCTGCTCAGAGCTACGCTACGGAGGCTCATGGGATTTCTTGGTTTCCCTCATCAAACTCATCAAATACACAATCCAACAACTCCACAACGCTCTGGCGGACAAGTTGTGACCTGCACATTCACCACGCTGTGAGATAATAACACAACGTTACCAGACAGAGTTGTTTTAGAGGGAAATTCATGCAAAACCGCTGATACGCGCTGCCTTCAGGGACAGTTTTTCATCAAGCAGTCTCTGTATTTACCTCTAAAACAACTCTGTCTGGTAACGTTCTGTTATTATCTTATAGAAAAAAAACTTAAAAACCTTTATGTCTGTGGAAAACAAAAACTGACTAACTCTGATTTGCAGAAAGAGTTGTGGATGAAAGAAACAACAGCGATGAGAAACTTAACAACGACCTCCTGGTCAACGTCACATTTCAATCAGCTGGAAACTGGTTTTAAGTTTTCTAATCTTTGCATCATAATTAAACAACATTGTGTAGTTTTGCATCTTATCAATCTCTAAAATCTCCCCATAATTTCATCTGATCAAATATGATCAATAAAAAACTAAAAATATTCCTTTTGTTCATGTGTCTTGTCGTGTTTTTGTGTGATGAACAGATGTCAGCTGTTGGCACGGCGACCAGAGGTGATCGACCCAGGATGTAAATTAACCTGAATCATCCTCCGGTCTAACAAGTGTGTGTGTGTACATATGTGTGTGTGTGTGTGTGTGTGTGTGTGTGTGTGTGTGTATGCAGCCCTTCGTCTCCGAGGAGGAGGAGGAGCGTTTACAACCAGTTTCACTTTCACTTTCTGTCTGACGGAGTCGGTTATCAGCCTCTGTGGAAGCATCACAAACATTTCCATCTCTCCGTTCTCCTCCTCTCATCTTCCTGTCACGCCTCTCAAAACAATCAGCTTCAATCACCCTCCTTTTTTTCATTAGTGTTGAGAATTTCAACAAATTGTGCCCTTTTTGATGATTGCCTAATTATTCCCTTTCATTTCTGTTGCATATCTAATTCAACAACTCCTTCATCTTTTTTTTTTCCCTCTCAGGCTACGTTTTCCTCTCTGTACTGCCTGTCAAGCCCACCACCACCACCGCCACCGCCGCTGCCGCCACAGACATCGGGGCCCGTCTGATTTGTATTGGCTGAACATAGATTTGGTTTGACACGCTTGTCTCGGAGCTCGCAGCTCCTTTTAAAGCCGTCTGTTTGTTGTTGTTGTTTTTCCTTTCAGCCGAACATGTGGCTCTTTAATTCCTGTCACCTTCCTGTTTTTCTTTGGCCAGTTTTTCCAGCGTCGCCTCCTCCTCCTCCTCCTCCTCGCCTCCTCTCTTTTTATTTCTCCTTCAGATTATTCAGAGGGAGAGTCCGGGAGAAGCCGGCAGCTCAACTTGTCATCTGCATGAATGCACAGATCGCACCTTAAATTCTGTGGCCTGGTGCAAATTTACATGAAGACTTTGTCCAATTATTCTCTTCCTGGCGATAGGAACAGTGTGAGCGTCACGCATGGTCAGCCCGCCGGTGTCAGATGTTCCTCTCCCTCTCTCCCTCTCTCTGTCAGGTTACCGAGCTGCTCTGCAGGACAAACAGGTTTCTCTTTCGGCCTCCAAGGACGACGACGCTCCGTGATGGCGACGGCGCTGTCAGCCCGACGTGTCACACCGCACAATGTGATATTCAGATGCTGGCGCTCCAACTGCACAGAGCCCGTTCACCCAGTGAAGTACTTAAAACCCGTGCTGTTTATTTACATTGTGTCTTCCTGACGTCGTACATGTTGAAACAGGAGAAGGTAATTAAAGGGATAGTTCAACATTTTGGCAAACTGGCCAATTCACCACGCTATGAGATAATAACAGAACGTTACCAGACAGAGTTGTTTTAGAGGGAAATTCATGCAAAACCGATGACGCGTGTTGCCTTCAGGGACAGTTTTTCATCATCAGTCTCTGTATTTACCTCTAAAACAACTCTGTCTGGTAACGTTGTGTTATTATCTCATGGCGTGGTGAATGTGCAGGTCACAACTTGTCCACCAGAGCGTTGTGGAGTGGTTGGATTGTGTATTTGATGAGTTTGATGAGGGAAACCAAGAAATCCCATTAGCCTCCGTAGCGTAGCTCTGAGCAGCTCACTGCTCTGCTCCACCGTTCTGAAAATAGCTTGCACCGACAATTAAAGATAACGAACCTACTGCTATGACTATAGGGATTATGGCAATGGGCCAATTTGCCAAAATGTTGAACTGTCCCTTTAAGACAAGTCCTAAATATCTGAAAATTGGCCAAAATGGAGAGTCGGGAAATCACTGTGTGCAACATAAAATTGGCAACAGTTGGGTGACCTTTGTTTATTGTGAGATCCCGATTTGAATCTATATTTTTATCTACCTGACAATTTAAAGCTGAATCTCCACATCTTTATCCGTCCACACAAATGAACCTCAGGTCACGACTTTCCTTAAACTTTCAGGTAAAAAGAGGTGAAAATGGATAAAATATTAAGAAAGATTGTGTTTAAAAAGTTGTGACGTGTTTGCACTTTAAAATATGTTTTGAAGTCAATCTGTTATTGATAACTGATGTCTCCTTCAGTAGTAGAATGTGTTGTTAACACTTGTAGCCAACCTCTCTCTTTCCTGAGGTGCAACATAAACAGGAAGTAGATCGTCTCCTGTTGTATCATGAGATATAGTGTTTCATTGCCCCAGGCAGGAAGTGAGTATTTCAAATTAAAACATATTCCCCCATTTAAATTCTCAGGAGCTTTAAAAGTGCAGAAAATAACGAGTTTTACTGGCTTTCTTTAATTGGAACCAACAGGTCTGGGTGTGTTTTTGTTATAGATCATTAATAGACAGGAGTTGAAGTGACAGACTGATGTTGTGACAGATTTCACACTGTGCTGTGTGTGTCACTTGTCTCGTTCAGATGCAGAACAAACTCACAGCTCAGTTACAGATGATTTATGAAAGAAATCATGAAAAATATTCACGGCCTCCAGAGGATCGGTGTGAACTGACTGAAATCTCCACTTTATATCTTCATCATCATTGCTGTTTATGACAGAAAACCCTTTAAAACTGGAGATTGGATCCTTGTACAGCCTAAAATATCGTCCACCAGAGTTAATGTGGTCCAGGTAATAAGCTTTTTTATTATTATTATTTCACATTTCACATCAGTGCTCTGGAATTTAACATCAGGAACATGTTCCTTCTTATTCTGTGTTTATTGACTTTTCATTTGTACCTACAATCAGGTTTTATCTCTGCAAACATCTTGACATTTTAATCCCAGCCATAAAGCACACAGACACACAACAGAACAAAAAAAAAAAAAAGATATCATACATTCATAGCCATGGTTACAAGGAGCCGTTTTCAACTACAACCACTTTCCTTCAACCTATAAACCTTTATTCACTCTTCTCCGCACAAAGTTATTCTATAGATCTCTTTTCATGTCGCTCTATAGCGGTTGTGAACTGTGGGTCAAAACTTCCAGATTCAGTTTTGTGCCGTTCGACTGTTTTTACATGTGGGTGTGCAGATGTGCAGCTGCAGCTGTGATCATTAGCGGCGAGGAGCTGAGCCCAGGTTCAACGCCGGAGCATCAGACGATGACATGTCGGTGAGCGGCTGAGCTCTGGGTTCAGGCGGCGTCTCGGTGCGTGTACGGCGTGTTAACGCTACAGGTGACGTGTGGTTTTCGTGGCTTTTCTGCCACGTTTGTGATGACGCAGCTCGATTGTTTCGCAGCCTCATCTGAATGTAGAGGACTGAGACCAGAACATGAGGCTTTACTGGCTCCTGTTAGGAAACATACACGAGCTCTGTTGAGTCCTGAGGGGTCTGACGTCTGAGAGCGACGAGGAGCAAATAAAACACATTTACTGAGGAATTACTCTGATTGTTACTATTCAACGTGCTGCAGTGGGATGTTAATATGAGTGTGTGGTGCATTCACACAGCATGGAGACTGAATTTTGTGGAATACGCTGCAAAAACTCAAAATCTTTCCAAGAACGTTGTTTTGGCATTTATTGGCAAAATGTCTCATTTCTAGTCAAAATGAATCTCTTTCCACTTAAAATAAGACTCCTCACCTAAAAATTGTATTGTTTTTTGATAATTATCACTTGTTTCAAACACATTTTCACTTGAAATAAGTAGAAAAATCTCAAAGCATTTTTTTTTGTGCTTGTAATAAGAAAGTAAAACTTGCTCCACTATCAGATTTTTCTACTTATTTCAAGTAAAAATATGCTTGGAAGAAGTAAAAGGTGTCAAAAACAAGCTACTTTTAATGTGATGAGTCTTATTTTAAGTATAATGAGATTTGTTTTGACTAGAAATTACATTATGACTAGAAATAAGATAAATAATATTCTTGGAAAGATTTTGAGATTTTGCAAACATTATGTGGTCTTTTGTTATGTGGGTGTCAAATGTGTTTGATATATCTGTTTGGGAAAAAAAAAGTGAATATAATAATAAAATAAAAATAAAAATACGATAGTGGGCTACAAAGCAGAGATTCCCATTTATTATACGTCTTTTACATCGTTATAGCAAATTTACGAACAGCTGTTGTTTCTATAAACGCACCAGAAACTTTAACGTGGTAATTTCTCATTTAAAAAAATATTAAAAGTGACTTTTAAACTCTGTTATTGGTGTAAATTAACTCCTAATTTCCGTAGAGCAGAGCTCAGAGCAGCTGGAGACCAGAGATCACAAGATGACAGGCAGAACGTGTTAACATGTTTCACGTGACATCAACAGATCACTTTGTCTTCCTGAGGTTTGATTTGTTCTTCACTTCAACATTACTCCATGACTTCCTCCTTGTAAAGCTGACATGTTGAATCATAAAATGTTGTGGTAAATTTCCCTTAATCCACAACTTGTTATCTGGAGTTTTGTCCATTGTGTCTCATTTTGAAATCTACCGAAGGACGCTCTGTGTGTTTGTGTTTGACTTCCTGTACTACTGGGCGTGTACGGATCACGGTGGAGCGGGTTCAGGTGGAGATTGGGGGTAACGGCGTTCAGCTTCTTCTAAAACCCTGTGAGTTGTTGTTGCTGTTGCTGCCGGACGGTTCATGTGAAATGCATCCTGGGATACTGGCTGTACGCTATAAGCCTACATCAGCGTGATACAAATCTACAGAAGGAGGAGAGCGATGATGCAGACGCTGTGGTGACGGTTCAGAGCATCGTGTTAATAACTGAGATCTGTGTACTGTCTTTGAGGGTTAAAAAGTTAAAATGTTGAGTTAAAGTTCATAATTTGATAATTAAGCAGGTCTAAAAAAGTACATGTGTTTTGGTTCAAAGAAACCGCATCAGAGTGAGTGGTCTTCTCTTTGGTTCAGAGAAACCGCGTCAGAGTGAGCGCTCGGCTCGTCAAGTCCAGCTATGCTGTGTTTTTTCTGTTACATGCTAGTTCTCATGCAAAAAATGAGCACAGGCGGTTAAACAGACTGCCAAATAATATTGTTGGACGCTTTTGCCTTGGAGAATATATATCTGTGAGTATATAGTATGTGAATAGCGTTACATGATTGTGTATTTTTGTGTTTAAGACATGATTAGTTATGTTTACGCTGAATATACTCTGCTAGCTGTCAGTAGCTTACATGCTAGCTCTTCATTTTGCTAACCTATGGATGCTAATTGAAATGTATTCACACAATGCTACTGTAAGTAAAATGTGTTTCTATTTGTGATCATTTCAGTTTTACGGAGGAGGAGAAATAGAGGACTCCATTAAAGGACAAGAAAAGATCAAGCCTTGTGGTTTTTTTGGGGAGCTTCTATCCGTTTCGTTAGGCTAACTGACTGTCTAGCTTTGCATAGCCACACGCACTGCGAGGGCAGTACAATCTGTGAACACGCAGCTTCACAAAAAACATCAAATAAAAGCAAATTACAAGTTGTAGAAGCTCAGATTTTTCCCTTTAACTGCAGCTTTGAGTATTGAACCTTTATTGTTCTTTCTGTCTTTTCACTGGGAGAGGTGAGTCGTCCTCGCAGCGCTGACGAGCAGCAGCAGGAGTTAACCTTTTCCTGCAAACACGGCTTTCCAGCTGCTCGGGGAATAAAAGGCCCGGCTGCGATCTGCTCTGATTTAACAATAAGACCAGAAAAGCACTGATGGAAAAAATGTAGCTTCAAATGGCTTTCGGCTCAGCGGCTCAGCGGCCGCGGCGGTGGCGGCGGCCCACCACGCGCTCCCCCCGGTGACGGGCAGGATGAGCTGGTCAGTGGACGGTATCGACGGCAGCATCCTGTCTGATCTACCTCTGCACCTCTGACTCAGTGTGCAGCAGGTCCAAGTGTTCAGTTACTTAGCAACTGTCGCCACGGGCCACGGGGTTGGCAGCGGGGACTGCAGGGAGTCGGCGGTCAACAGCGGCGTTGTTGCTGCAGTCGCTCGCTCGCCTCCTGAGAGACAAACACAAGATACTGGTTTCTACTCCACACAGTGAGAGAGTGTGTCTGTCTGTGTGTGTGTGTTTGTGTGTGTGTGTGTGTGTGTGTGTGTGTGTGTGTGTGTGTGTGTGTGTGTGTGATGCTCCCGGACCGGGCCGAGCCCCTCGGAGCAGAGGAACCATCAGCCAGCGGGTGAAGTGTTTCACATCAACGTGCTAAATGAAGTTGAGCTCTGGTTCAGACTGCAGCTGAGGCTGCTTAAAGAAATCAATGTCTCTGTTACATGTGATGCCAGCGTGTGGCCGTAAGGAGACGGAGAACTTAGACCTCTTTGTTTAAACAATATATATTATTATCATCTTAACAATACGTTTATATGAACTTAAAGGGGAATTGCTGTCTTTTACAATCTGGACTTTATTTCTTGCATACAATACGATCATTTACTCACCCAGATAACTTTGGCGTCATTACAAGTCGTTCTGATGAAATGAGCTCCAGCTGAGAGCCACGTATAGCCGTATAATGGAGTCTACAGGGCAGCAGAATGCAGCCTCTAAATAACACATTATCTGCCGCGAAACTCATTAATTTCACCAATATTTAGTTCTGATAGGCTAGTGCTATTCCCCTCTGAGTCCGGGGTTAGCTGTTATCAACATCCGGGGTCTGTAGGTTGACCTACTGACCTCTGACCTGGATGATATCACGGCTCATTCTGATAATAATCATTCCACTTCGGCATTCGAGTCCATTTTTATCTCAACTAGCCAGAGCTTTAGTGAGTCCAGGTTGAGGAGAGGAAGCCTGTGGAAGCTGAACTTCATCCAGCTGCTCATTTTGTTCTGACAAGTCGGAAACAAGCAGAAACGAAGCCGCGCTCAGAGATGACATCATCCAGGTCAGAGGTCAGTAGGCCAACCTACAGACCCCGGATGTTGATAACAGCTAACCCCGGACTCAGAGGGGAATAGCACTAGCCTATCAGAACTAAATATTGGTGAAATGAAGGAGTTTCTCTGCAGATAATGTGTTATTTAGAGGCTGCATTCTGCTGCCCTGTAGACTCCATTATACGGATATACGCGGCTCTCGGCTGGAGCTAATTTCATCAGGACGACTTGTAATGACACCAAAGTTATCTGGGTGAGTAAACGATCGTATTTTATGCTAGAAAAAGGTCCACTTACTCTTAAATTCACAGTTTTCCTCCACACAGGGGCGGTGACATCGGAGCACCAGGTTATTGCTCAGTGACATTTTTCATTTTTCACATCCAATATCAGAATTTCTAAATAGAGTATGTATTATTTAGGCTGTGGAAAGATCCTGTTAGTGGTAAATGAAGGTTCATGTTCTGCAGTTTCAACACAGACTTTAATGCATCTGGGGCGTTTCCACTGCAGGGACTTAGGAGTTATCTACAGGGCGGGGGCCCGGGGCCGTTGGTGCATCTCTCTAAAGGACGATCACCTAAAACTTTTATTGGGGCTAAATGAGTCGCTGCTTCAGGGTGGGTACTGTAGGCTTTAGGTTTACTCAGAGCAGGATATGATGTGGACAAAAAAGCGCCATAATAAGCATCTTTAAAACTCAACAGAAGAGAAGGATAGAATAATAGAAAGAGATTTGGAGCAAACCAAATATCATACGATTTCTGATCATTTCTGGTTACTCAATGGTCTTTGAGAATAAATAAAGGTTAGAATAATGTACCATCGTGGAACTTGGTTGAGAAATGCCTGGTTCCCAGAGGATGAACCCCCCTGTTCAGTTCATTTCCTGGTGCTAAAATACTGTAGGCTACAGTTTGTAATGTTTTTATTTATTTATTTATTTAAAAGGGACAATACACATTAATGAACATTCGTACGTGTGCACAAATGTAAATGCATCAGAGTTAGCAACTTGCTAATTTGCATCCGTAGTCATTTGGCAGGTAACACACAAACAGACAGAAGTGGACAAGAAGTAGCAGTAGTTATAGAAGTGCCATTCACACACATACTTACAGAGATAAATTGCAATATAGAAAAATAAGACAAATGCAGTGCTTGCATACATACGTATATGTAGGCATGCACTGCACAACAACAAGAAAACAAGGCAAGTGCAGCGCACGCATGTAGGCGCGCACTGTACAACAAAACAAAAATCATGACAGCCAAAAGTATAGGGTAAGGCCTAGGTCCCTAATGTGACATCTTTACTGTCTCCAGGAGGAAAAACCAAGACCTGCATCGACACCTCATCGAGCTGTGATGCACAGAAATGTAAAGTTTCCTGTTGGATCTGTGTTTGAAGATCTGGACTGGAAACTGCAGGAGGTGAAAGACCTGGTTCTCCCAGTCCAGTCCAGTCTGGTCCGGTCCAGTCCGGTCTGGTCTGGTCTGGAGGAATGTGTAATCTGCCAACACCCTCACACAAGACCCTCAGTAGTAATCCATTAACACATTATTATTATTATCATTCATGTCATTGACAGAATTATAAAACGATGGTGTTGTTGTGCTCTAATGTGAACCCCCCCCCCCACTCCATCTGGATTCCTGCCTGTGATGAGGTGTGAGCCGTCGGAGCTGGGACAGGAGGTGTTACCTCGGAGGAAGGTGTTACTCCAGTGTGAGATACCACTTCTTTTTATTTCTTAAGGAATAAAACGAGCCGAGCTGCAGAGTGAGTGAGAGGTGAACATGAAACTATGAAACGGCCACACACACCCTCATACTCATGTTTGTAAGAAATAACAACAACAATCTGTGTTATTGCCACTAATATTTCTGTATTGTGCCGTCGCAGCCCAACCAACCGCTGACATAAGCATCCAATCATTGTTTCTAATGAATCTCACCTTTTTTCCTGCCAGCAGTGTGTTCATACGAGCACCCATCCAATCATTTATCTTTTGTCTGCTTGGTAAAAAAAAAAAAAAGCCTCCTGGAGGACATTATTTTCCGTTATTACAATATGAGGGATTATAATTGTCCTCCCGCAATTACCTTCCCTCCTCCAGAGGCTTTGTCACTGGGAATGATTGGCCTCTAATATTAACCCAAATGCATTTAATCAGCCGGTGCAGGTTCCTCGTGCCGTATAATCACACTTGCAATTAAAAATGTATTACCTCTCTGCCTGTTAGGCCGGACCGAGCTGCCGGAGCGCCGGTCAGCCGGGCCAGCATAATTAGCATTATTTTAACCGCAGAGCGTCGCCGTCTCCTCCTCCTCTATGCTGTAGCCTGCCAGCAGCCGCCGAGCCGACACCGCGCTCCGCTGAAACATGTGTGATATATTGATGTGTTGATGAGTAGAAGAGATCACCGCTGACACGTCTTTTCTTGCATTCAAAAAAGGGTATATTACAAGAAAGAACAATGTCACAAAAATGCCGAATCCTAGAGCATCTCTGGGGCCTCTCCTCTTTTGGTCCAAAGCCCTAACCTTATATACGTTCTCTAACTCCAAAAACTCCACCTTCTCTCAACAGAAGGATGTAGCTGACCAGGATGGTCATACACTAAGACAATACCTAACCTTTTTAATTTACCCTCTGGTATTTAACATCTTGACCAGGCATTTAACCTTTAGGCCAACGTAAACATAGATGGGGCAAACCAAATTAAGGTGTCCAGGAAAAGTGGCTTAACCTCTGACCTAAACGTTTAGTATTTAGTCCAAACACAGTCCAAAAACTCAAAATCTTTCCAAGAGTACTTGTCTCATTTCTAGTCAAAACTAAACTCTTTTCACTTAAAATAACACTCATCACCTAAAAATGAACTTTTGAGATACTTTTCATTTGTTTCAAACACATTTTCACCTGAAAGAAGTAGAGAAATCTGCCAGTGAAAGCAAGTTTTTGTGCTTGTAATAAGGAAGAAAAACTTCTTTCAAGGGAAAATATGCTTGAAAGAAGTAAAAAGTGTCTAAAAACAAGCTACTTTTTAATGTGATGAGTCTTATATTAAAGGGACAACGAGGAGTTTGGATTTGGTTATAAAACAGTCTCAAATTAATGTGGATGAATCTACGTTACCCACACTTGTTAATGGCTCCATTTTCGATAAATATATTGTTTTGTCTCTATCGTAATTTTGTAATTTTAGTTAATGGTGGAAATGCTGGGCGAGCCGACCAGCATTTCCTTACTTTCGGTTTTGCGGACGCTCATGGGAATAACGTCGCCGAATTGCCGTTTATGGTCGGAACTACGATGGTATCTGATCGTCTTCGAACCTCTGACTTTCATTCTTGATGAATGAAAACATCCTGGGCAAGACGTCCGTCTCCAAGAATTTCACCGTGCGCACGGAGGCTCATGGGAAATGTAGTATGAAAACACTTAGCTTTCCAAAACTCCTCGTTGTCCCTTTAAGTACAATGAGATTTGTTTTGACTAGAAAAAAGATGAATATTCTTGGTAAGATATTAATTCAGGTCATTTTCCTTAGACAAGAAAAGAACACACCTGAAGAAGAAAGTAAGATAATTCAAAATATAAAAGTAAAGACTTTCAGGTGGATAATAATAATACACTACACATGCAAATGTACTGTAGTGCACCGTACAGCCAGCGGAGCCAGAAGAACCAACAGACAGAATGAAAGCGGAGCAGCGTCCCTCCTCGGGCTGGAGAATGGAGGTCAGGCGGTGTCACTTTGTGGAGTTAAATGCGGCTCGGAGCAGGAACAGCTGAGTCACCGGGAAAAAAAAATAAACTCACCTGAACGACCTGCAGATGCTCCGGCTCGGACGGCAGAGTCAGGACTTTGTTGCACTTGTTTTCACTTAGTTTTCCTGGAGTTTTTTTCTTTTTTTTTTTGGAAGAGGAGCGACTGAGTGTCCATTAGCTGAAAGCTCTTATGTCTGCGCTGCCGGCAGACAGCCAACCTCACACATCCACATTCACACCTACAGAAACCCAATAAACCTGGTGAGAACCCGTAGGAAGAACACATAAACTCACACCCGGAAAAGGTCGAACCCATGAGTCCACCACCGTGTGCATTCACAGTTAAGTTTTATTTTATTGATCTTGTGGAGGAAATAAAATTTAAAAAAAACAGCCCTTTTGCATTTGACTCTGCAGCCAACTAAACTCTCTCTCTCTGCTTCCTCATTAGTCTGCCATCCTGCTCTCTGCTTATTTCGTTTCCCTGCATCACAGCCCTCCAGCCTTTTCCATTTCTAAGTAACAGTTTCCTTGTTTGCCTGCCCACTCGCTCTCCTGTCTCCCTCTTTACACCAGTTGTTCTGTTACCTGGTTAGTTCGTTAGGATATTTGCCGGTCAGCCAATTCTTTTTTTTTTCAGCTTCTTCTCTGTCAGACACGTCCCCTCGACTTAAATCAGCTCATTAGGTGCCCTCGTTCTCCACCAATCTAGTCCTTCGTCTTTCACACCACATGAACACAGCAGCAGCAGCAGCAGCAGCGGGGCCATTACGTTAGATGGAGAGAGCGGTGTAAGCCTCAGTGACTGAGCAGCAAAGGTTCATCAAAACTGAACTTTGACTCTCTCATATAATCACTTTCAAAACAAGCAACAACCATCCAACTGCATCTCATCACTGATGCAGTGTGTGGGGAAAGTTAAGTTGAACAGTAGTCAGTAAAAAAAAAAGTTTGTACAGCAGCTGATTGCTGAGTGATGCAATAAAAACAGAGCAGATTTCAGAACAAGAGACATTAAAGGCTCCGTGTTTTCTTCGTCTTTGTCCTCTTTGTGTTTTATTTTAAAGGGTTGATCCATGAGAAGATCTAAAAACTCTCAATGTAGTTTTCCATCCTCTTTTTCAGCTTAGAGCTCTAGGCCAGACTAGTCATAAAAAATAGAGCAGATTTCAGGATAAAACACTCAGAGAAACCACATCCTGCAAGTTGTTGGATGGTGTTGTCCTGGTGGTGAGGGGGCGGGGCTTTGTTGTGACATCACAAAGTGACAGGAAGTCCTGACGGCTGGTTTTAAGGCTCAGTTTCTGAATACAGGCTGTGTGCATTTCTCTGTGGACTGAGGCTTTGATACTTTCACAGTATTAATATAGAACCTAGAGCTGCTTTATAATCACACTACACATGGACATCTACCTTTATACTGTATGGAGCTTTAACACAAACATCTACCTTTATACTGTATGGAGCTTTAATACAAACATCTACCTTTATACTGTATGGAGCTTTAACACAAACATCTACCTTTACTTTGTCTTGTCTGAGCTGTAAACACATTTCCTTTGGGATAACAAAGTTTATATAATGTTTTTTTTAGTGTCCTTCTCTTTTCAATCCCAAACAAATGAAAGTCTCGGTGGCTGATCTGTGGTGGTTGATGACATGTGCATAAAACAAAAGAGTGTCCAAACTCAGTTTCACTGATAACCAATATTTCCTAATATTTCCAATGAGTCCTTTTATAAACAAAAAGTTCCAACATGGTGGAACGAGAAGGACACTGATTGTCTCACAGATATAAATAGCCCTCACGCCCCTCATGCAGTACGTCACTTCCTGTTTGAAAAGGAACTTAACCAAAAATAAAACCCAACAAAATAAAACACAACATTAACACAAAAATAAAAGCTTAATGGTCCCACTTTAAAAACAGATATACGACTATCCCTCTGTTTTTTCTTTAGTTTATTTCCTATAACTTTTGGCCTTATTCTTAAAGGGACATTGTGTAACTTCTCCTGTTATCTATTCATGAAAATCGATTATTTGGTTCAAAAGTCAGTTTTTCATTAACCAGTAATCCCCCCCATCAACAAACTGAAGTGTTCCTTTCAGCTCTGAATGAGCCGTTCATATCATTCATATCTCCATGGAGCGGGTAAGCTCGGTGCTGCTGCCATGTGGTGTCGCCATGTTTTTACGTTCAGTGGCAGCGTGACGGTAGGAAACCACGGAAACTCAGTGGAGACACCGGAGCTGTCGGCTCAGGTCGAGGTGGCGTCTGTGAAAAGTCACCGCGGTAACGCAGTGAGGAGGAATGGAGCGTTACACTGATGCTGCATTCACCTGCAGTCGGGCAGACGGCCGTCGGTAACAAACCAGATGTCATTTTAGTCACAGAAGTCCAGAGAAAGCCGGTAAAACAATACGACATCGCCATGACAACACATTGTCACGTGTATTGTTTTGCCTTGTGCTGACTGACCACTTGTTTACATAGAGGCTTGTTTATGCCGTTACGTGCAGCGGCTGTCGTCCGTCTGCCGTCCGCCCAATTTCAGGTGAATGCAGCATGAAAAATATGATTGAGTTGCTTGCGATATACAACCGCAACGCTAGATGGGAGGAATTCCTACACAATGTACCTTTAATGGTTGTGTGTTTTGCTTATTTCTGTCGTGTGGTGTGGTTTCTGTGTGTGGTGTTATCACCATCTCCAGCTCTGGTGGACTTTGCACATTTGGATTTCTTGTCTTGTATTTTCCCTGCTGAACAAACAAACTCTTGAACCTTGAATCCACGCTGCAGAAAAGCTCTGTCTTCTCTTTCACTCTCTGAGTCTTGACTCCCTGCAGTGACGACATCAGGAAACGTGGTAAACACCGTGTGTAATCATCTAAATCCTTGAATATTAAACCAGGTAGAGTGTGTGAGTGTGTGAGTGAGCTGCTGGCTGCAGGTTCAGGTTCCCAGTGAGGAGCAGCCGGGCCGATCGATGCTGCAGCAGCGGAGGATGTGCCGTCGACCAATCGTCTGCGTGATCTGCAGGCCACTCTCGGCGCCTTCGTGCTCTTTGGCTCGGCCGCTGACAGCCGCCTCCATCACCGCTGATGTGTGGCTATAAAAAAAAAAGAAAGAAAAAAAAAGAAAATCGAGCCGGGCGTGCTGGTGGCTCTGATGCTTTGATTACCCCGAGGCCTGCAGCTGCCGCTCTGTCCAATTAGTGTTATGGATGAGCTTCGTCTCCTCCCTCTCTCCCCCCTCCTCCTTACTCTCCCTCCATCTTGGCCCCTGGCCGGCGTGTCGGCCCCCGGAGCCAGACAGGGAGAGCGAGGCAGTCGCCGGACCTCGGGGACCTTTATCGGAGAACTCATCCAGCAAAAGAGGAGGAATCTTTTGAAGTCAGCTTGTTTTCACCTGAGAATCCGACTGTAAAGGTGTTGTTCCCACTCCGCCGCTGAAGAAACGGTGTAATTGGTACAGTTGGCCACATTTTCTCCAGGAAAAACCATCCAGAGGCACCAACTTCACATCAAGCCTGTTAACTCAAAGTAATCCATCTGCTGTGGGGATCATTACCAGCAGACAGGAGTTAACCCGGGTCAGAGATCCAGGTCCACACACACACACACACACACACAGAGTAAAGCTACAATCTATAATCAGACATTCTCAAAATATTAATGAGATGCCGCAGGATGAGTCATGTAGAGAGATAAATGAGATCTGTTTTATCTGACAGTAAAGTACACAAAGAATAAATTTAATAAAATAACAAAATATGACTTCATCTTCCATCTCCCATGCTTGATCCAATAAAAAAATTAGAGAAGATTTCACAATAAAACACTCTTGGATGGTGGGTCCAGGTGGTGAGGGGGCGGGCCTTAGTTGTGACATCACAAAGTGACAGGAAGTCCTGACGGCTGGTTTTAAGGCTCAGTTTCTGAATACAGGCTGTGTGCATTTCTCTGTGGACTGAGGCTTTGATACTTTCACAGTATTAATATAGAACCTAGAGCTGCTTTATGCACACTACACATGGACATCTACCTTTATACTGTATGGAGCTTTAACACAAACATCTACCTTTATACTGTATGGAGCTTTAACACAAACATCTACCTTTATACTGTATGGAGCTTTAACACAAACATCTACCTTTATACTGTATGGAGCTTTAATACAAACATCTACCTTTATACTGAATGGAGCTTTAACACAAACATCTACCTTTATACTGTATGGAGCTTTCATAGAAACATGACAACATGGAAACAGCAACACAAGCACACTGCAGCATCACAATCCTCCATGTGAAAAAAAAACAAAAACTGCGCTGCACAAATATTAAGTTTCCGCAAACTAAACCAGCAGCGAACGTGTGGAGCAACAGCAGAGTGAGACATGTACAGTGAGGAGGAGGAGGAGGAGAAGGCAGCAGCGGCAGCTTCTGTCAAAACAGGTAAAGAAAATAATGACTGAGTGATTTATGGAGGAAGCAGCAGGGTTAATGGAAGCAGGTACGGAGAAGTGTATTAATACTTGAGTTTATCACGGTTTTATTATCAGTCTGGCGGCTGCAGCAGCAGCTGTACGTCTCCACGCTGCACTCGTCAGCGGTGCATCTCCCCTGGGATCAAAGCTACTGAGCACATTAAACAGCCATCTCCCAGCTGCTTTACACTGATTTTTACTCGTCAGACAGGAAGAAATACATTTCAAAGTGAGAAAGAGGGGGGTGGGGGGTGGGGTGGGGGGGATGCAGAGATGCACAAAGCAAGACACCAACCAGAGTCACCGATATTAGCCCAGTTAGTGTCTGACAGCCTGTGGGTGACATGTCCTCCTGCGTTTCTGCTTTCCATCTGCAGGAATAATCCCCGGTCCAATCCACCTGTCATACAACCCCCCCCCCACCTTACCCACTCCCCTTGTGCATGTTTTATTTATGAGTGTTTCATGAATAGATGTCCTCTGTGTTTCTGTCATCCATAAATTGCAGGGTATTCTGGGAGGCTCTGCAGCGTCGCCGTCGTCGTTAGAGCCGAGGTTTTTCCAGAGGTTCGGTTCAGAGGAGGAGGTCAGCGCCCACTGTGTTGCTGCTGCTGCCGCCGCAGAGGAAAGCAGCAGTGGTGGTGGTGGTGGTGGCGTGAGATAATAAATGGGTGCGCAAAAGCGAAAGCTAGAATGCACGAGGAAAAGCCTCTGTTTTTTTTGTTTTTTTGCTCTTTTGTCACCCTGACAGGTGAGACAGAGAAGGAATAGTCCTCGCCTGAAATGTGCGAAACAAGCAGCATCTCAGTGGAGAGCAGGGTGCGAACATGGCGGTGGTGGCGGTGGCGGCTCGCAAACGAACAGAGCAAGGGCACCAAAAAAAACAAAAACAAGAGACAGTCACAAACATGAGGCCTCGGCTGGAAAACACACTGATATGTTTATTCTGTGTGCTGGAGTGAGTGGATGGAGTTCATCTCGTCTGTAACGTGGTATATTGATGTGTTGATGAAAAGAAGGGATCACTGCCGACACGTCTTCACTTGCATTCAAAAAAGTAGTTTATTAACAAGAAGAACAGTGTACAAAAAAATGTCGAATCTTGGAGAATCTCATGGTGCCAATGTGAGATCTCTCTCTATGGCTCAAAACCACAATCTTTATATAGACCTTTTCAGAGAGTATAAACAAAGACAGGTGTGGCTCATTAGAAAACGCTCTGGTACACTAAATGGAATGGAGCCTTAATTAGTATCCTTGGTAACACCTGTATTTGTTTATACTCTCTGAAAAGGTCTATACTTTCTAACTCCAAAACTCCACCTTCTCCCCACATAAGGATATAGCTTACCATATTAGGCATTAACTGTTCGACATTAATGGAAGCATTCTGTAAATCCAAACAATACCTGTATCTGTCTAACATACACAGTTCATGTTTTGTGTTCATAAACACAAGACAGGATCTAGCCTATATATAATTTTACGACCTTGGGTTCATCCTTCGGACGAGGCTAAACATTAAGGCTCCGTGAACAACAAAAACACATTCTCCTCGGGTACCTCTCACAAGGGTCACTCATGTCTCATCTATTACTGTAACTAAACACTTTCTCCCAGAAAAACAGAAAAACATAATGCATGACATTAAAGCAAAAAGTTCAGGTGGATAATACACTACACAGTAACAGACGGATAGAGAGAGAAAAAACTAGCAGAGATTTGAGAGGCACAATGGAGCTCAGAACAATTACACAGAGAAAAGAGACACAGTAATACACACAAAGACTTTTCAAGGTGAGCTGCTGTTTACTGTAACAACAGAGAGCTGGAGGTGTGTTGGTCTAGATGGGCTCAAACAAAGACTGGGACAGGAGTGGGTGGTGTCAGCCCCGTCGACGCTTTGTTCCCAGGTCAAAGTAAAATCATCACAGAGGAACTGACGTTGATCTGAGGACTCATTTAAAAAAGAAAAAAAAGGACCTGAGTTTATATTTATTCACCAACTGAAAGAACCTGGATATTTATTTATTCTCTCAATGCGAGAGCAGCACATAGCCTACCGTCCAGATGCAGATGTGTGTACTAGTAGTAGGGGTCCATGCCTATGTTCCCACAGCCTTATGTTCCCACATTTGAGATTTATCACATGGCACGTGCTCTGCTACTGTACGTGTGGAAAGATGTCTATGGGTGTGATGTTATGGGAACATAGGGCCTAAGGGCCTAGGGCCTTTCAGTGGGAAAAAAAGTTAGAAATGTGGGAACATAGGGCATCCTGTCATTCCGACATCCCATCAGTCTCACATCCCACCATTTAGACATCCCACCATTCTGACAAGGTTTCATATACAAAGGAAATGTGCGTTACACAACAGGTGACTCTTTCCTACTTCTCTGGACTCTCTCAATCTATCTGGCCTGTCTAGCCTCTACCTGGTCTTTTTACTGAACTTAACCAACTCCTTTCATCATTGCCTTTCCAGTGAAAAATACTTTTTCGGAAAAAATACGCTATTAAAGGAATTGTCGGAATGGCAGGATGTTTAAAAAGCAAAAACAAAAATACTGTCATTCTGACCATAAGAGGCAGGAATTGTCGGGATAATGGGACGTTTTATAGAAAATTAAGTGTTGCCATAATTAGAGGCCTATGTCGGACTGGTGGGATGTCGGAATGGCGGTTGCCCCCCCGTGGGAACATAGGGCTGTGGGAACACAGGGCCTAATTTTCAGTGGAAAAAAAAAAAGTTAGAAATGTGGGAACATAGGGATGTGGGAACATAGGAATGACCCCTGTAGTAGGCCTATTGCATGAGCATGATGGCACTGCCTGTGAGTGAGTGACTATGTGCGCTGTCTGAATGACATATGAATGACTGACAGAGATTGTCACTGCCTATGTGAGAGAGAGATGGTCAGGGATGGCGCTGCGCGAGAAGATAGAGTCAGAATTTGCATGATCGACAACAGGAACATGAACATGTTGGAAGTTTGAAGTTTCCAAGTTGGAGTTCTGGCTGAACGCAGCATAATAGTTATTGTCAGGGAAACCGATGCTGCCTGTGTCACATCGACCTGTTTGGCTGAATTGTTGAACTTTGTGTTTCCTGTTTCTGAGCTGAGCTAAAATATAAAGATAAACCTCATGATTGTGTCTCCGTTGGACTCCACTGGCTAAAAAAAAAAACTGGTGAATTTCCCCAAACTGCTCCTTTATGCAACACCTGGCTGTGCTTACATACCCTACATTACACAAGCAAAAAAAATAAAAATATTTTGGGGCAACCCAGACAGAAAAGCTGAATAATTTAAATCCTCAGTAGTAAATAAGTGTCCTAGTAGCAGAATGCTGTTGCAGGATAAAGTGTAATTACAGGAACTGCCAAGGTGTGTCTGAGGCATATGGCTGCTTCTCGCCGGGCGACTGTTGTTTCTCCGCTGGGTTTTAGGGAAGACGGACGCCCGTCTTTGTTCTGGGATTTGTGACAACAATATGTGATTACTGCTGTTTTATTTATGGCCGCCTGCTTCTCTTATTTTCCAGCTTCCTTGTTTGTGTCCCCCCGCAGAGGATTTCAGCTGTTGCCAAAGGCTGCGTCCCGGTCATTCATCATTTAAAGGTGCCAGTCAATAAATTATATGAGTGAATGATTCATTCGGGCACTAAGTGCAAGCAAATACTGTGTAAGCCGCTGTCCGTGTTCGTGTACAAAAGAGGAGCTTCCTCTTTAATTCATCAGCCTGTTTCTCACTGAAAACTCTCTGGATTCCTCTGGAAGAAACAACAACAAAAAGCTCAGACCTCAGAAACACAAGGAGAGCTGCACTGGGAACCACAGAGCAGCTCCACAAACAAGCACTTTTATTTTATGTTTTTACTATATTTTGCTTCAGTGACAGTACATGTCCTCAAGAACTTTACTGGACTAGTAGTAGTACATCCATTTTACATATGGAGCCTCGTCTCAGAGGGAAAATACTGCACTTTCTGCTTCAATACATTTATATAGGACCAGTCTCTGAACCTTTGAGTGCACATTTCATACTTTCATACACTTTATAGATGATCTTATAAAACAGTGGCATCTGCTAGAAAACTGTGTCTCTTATACTGTTTCATTAATGCTGAATCCATCATTGAAAAAAGTATAAAAATATAATCACAACCCTCTGAAGTCGGCGCCATCGTATATGATGGCGGGGGTTATGATGATGTTACCTCATCAAGGATATGTCTGGAATGCCGAAAAAAAAAAACGAAAAAACCAGAAGCTCAGTAATCCAGCCTTAAAATCCAGGGTCCAATTGGAAATGCGTTTGCCGTCAAATTATGTGCCAACTTTTGAAGTTCACTTTCATCGAGATTGTTGCTCCGTTGCCTTAATTATCGAAAAATCTGCCATAAATGTGATAAATAATGCGTAGATTTTGCATTTTAAGCAAGCCAACACCAGATGTCAGAAATTCACCAACAGATGGAAGGAGTTTGTCCAAAGCCACCTGAAAAAAAAAGATGTCAATTACTTGATGACAGGGCCGAGGTTTTACAAGCATTAATACACAAAGAGAGAAATATATAACGGCAATGCACAGACTCTGAAGGGTTAAACACATTGTAGATTGGCTTATCAATCCAGTATCAATATGGGATGAATGCTTTAAAGGGATAAGCCAACTTTTTTTTTTCATGTCTTGCCTCACTGAGTCCATGACCAGCAGATAGACACCATCCTTTTGACTGTGCGTGCAGTAACAAGGGAGATAGAGCCGTATCGCCCGTAATTAGCTTAGCTCAAATGCTGGAAGTGTATGGGTAGTGTTAGCCTGCCTCCTACCAGAGCAGAAATCAGCAGTCAGAAGCTGATTTCATTTTAGCTGTAAACTCTGTAAATATATCACTTTATCAACATTTCAAACACTTTTGGGCGAGAAAGTAGCCGTTTAGATCAACAGTGTTTCATTAATTTGTCTAAATACCAGCTGTTTACAATTTTGTTCAGACGAATTTGGCACTACTCAAGCTAGCCGTTGTGACCACCGCACTTGCGGTTACTTTCACAAAATAAAACACCCGTTGCCCTTTACATACAGAAAACCATGATGATAGAATTTGTGCTTTTACTTTGAAATAGGAAGCTAACCTACCCTCGATGTAGCTAGCTTGAACCAAAATAAAGCGTCTTTGCTTGAACCCTCCGTTTAGACCGATCTCGTCCCGTTACCGGCATTTGACCGCTCAAGATGACTTACCGGAGAGTTTTGTCAGCTCTGAGACGAAGATCGGTCCACCGGTTTCTGTTTAGAGTTCCTGAAGAGTTTCTCTGATGACTTTAGGTGGAGGCAGGCTAACACTACCCATACACTTCCAGTGTTTGAGCTAAGCTAATTACGGGCGATACGGCTCTATCTCCCTTGTTACTGCACGCACAGTCGAAAGGATGGTGTCTATCTGCTGGTCATGGACTCGGGAGTGAGGCAAGACACATTACTAAAAAGGTTGGCGTATTCCTTTAACTAATGTCCAACTAATGATTAATATTGTGTAGTCATTATGAGGTGTTGATCAGCGGGTCTGTAAACCATCTCCAACATCCTCACAGGTCTGTGTGAAGGATGAAAAGACACTTCTCTGACTCACCGACACTCACAGGTTCAACTGGAGCTCAGGAGGAACTCAACATTTCCTACTTTATGACTTAAATTTAAAACAAGTACAGCTGGAATTGGAGACATTTTTTTGCGTTTTCCAATCCGCCTGTTGCCTTCTCTCAAATAAACTCAGCAGCAGTAACAAACAGCACAGCAGGCGCTCGTGTCTCTGGCTCGAAGCCCCAGCTCCGTTTTATTGAAGCTCCAGCGCATCATGTTAGAAATTTAAAAAGATAAAATAAAACTTCACTCAACAGACAAAAAAAGAGCAAATATTGGATAGTACAAAACTGTTACCAAACGCCTCCTTCTTCTCTTTCAACATTTTGGAAAATTGGCCCATTGCCATAATCCCTACAGTCATAGCAGTAGGTTCGTTACCTTTAATTGTCGGTGCAAGCTATTTTTAGAACGGCGGAGCAGAGCTGTGAGCTGCTCAGAGCTACGCTACGGAGGCTCATTGGATTTCTTGGTTTCCCTCATCAAACTCATCAAATACACAATCCAACAACTCCACAACGCTCTGGTGGACAAGTTGTGACCTGCACGTTCACCACACTATGAGAAAATAACACAACGTTACCAGACAGAGTTGTTTTAGAGGGAACCTACTGCTATGACTATAGGGATTATGGACCAATTTGCCAAAAATATCACTTTAATTTTTTATTTGTGAAAACCTCAGACTGGAAATTGGCGCCGTGAACCTGCACTATTCAACAGCTCTAATTACAAAACCGGTTTTCATAAGTGCAGGCTCTTCCTCCTCCTCTTCCTCTTCCTATGTGGTTACGTAACCACCACCATCTTCTGTCGGAGTGAGGAGATTCATTTTCATCTGTCACGGTCTTAATATCTGCCGCCGAGCGAGGCAGCGAGCTCTGCGGAGCGGCTCGGAGGCCCCACTCGGCGACAAGAGGCAACTTTCCTTTTTTTTTTTTCTCTTCTTGTTTTTTTTTCCGGTTGAGTGTTTGTGGAATAAAAGCAACAGGAAGACAGACACAACGACACAACGACAGAGCAGCGCGCGGCACCCGAGGCCATAATTATCCTGTTTGTTTCGAGGCCGCCGTTTTTGTTTTATTCAAATCTCCGCAGGGCCGACGACGACGGCGCGGCAGCCCGGGAAACTCTCATTTTACTGTCATGTCAGGTTCTGTCAGTGTGAAGACGCTGCTTTGCATTAAGTGTTTAAGGGTTGAGTCTTTTGTTACAGTGCAGAGAGGCGTTTTAACAGCCTCGCCAAATGAGATGCACATTCATCACTGTGAAAACAAGAGGCCAGATCAACATCCTCCGGTTACAGGAGCTGCTTGGTTCGGAGTCGGAGCAGCAAAGAGGTCGGCTTCAGGTTGTGGGCATAAGTATGTGGACACCTGAAGATGATTTCTCTATTGTCAGTGACTACTATGTTTTTATTTTATTATTATTTTTTATTCTTGTCTATATTCTGAATTCTATATTCTACAGAGGGGATTGTTGATATATCATTCATACAACATTTTATTCCAAAAATCAGGGCAAAATAAGATTTTTTTTAATGCTGGTGACAGTATTTTCTCATTTACAGAGTGATAAAAAGAGATATCCAAAATCCCCTCAGTAAAAACGTCTGACTCTAATATGTCAACAAAATAAAACAAAAATTTTGAAAGGAGCTTTATCCATTGTTCAGATTTTGGTTCTGGAAATGTATGCAAATTAGCGCATATTTCATTAGATATTGCCTCATTTACATGTTCAAACATAAAATTTGACAAAGCTTGTAATACAAAATATATTTGTCTCAATGTAAGTGATAAACTTGGGAAGTTTCATGGTGATATCTGAAATTTTCACCTTAAAATACATTTTAAAAAACCCATACATACAAACACAGACATTTTTGTCCACTTAAAGGGTCATGGATGTTGTTAAAATGCATTACAAGTCCAAAAAACTGACTTTCATGCTGAAACTTGGGACATCCAGAGTTTACCCAAGGATACACCTACTTGCCAAAAATCAGACCCCAGTGACCTTTCATTTGACCGTGAGGAGTTGGGAAAATGTGAGAGGTGGAAACGTGAAAACAGTGTATGAAATACAGTATGTAGATGTGTATTTAGGAGGCGTCTGTGCATCACGCTCCACTTCCCCTGCACAACCTCCAAAAACAACGTGTGAACACACTGGACCTCACACCTCCTTCTCTCCTCCACCTGTCCACATCGCTCCAACCCCTCCACCCCCACGCCAAGTTATTGGATTTTCATGTTTGCTGCTGATGCTGAGTCTGTAGAGACGACGGAGCCAAACACACAGGAGCGATCTGCTGTGACCAACTCTGTTAACATTATTAACCTATAATTAGATCATGTGACCTACTTTTTTAAGCGTATGCAGCTGTAATGACGCTTTAACTTTATTTATTAACCTTCTGGCATATAAATAGCCTAAAGATTGACTCATTTGTCAAGATTCTGATTTATTACTCTGAACTGTAAATATATTACAAAGCCACATTATTGTCACTCATTTCCTGGTTTATATGCAAATAAATAAAGGAGTGTGTTGTGGTGTTTTAGCCAATCAGCAGACAAACAGGAAGGAGAGTGGAGTCAGTGTCTGGCGTACGGCTCTTAATGATGCAATAAAGTTTTATTCATTTGAATTGGTGGATTTAATTCAGGTGTCAGGGGCGGAGCTTCAGTGTGTGTGTGTGTTTGTGTGTGTCTGCGTTCAGACTGGGTGTGAACATCTGTCTCAGTTCAAGGTGTTCACGCATCCACAAGATGCATTCAGGACCCGTAGGAGATCTCAAGTTCTTAGGTGGTCCGGACCACACTGCAAAAATCAATCTTTCCAAGAATATTTGTCTAATTTCTAGTCAAAATGAATCTATTTCCACTTAAAATAAGACTCAGCACCTAAAAATGAGCTTGTTTTGAGATAATTTTAACTTGTTTCAAACATATTTTCACTTGAAATAAGTAGAAAAATGTGCGAGTGAATAAGAAAGAAAAAATCAATAAAATCAGATTATTTTAAGTGAAAATATGCTTGTAAGAAGTAAAAAGTGTCTAAAAACAAGCTACTTTTTAATGTGATGAGTCTTATTTCAAGTAGCCTATAATGAGATCTGTTTCGACTAGAAAGAAAGAAAGACAAATATTCTTGGTAAGATTTTGAGTTTTTGCAGTGCACATGTGTGTTTTGTGCTAGTGAGACTTTGTGTGTTTGTGTTTGTGTGTGTGCGTGAGACTGAGTCAAAGTAAACTTTGTGTGTATGTGTTCATGGTGATGATGGAATATGTTGCCCGGGGCAACAGCAGCGTGACTGTACTGGGTGTGCTGTAGCCAATGGTTCCAGTTAAGAAGAAGTGAACTCGGTGTACCGGCCCTTTAAATAGACCTGGACGTCCACATCGTCAGGACGACCTGGACACGGTCAACCTCCGTCCTCGTCGGCAGCAGCAGGTCAGAGAAGCCCCCCCTCCCCAACCGACTCGCACCCCCCCACCCCTCCCAACTTGCCCCGGCAGGTGATCCATCAGCTCCAGGTGGGCGGGGCCAACTGCTGCCAGGAACCAATCACCTGAGAGAAACCCCCAACCCCCCCTCCAACACCCAAACAGCTGCTACTGCTGGTGCGATGGAGGAGGGGAGGGGGGAAGGGAGGGGAGGCAAGGGAACCCCCCCTCCTCCTCCCTCCCCAGGTGAGAAGTGAGGACGGTTTTAGAAACAGCCAGTGGACTGATGGAGCGTCCGGGACGCAGCAGAGGACGCTGAGAACATCTCGGTCAGGACGCCACGGCGCCCAGCTGAGGACAGCAAGGACACAGGGAGGGGGGGGGGGGGGGGGGTAGTGTGTTCCCAAGGACGAGTCAGCTGTGGCCCAGAGGAGGAGGAGGAGGAGGAGGAGGAGGAGGAGGAGAGAGGAGGAGGAGGAGAAGCCAGATAAACAGTTAAAGGATCATTTCTCTTTAAAGCAGAAGTAAGCGATCCGGTGGTTTTGGCTAACTTCCTGTCAGCCGATGGAGTTAGCAGTCCCCGCCCTCGTCCCTACGTCACCACATTCACACGCATCCCTTGGCTGCACACACAGAGAGGACCGCCCCTTTATGCCGTTCTCTCTCCTCATTGGATAAAGGTTGTAGGATACAAGGAAAGTTTTCTCCTCGGTTTACAGCAGAGCAGAGTGACTGACAGACCCGTGTTTCAGACCAAACACTCTATAGAAGTGATTGCTGTTAGAAGATAGAACTATTTAAGACTTATATTAACACAAATATTCCGCTTACTTCTGCTTTAACTTCCTGTTTAGAATAAACGTCAAAACTCAGCGTCCAGATGTTTGACCAGTTCTTCACCATTACATCAGTGCTTCAACAACAGGATGACATCATCATTACAGAGTCAGTTGTGTCTCTCTTCATCTCATTCACTCTCAGAAGTTCAGAGTCGTTAGTAAAGTGAAGTTCACAAAGTTCATGTTCTGTTACCTCAGCTCCATTTGATAACATCCTTCTCAAAATACTGAATACCCCCCCCCCCCCAAAAAAAAAACTCTTTATCCTTTTAGTCGCTGAATAAAATAAAACACAAAACACACAGTAAAAACTCTAAAGCTCTGACTTTTATTCTAAATCTCTGGCTTTGCCTCAGACACTGAACTTGGCGGCGGAAACACTACTGATGAACATAAATGAAAAATAAAAAAAGGCAGTGATTTACAATAAAAGCTAAAAGTTTTACATCTCTTTACTTCATGTCTCTCTCGTCTGTGTTTATCTTCGCTGGTTGAACTCAGTGTCTCCGTCGTCCTCATCGATGTTTCTTCTCTCTTCCCATTGGCCGTCGGCCGTCGTCCAAACACGACTCTGAACTGAAAACTTCTTCTGCTGCTAAAACAAATCCACAAACCCACATCATGGATTTTTTCCTCCTCCTCATTTTAATTCCAGTAAATCTGACCACACACAGAGACGTTATGAGGTTTCTACATTCAGACAGAACAGGGAATAAAAGCAATGATGTTGTGTGTTTGACTATTAAAAGTAAATTTACACGACTGAGGCTTCATCCAGACTATAATATACTGTGTGTGTGTGTGCTAAATCCTGTTTCCCTACATTTGTGCAAAGTCAGAGCTTCACAGCCTCTGAGCACTTATCACAACAGCCATAAGACTCAGTCTTTGATTAATTCCCGGGCATTAACCTCACTAATAAAGGAATTATAGGATTAATGTTCTCCTAAATGGCTCCGTGTGAAATCTGGGATTCCCTCAGGAGAGAAACGACGGAGCGACGAGCGGTTCCCCGCGAGGAAACAGGGTTCCTCTGTCTCCTCTGTTGTTCCTGGTTTGTTTTGTTTTGTTTTGTTTTTTGCTGGGAGAGTTGAGAGCGAATAACGCTGTTGTTTCCCAGCATGTGTCCTGCTGGAAGTAGAGCAGAGCAGACAGGCACCTGAACGCCTCACGCTCCTCCTCCTTTGCAACCCGACACTGACGACTCGTCGCTTGTGCACGCTGCGTTAGCAAACAGGCTAACGATGCTTCGTGTGACCTGTCAGCCTTGTTTGAAGAGAATTATCCTTCAGTTTGTACCACATCCATGGCCCCTGGATAAAATTTAGACATCAGTTACTCCCAAAATATAGAGCTGGGTCTTGACTAAACATGAAAATAACTTTTAACATGGGTTTCAAAATGTTTAACCCCTGTTTTTGCTGCTAAAACACAAAATGTATGGGGCTCTATGGGTTTTTTGGCTGGTGACAGTATGCATGTTAGTGATAAAAAAGAGATATCCAAAATCCCCTCGGTGAAAACTTCTGAGTATAATATGTCAACAAAATAAAACAATAAATTTGAAAGGGGCTTTATCCATTGTTCAGATTTCGGTTCTGGATATTAGTGCATGTTTCATTAGATATTGCCCAGAATTTGACAAAACTTGTAATACAAAAAAATATTTGTCTTAATGTGAGTAATAAACTTGGGAAGTTTCATGGTGATATTGTTAGTTACATTTTTTGCTTTAAAATACATTAAAAAAACCCATGAAGGGTCATGGATGTGGTTAAAATTCATTATGGGTCCAAAAATTGGACTTTCATGCTGAAACTCGGGACATCCAGAGTTTACCCAAAGACACACCTCCTTGCCAAAAATCAGGCCCCAGTGACCTTTCATTTGACCGTGGGGAGTTGGGAAAGTCAAAAAATGTCCAGGGGTATAACAGGAGGGTTGTGGCCAACTTAATTATGACTCCTCGGCAGCGGCCTGACTTCCTGACAGCAAGGAGCATTGTGGGAATTATCTGCCCGTTGTAGTGCAGTGTGTTAAACATTTCGAAAGGTGCTGATTTGCTTTGGATAATCAGATTTTTGTTGTCGTGGAGATAAAAGCGACAGGATAAACAAAAACTCCAGCTTGTTTGTTGTTGGAGGCGGCTGGAGTCGTCGCCGTCGTCGTCGTGGCACAAAGAGGACGGTTAGCCGAACGCTCCATGAATATTCACAGGAAGCATCCCTGGGGGAGGACAGACCCAATTAACAAATCCCATTAATTATCAGACTATCACAACTGATTAGGATACGGCCGTCTGCTCTCGGCTCACCGCGGCCCACATTTTCTGCTTCACGGAAGAGTTGGAGAGAGAAAATGAAATGGAAGAGAATAAAAAAAAATAAAAGCAAACCCTCCTTCCCCCCACCACTACCACCACCACCGCCGCCGCTGCTGCCGCCACGTACGATCAGCTGCTGCTCGAGTGGCCTCGCTAACACGAGCTTGTTAATACAGAAACACCACAGACTGTGACGAGGGAGCGGACAGCAGGAGATTAATACCAGAGAAAACTCAGCCGGGGAGACAGAAAGGCAGAGAAAATCCAAGCTCCATTTGTTCCCTCTGAAGATCCCAGTGTCTCAGGAACCGTCTGATTCCGCTCAGTGGAGGAAAAGCAGCCAGTGGAGTTTTTTGTGTTTTTTTTGTGTTTTTTTGGAAGAGACTAGCTCCCCTGCTGGATCACCACCAGAGTCCGATAGAAAACAAATTACATCTGGTAACTGAATCCAAATGAAGCATCAAGGCTGCAGTGGATCAGTCAGTCAGTCAGTCAGGAACCGTCACTGCTGCTGAATGGACTCACACTCGTACAGAGATTTTTCTAATTGTGTCGGCCACTTAAGCGAAAGCTGCATTCACACTCACATCCATTATTCAATTCACTCTTTTTTTTTTCTTTGCACAGATTCAAATCATAACAAACACTTTACAAGGTCGAGTGTTGAGGTTGAGACCGCTCCATATTACCGAGACATGTGTGGAGAAAAAAAAAAAAAAAAACGAGACTCAGACTCTGCAGCTGCTTTTATATGTTGAGACGTGAGTCATAATGTGTGATGATTGATTTTAGATTGAAGTTATTATTTCAGGCTTTTCTTTACCTTTATACCCAGTAAATGAGCGTCCCGGTCAGGAGTCAAGCTTGCGATCTCCTACATGACCCATTCAACCACCACAACTCCCCAGTCTGTGATTATCTAATAACTTTATCATGTTGTTCTTCCTTTGGCCTGAGGGTGGAGCTGCAACATTTAAAGTCACAGACAAACAAGGTCAAAGTTGAAACTTCATATTTCATATTTTAGTTTAGAAAAAAGACGCTCCACTACGAGTCAGTTTCTGTTTCCCGTGGGTTTCCCCATGACTCCGCCCGCTTTAGGAGACCAACAGACCGTGACTCCGCCCGCTTTAGGAGACCAGCAGACCGTGACTCCGCCCACTTTAGGAGACCAGAAGACAAAGACTCCGTCCCCTTTAGGAGACCAGAAGACAAAGACTCCGCCCCCTTAGGGAGGCCAGCAGATCATGACTCCGCCCCCTTTAGGGGACCAGCAAACCGTGACTCCGCCCGCTTTAGGAGACCAACAGACCGTGACTCCGCCCCCTCTAGGAGACCAACAGGCCGTGACTCCGCCCCCTTTAGGAGACCAGCAGCTGCAGCAGGTCTTGAGTCTATTGACTCCAATGGGAGAAGTGAATGTGAGCTCTGATTATGGTTGATTCTTTCTCTCCTGAGTCACTGAAGTAAAATATTGGACTCATTTTATCACAAGACACATCTCTTCTGAACATTTTGACACAAAAATTGACAAATTTCAGAGAAAATTATCTCAACATGTTCGCAAATTTTCGTAATGTTAAATATGACTGTTAGCTGTGTAAATATTGAATGTTATCATAAGATAATATAAACAGCTCACTTTCCTCTACGACAACTTTAATAAATACACACACACACAAGGGGATGGGTGACCACGCCCACTTTAGGAGACAGGAAGTGTAGCTGAACCATTTCATTTCATTAGTGCAGTGTGTAGTGAGACATCTGGTCAGAGTAGAGGATCTTTGTCTATGATGCTTCTCTGTGCAGGTGGAGGAAGACGAGGGTGGAGCCAATCCCAGTTGACACAGCTTCACCTGGACAGGTCACCAGTCATGCACAATCAAACTTTTGTGCACAATAAGTTGTGTTTTGACTGTAGAGGGAAACGGAAAACATGCAAACTCCACCCAGAAAGGCCTCAGGCCCGGGAATCGAACACATTACCATGAAACTTTGTGCGCTAACCACCGCACAACCGTGCCGGCTCATGTTGAAACTAATAGATCTTAAAATGTAGACTCAGACGTTTCCCCTGTAGCTTCTCTGATGTTTAACTTGGAGCTTTGATTTTAATTAAGTGATTTGAATTTCACATTTCCCGACTTAACTAGTGCCAAGTTTAATCAGTCGATTATTAAACATAACTTCACAAAGTGCCTCGTTACAGACAGAACAAACACTCTGGACACATCTCGAACATCCTCCTCTTCCTCTGTGTGTGGGCCGCCCGCCAGCTGCTGGGAGCTGATGACCATGATCCAATAGAAATCCCAGCAGCAGGTCGCAGGCTTCGCATTTCAAACCCAGCAGAGACTGATGGAGTGATTTGGAGCGCGCCCGTTGAGTTCAGCGGGGGAGGATACGGGAGGCGGGGGAGAGGCCGTTCTTATAGAAAACAACACATGATAATTATCCCACTGGTGAGCCAATAAGAGCCCAAGTCTTTCTTAGCTGAGGCTAAATCATTTTAATTATGAAGACAGTGGAAATCAATATGTTGTCTGTACATGCACTCGCACTCAGCGGGAAGTCAGATATCCAATTATGCTTATCTTATTGCTGTGATTAACAGGGAGTGGTTTGACCACACAGGAGGCGGCGGCGGTACAGTGAGGCGGCTCCTTCGCTGCTGTAAATCCCCCGTCAATCATCCACATGCAAACAGAGTTGTAGCACCATTCACAAAAAAAATGATATTGATCTAGTTTTCTTCTAATTTTCTAATTGATTAACTACACTGTTGATATGAAGACTAGTTTAGTTAACTGTCACAGCTCCTCTGGTTCCTGTTTATCCTGTTTCTCATCATCCGTCCACCAGATGTTCTCAGAGTTTCCTACAAACGTCACACTGTCTGTTATCACCTTCACCTGATCCTCAGATCGACTTAACAGCTTTCAAACCTTGTTACATGTTTTTATTAAAGCTCCATACAGTATAAAGGTAGATGTTTGTGTTAAAGCTCCATACAGTATAAAGGTAGATGTTTGTGTTAAAGCTCCATACAGTATAAAGGTAGATGTTTGTGTTAAAGCTCCATACAGTATAAAGGTAGATGTTTGTATTAAAGCTCCATACAGTATAAAGGTAGATGTTTGTGTTAAAGCTCCATACAATATAAAGGTAGATGTTTGTATAACATAAATGAAAGAACAAGCTCCTGTCCTCCTCTATCTCTGGGTCTGAACCAGAGCTGCAGCTTCACTCTGTCTAATATAGAAGCAGCAGTGACCTGCACAGGTGTGTGCTGACGGCAGGTGATAGCAGGTGGAACTGGGTCGTGGGTTATTTTACCTCAGAAAGGAAACAGTTCTGAAAGTTCTGCAAAAAAAAAAAAAAAGTTGTGTTTAGTTTAAAGTGAGAAGAGGTCGTGGATCTGCAGACTGAGTGAAACAGGAGATCATTGATTGGATCAGATGTTGATTGGTGCAGGTGGGAGGGGGGCGGGGCTTAGCACCTAAAAACCATAGGTTACCAAAACTCTCGAGGTGTGTGAAGTACAAAGGAGGCGAATGATACAGGAGAGAGTTGCCCTTCCCAAGATGGCCGCCGTGTGGCTACGCCGTGTCATTGGGCAGCAGCGGCGGGTGAGTCATCTAGTCTTCTTATATTAAAGCAGAAGTAAGCGGAATGTTTGTGTTAATATAAGTCTTAAATAGTTGTATCTTCCGACAGCAATCACTTCTATAGAGTGTTTGGTCTGTCAGTCACTCTGCTCTGCTGTAAGCCGAAGAGAAAACTTTCCTTGTATCCTACAACCTTTATCCAATGAGGAGAGAGAACGGTATAAAGGGGCGGTCCTCTCTGTGTGTGCAGCCAAGGGATGCGCGTGAATGTGGTGACGTAGGGACGAGGGTGGGGACTGCTAACTCCATCGGCTGACAGGAAGTTAGCCAAAACCACCGGATCGCTTACTTCGGCTTTAAATGGCCCAGACAGGCGGCTTCAGGCTGCAGATGTCCGAGGTTCCATGAACGCACCGTGGCAAGTTTTTGTTGTGTTTTCCAGTTTGGGGCCGTGTGTGTGTGTGTGTGTGTGTGTGTGTGTAGCAGCAGTGTGTGTGTGTGTGTGAAGCAGTGCTGCTGGTCACCTGGCTGTTCGTGCCTCTGCTTAGCACCGTGCTGTAAAGCAAGTGGAAATTCAATAAAGAGAAGCAGCCCTGCTCTCTCTCTCCCCCTCCCTCGCTCGGCCCGGTGCAGGCTGCATTGATCGATCTTTGGAGCCTGATTTGTTAACAATCCAGTTTTAATTAGCGTCTGCTACAGACAGAGACAGACGGATGAAACGGTGGTTGGATGTTGGATGGAAATCCTTAATTTTACAGAGATAGTTCAACATTTTTGGTAAATTGGCCCATTGCCATAATCCCTATAGTCATAGCAGTAGGTTCGTTACCTTTAATTGTCGGTGCAAGCTATTTTTAGAACGGCAGAGCAGAGCCGTGAGCTGCTCAGAGCTACGCTACGGAGGCTCATGGGATTTCTTGGTTTCCCTCATCAACAACTCCAAAACGCTCTGGTGGACAAGTTGTGACCTGCACATTCACCACGCTATGAGATAATAACACAACGTTACCAGACAGAGTTGTTTTAGAGGTAAATTCATGCAAAAAAGCTGACGCACGTTCCCGTATGGGGCGGTTTTTCATCAAGCAGTCTCTTACCTCTAAAACAACTCTGTCTGGTAACGTTGTGTTATTATCTCATTGCGTGGTGAATGTGCAGGTCACAACTTGTCCACCAGAGCGTTGTGGAGTTGTTGGATTGTGTATTTGATGAGTTTGATGAGGGAAACCAAGAAAGCTTGCACCAACAATTAAAGGTAACAAACCTACTGCTATGACTATAGGGATTATGGCAATGGGCCAATTTGCCAAAATGTTGAACTATCCCTTTAAACTGGAAGTTTGTCGCCCTGTGTGTGTGTTTTTGGTGTCTTATCTTCTCGTCTCTGATTGGTTCATCAGGATTCATCAGCTCTGATATCTTGTCCGTCTCATTTCCTGTCACAGCCACAGAGGTTGTTTTTTATTTTTTCTGCCTCCAGCTCAGTTTTGCAGCAGCGTCGCTCTGCTGCAGAACTCCTGCTGAGTTTCTGGCTCCGTCGCCATCCAGCTGGACCCCTCCCTCCCTCCCCCATCCCTCCATCATCCCTCCATCCCTCCACCGCTCCCTCCCCCTCGATGAAAAGATATCCTGGACGGCCCTGTCGGTCGTCGGCTGCGGTTGGCAGGCGGAGGTGGCTGGCTGCAGAATAGTCAAATCTGTTCCACATTACTCTCTGTTGCATTTCCTGTTTGTCCTCTGTGTGTGGGAATCGGTGAGCGGACACGCCGTCCACGCCAGCAGCAGCAGCAGCAGCAGTCCTCGCCGCCGGCTATGCCTCACTAGCGGCGAGCGCTAATGGAAAAGCTGGCTCTGGCAGGCCGCGGAAAAGCTCCAACACATTTTTATTTTATTTTATTTATTTATTTATTTCAACTAACTGGTCGGCCTGTTGGAGCGGCTGCACCCGTCCAGGAGTTTATGTAAAAATCCAGCTGTCGTCTCGGTCGGAGCGAGGCAGCGTGTTGGCAGCAGGAAGTCCATGAGCTGAAGTCGAGGATGTTTCTGCACCGCGCTGGACCGTCCAGTCCAGTTCTGACCCGAGTCCACCATCTGCTGCCTCAGCACGATCCACATCAGTCGGACTGGGCCGCATTACTCCAGTGTGGTGAGTCAGACAGGAAGTGGAACCTGAAGCGGTCTCTCAGCTCCGACCCGTCGCTCCGTTCGTCTCCGAGGAGTTTCCTCCACAGAGCAGAGACCGTGACGTTTTGATCATCTCTACAACCAATCACATCCTGGTCAATGCACAGCTCTTTTTTGGACCTTTTACTTTGCACTGCTGCAGGTAAATGGGATAAAACATTAAGAATGGGTACAAATAGCATGCATCTCCCAAAACAAGTGTAAAGCTGGGTGCTGGACCAGAGGGTAAGTATGAGATGAAAGGTGAAGTCCGAACACCAGAAGTACCTTCTGAAAGTTTTATTGAGTGTAATGTTTCGGGCACCTGCCCTTCATCAGAAAATGAAAAGAAAAGGTGAAGATCCTTGTATAATCCCTAGGCCTAGGGTCACATGATCCAATCAGGCGTAGTGAACCACAGGTGTGGACAACGATACATGTACTTTTCATTTGAATGCATACAATTCAATACAAAATAACACAGTATCAATAGGAAATGTTAAAAAATATTTCTTTGTGCAGGTGTGACCTGAAATGCACATAAATCTCAAACACTTTAAATAGCACATGAAAACATCAGGTGTGGACAATCATAAACTCATGTGGTATTAAAGGGAAAAATGTTCTATAATAGGCGTCTTAGAAAAATAACTATCCTACACTGTCCTACACTATTGGCGCTTTTCCACTAGCGCGGCACAGCACAGCTTTTTTTTACTTTTCCAATCTGGTACCAGGTACTATTTTAGTACCTCCTCGGCCCTGGTTCCAAGTGAGCCGAAGCAATACTAAAACGTGACGTCAGCCGACCTCAGCTGTAGTGGAAAAGCACCTTTACCGAGCCGTGCCGTGAAAGTGTAGTGGAAAAACGCCATATAAAACATAATGGCCTTGTCCACATGGAAACAGCTTCACTCAAAATAATCTTTTTCCTGTTCATTTTGAAAAAGTTTTCCTGTAAACACGACATTGTTTCAAGAAATATCTGCATTCATATGGATTCACTGAAAATCACCGACTCAACACTGCAGTATGTCGTATGTTTTGAATCTGAATAAACATGGACGCAGAGTTGTTGCTGTGTCTTTAACTCCTCCCAGTTTGTTAAAGTCATGAAGAGCAGCTACACTGAACTGGACACTGTGACAAAACCCCATGCATCCATAAATATCCTTTCTGTGTTCTGTAAACGACTTCTTACAAACCGGTCCGGTCCAGATTACACTGGGTCATGGTCTAGACTCTCAGGTGTTTCCTTCAGAGGAATCTTTTCAGCTGCAGATGAAAACAATGAAAGTTTGAAAACTGTGAGTGCAGCTTTGTGGCAGCAGAGACCGGTTCACACACGGAGCTGATATATGAGCTGATTTGTTGTTTGTTTGTTTCGCTGCTCAACTCAAATGAGTCTGACAGTAGCAGGATTTAAGAGATTCCCAGAAGTGGTGTGAAAAGTCCTTGGCTTAATCTGATTTTAAGAGTAATGAGATTGTTTAATTACCAAAAGGGAAAATCCCTCATCATCCCTCAGCCTCTTATCTTCTCCTTCTTTTTTTTTTAATGTCAGATGTGACGTTGAGGATTTAAATGTGGATCCACCAACGGCCTCGACTCGACTCGAACCGTCTTAAAGCTCAGAGAGAAGCAGCGCTCACTGTTTATCAGAGACACCCGACGACTCTGAAGCGTAAAATTACATACTGTACAACTTTATGGATTAATGTCTGCAGAGGCCACGGCTGCGCTCAGTTTAATTTTTTCTAGTCTATAAGAGCCTGTAAAAGCTCTTTTTGTGTAGAAGTGAATTAACTTCAGCAGTGAGGAGGCTCTGACTGCAGCAACATGAGGAAACAACCGCTCTGATCGTCATCCAACAGTAAAAACCTCAGTGTTTCTACTTCTTCATCTTCATCACCAGAGACAGAGGAGTTTCTCTGCTATTCAGACATTATTGTGATTAAATTAAAGGGATAGTTCAACATTTTGGCAGATTGGCCCATTGCCATAATCCCTATAGTCATAGCAGTAGGTTTGTCACGTTTAATTGTCAGTGCAAGCTGTTTTTAGAACGGCGGAGTAGAGCCGTGAGCTGCTCAGAGCTACGCTACGGAGGCTCATGGGATTTCTTGGTTTCCCTCATCAAACTCATCAAATACACAATCCAACAACTCCACAACGCTCTGGTGGACAAGTTGTGACCTGCACATTCACCACGCTATGAGATAATAACACAACGTTACCAGACAGAGTTGTTTTAGAGGAAAATTCATGCAAAACTGCTGATGCACGTTGCCTTCAGGGACAGTTTTTCATCAAGCAGTCTCTGTATTTCCCTCTAAAACAACTCTGTCTGGTAACGTTGTGTTATTATCTCATAGCGTGGTGAATGTGCAGGTCACAACTTGTCCACCAGAGCGTTGTGGAGTTGTTGGATTGTGTATTTGATGAGTTTGATGACAGAATGAATGAATGAAGAGGAGTGTGATGCGTTTGCTGGTAACAGTTACTTGTTATCTCCTTTTTAATCAGATCTAAGGTGGAAACTTCACACATTCAGTTGTTAATAATTTAAGTTTTCGTTATAAAGAAGAAAAAAAAAACCTGCAGCTCTAAAATCATTATCAGATGTGTGAATAGTAATAGTAATAGTGTGGCGTTCACTGTCTGCCTCATCCCAGTCAAATATCTCATCTACATGTTCACAATACATGTTGACTCTGACTGGTCCAGATCTTGTGTGTGTGTGTGTGTGTGTACCGTGGACAAACAGGTGTCGACACCTGTAAGTGGCGACCTGTCGAGATGTGATCTAAACTCTGAGGAAATCAAACGGCGGCCTCGCCCCGAGTTTTGACTGGCTGTCACCCGACACGCTGACAGCTTCAGATCCGGAGCTGCCAGTCTGGGAGACGAGCCGAGCCCAACGTGTCATCAGCTTCTCACAGCCACGACACTTTTCCTCTCTCCCTTGTGTTTTCTCCCTCTCTTTCTCTCTCTCGTTCTGCCGGCGGTGCGGTGCGTCAGAGCTCAGACTCAAACCTCAGCACATTTCCGCTCCTCACAAAGCCTCCCAGATGAAATGTGCCATTTTCATGCTGCCCGGAGAAAAAAAAAGAAAGAAAAGAAAGAAAGAAAAAAAAAAGAAAACTGTAAAATGTGGAGACACACCAGAAAGCGATCGCTTCCCATCATGCAGCAGCACAATACAGCAGAACCATAATCAAAGTTTCTGACTTATTCAGCGATTCAGCTACAACTCTGGACATGTTTCTTTTTCTTCTTTTCCTCCTTCCTGCTGTCAGAGGAGAAATAAAAACACTTCCCTCCCTTTCTTTCTTTGCCTTTACAAACCGGAGACAAACATGCAACCGAGCAGAGAAAGACACACGAGCAGCTGCATTTTACGGAAGAGCGCTGATGATAATAATAGTAATAATAATAATAATAATAATAATAATAATAATGATGATGATAAAAAAAAAGATAACAAAACCTCCACAGCTCCTTTTTTTTTTTTTTTTTGAATCGTTATCCCGTCCCTCCAGGGCACGGGCCTCGGCGCAGGAGACAAAGAACAGAACAGAGTGCATGCTGGGAGACAAGCACTCCTCCTCGCCGCGCTTTATGAGCAGCAGATTGTTAAGTGTCAAGCTCCTGGTGAGTCGAGTTAAAAGGCGACAACAAAAAGCGGCAGCAGCAGCAGCAGCAGCAGCAGCAGCAGCAGCGGTGTGAGGCTGAGCGCAGGAAGACCGACGCCATCCACGGTTTAGTTTAACTGCAGCAGAAACGTGTCGGTCGTCGGCTGAAATTTCAAAGTTAAAGGGATAGTTCAACATTTTGGCAAATTGGCCCATTGCCATAACCCCTATAGTCATAGCAGTAGGTTCGTTACCTTTAATTGTCGGTGCAAGATATTTTTAGAACGGCGGAGCAGAGCGGCGAGCTGCTCAGAGCTACGCTACGGAGGCTCATGGGATTTCTTGGTTTCCCTCATCAAACTCATCAAATACACAATCCAACAACTCCAAAACGCTCTGGTGGACAAGTTGAGACCTGCACATTCACCACACTATGAGATAATAACACAACGTTACCAGACAGAGTTGTTTTAGAGGGAAATACAGAGACTGCTTGATGAAAAACTGTTCCTGAAGGCAATGCACATCAGCGGTTTTGCATGAATTTCCCTCTAAAACAACTCTGTCTGGTAACGTTGTGTTATTATCTCATAGTGTCGTGAATGTGCAGGTCACAACTTGTCCACCAGAGCATTTTGGAGTTGTCGGATTGTGTATTTGATGAGTTTGATGAAGGAATCCGTTCTAAAAAATTGCTTGCACCGACAATTAAAGGTAACAAACCTACTGCTATGACTATAGGGATAATGACAATGAGCCAATTTGCCAAAATGTTGAACTATCCCTTTAAAGAAATTTTTAAAAATCGGCAGTGGTGGAGGGAGAAGGTTTCACTGACAGCTGGAACAACTGCGGGTAATTTAACTTAATGAATGCATTTATTTTGTTTACAGAGGGAGAATAAAGAGTTTGAATGTGAGAGGCTGAGTTAGTTTCTCTCACAGTGTAATGTACTGGAGCAGCAGTATCTTTACTGTACTGTAGTGTATATGTGCTGCTGTAACATTAATACGACCACAGGAGCTCTGGTGTGAAGCAGCAGATGTCTTTACTCTTATTGACTCACTTTAACCAACTGTATTGGGCCCAAAAATACACAAAAAAGTTTTTGTCAGCTGATTCCATCACAATGACAAATATATGAAAAGAAATGCCCCAATAAATATTTTCTGTAGTATTAAATTAAAACTGCCATATCTCTGGTTTAACATGGTCGATCAACGTCAAACAAAAAAAGGTGACCTAGTTGGTTTGGTACAACGATTTGAAAGTGACACATGAACTGTGTGTGTGTGGGGGGGGGGCGGTCTGATGAGAGCAACATGGCCGACGCCAGATTTCTGCACATTTCAGCATGAAACAACAAACTGTCTTTGGCTTCAACTCTGGTGTAGTTCAGAAGATAATGACTCTTCCCTTCTGCCCCTTTTTAAAAAAAATTCATTTCTTCTTTGAAAATACCACATTTAATGAGCAGGTTGGACTTATTTCAGTCCTTTAAAACTTCATTTTGTTTATCATTTCATTAAAGAACTTGTTTATTTCACCTTCTTTGAAAAGTCTCTTCATCTTGTGACACAGCAGAGAAACACTGAGACAAACTGACACCTTCTTATTCCACTGACACTTTTCTCTTTTTGTTTAAAAAAAAAACAAACTTTTTGAACTTTATTAAACACAAAAGTGACGTAATAAAAAGACTTTGGAAAAAATAAGTTGAAGATGTTTTAAGGCGACAGCTGCACTTGTATAATTAGTTAGCAGATAAACCGATTTACACATTTACATCTGTGCAGGTGGTAAAACGTTCGGAGGAGCC